>NC_063337.1:64496646-64556166 GCF_021869965.1 Rhincodon typus | reverse complement strand
CACATTCTACAGGAGGAGCATACAACTGCCCTAACATCCATTCCCACTGTTCTGAATTCCCAAACAGACAAATTAAAAAAAAATACTGGTCGCCTTACCAAATCAGCGCTCAGAACCTTTTTTTTTGGTTAGAGGAGGAGGATGGGTGGGAGACACTACCTAGGTAGTGGTTCGGGTAAAGCAACCGCCCAAATATATTACCTCACTTAGTCCAAAAATGGAGTCACGCGAGGTAAGACTTTTATAATCGAAAAGCTCACCTTCCCAGGCTGCCCTCGTGCTTCCTCCCGGACTCCCGCCGCTGAAACAACTGAAAGGCCGCAGTCACGCGAGGTAAGCAGTCAGAATTAACACGTTCCCGGTTTTCAGCTCAATGAGTTAATGTGTGATCAGGCTTTGTCAGATTCTAATTCACTTTCTGAATCTTTCACTTGATTTATGTGAGACCCCGTAGGTTTCAATTCTACCTCCTCCAATTGCTCCCTTAACTCCACTTTAACTTAAATCACTTAAGTTTCTGACCCTACCTTATCATAACTCGGGTGTTGATTAATTTGAGGTTCAGGAATTGTCACTTGCTTCATACAAACGTATCTTTGTTTGTTTTGCTGAGGATGGCTGAGATGAGCATTTGGTTTGCAGCTGAATGATTATGTCTGTTAACTTCAAATTCCCATTGAATGTTTTAATGGAAATAAAACTGATTTTCAGCCTTTGAACAGAAACTCAATGGGAAAGATATCTATAAGTAAACTTAATATTAACTCCCTTCAAACAAAAGAGCTGAGATGGAGAGGATATATAGAATTTAAACCCAAATTTGGGGCTAAAAGAGAAATAACGAGAGAAATATTGGGTTGAGAGAAAGGGGGGAAAAATAAGAAAATATTAAGTACAAATTTTGATATTTTTAAGACCACCAACAATTTGCAACCTGACTTGATGTGACATTTACTGTGAGTGAGATTGATATGAAGGATGATCTTATTAAAATATCACCAATTTTGAAGGGTTTGACAAGTGGATACTGAGACAGTGCTTCCCCTCATGACAGAATCTACAAAAATCAGGCACAGTTTCGAAATATGTGATCTCCCATTTTAGATGGCTGTAAAGAAGAATTTTGTCTCTTTGGCAGTTTTAATTTTTGGAATTCTCTTTCCCAGAGAGCAGTGGCAGCAAGGTCACTGAATATATTCAAGTCTGAGTTAGATACTTGAGATTAGGAAAGAAAATGAAGTTAAAGCCACAATAAAATTCAGCTATGATCTTATTGAATGGCTGAGCAGGCTCAAGGGCTCCATGTGTTCAACAAGGCATCAATTATCAGTAATCATTTAGCTTTATGAATAGTTTTCACCACCTTGGATTGTTTTTGCTAGAGCGTTGGGAGGCTGAAGGGCCGTCATGGATAGTTGGAATCTACTTTTTTTCTAGGGTGGTAATGTCAAAAACTAGGGTGTGTAGGTTTAAGATGAGAGGGAAAAAGTTTGAAGAAGATTTGCAAGGCAAGTTTTGAAGCAGACACATAGCAACATTTAAGAGACGTTTGGATAGAGACATAAACGGGCAGGGAATAGAGAAATACGGGCCATGTGCAGGTAGATGGGATTAGTTTAGAACATCATTATGATTGGCACACACATGGTGGGCTGAGGGGCCTGTTCCAATGCTGTACTGCTCAAATTCTGTGTAATGTCTATTCATTTGCTTGGCAAGAGGCATAAAGCAGGGCTTTGTGCTCATTAACACTAACCTCTGGTGGAACATTCTGTGTCACCTCCTGTATAATCTTCTAACAAAATGTAGCTTTCTGAGAAATCATGGATAACTTTGTAAGCTGCTGAGAACAACATTTTGTCACACCGGAAAAATTTATTCTTCTTCTGAGTCACTTATCAATTGAATCTAGGAAATGAGTTCCAAATTTTGAGGCAGTTGCGTAGTAAGGAGGTAACCACCATCTATCTCTTTAGATGTCCTGTTGGCACAAAGGCTGAAATTGTTGTGTCCCCATCAATTTGAGCTGTTTCAGCTCTTTATATGGTATAAATGTAATAATCACTTGGGAGTTTTAGGTTTGTTGGATTCAGTCTTGATTTCTCTCCTAATAAAGGTACAGCTACTCTTGTGTAGCATGACCTTTCTTCCTTAACTGACATAGAAATGTTTTGTTAAACTCCTAGTTTCTAATGACCGATTGAAGGTAAATGCTAAAATTAAATAATTCTCTGTAACATTAAAAACTTGGAAACTAGAAACAAGATTGTTTTCTTTTTCTAGAACTGTTAATGATATGATCACGAAAGTCAATGAATCTGAGTTGCATGTTTAGTTCTTTCATAAACTTTTGGTAGTTCGGAAACTATTATTTTGCCAATTTTCTGTTATTAAACTTAAGAACCTGTCTATGTAAACCTTCAGTACGTATCTGAGCATCTCTCCTCAGTTCCTTTATAATATCTGGGTTGGTGTGATCTGGTTAAAATGTGTTAAAAAGACTAGATGGCATCCTCCTCAGCAAGTTCATTCCCTTAGTGGAGACTGACATCAATTCTTCATACCAATTCAAGTGTGTGTAAGGTCTGTAGTTCTTCAGTTTTAACAGAAGTGAACGTGATTGAAAATAGACATGAATAGGGGTAAAGATTAGAATTCCTTCAGCAACATAAGACCACAAGACATTGGAGCAGAATTAGGCCATTCAGTCCATCGTGTCTGTTCTGCCATTCAGTCACCTTTTCCCTGTAGCCCTTAATTCCCGTATCAATCAAAAACCTATTTATCTCTGTCTTAAATACACTCAATGACTTGGCCTCCTTTCTGCGGCAACGAAGGTTCACCCACCGTCTGGCTGAAGAAATTCCTCTTCGTCTTAGTTCTAAATGGCCGTCCCTTTACTCTGAGGCTGTGTCCTTGGGTCCTAGCCTCTCCTACTCGTGGAAGCATCTTCTCCATGTCCAGTCTATCCAGGCCCCTCGGTATTCTTTTAGTTTCAATGAGATCCTCCCTCATCCTTCTAAACTCCATGGAGTAGACACATAGTCCTCAATCACTCCTCACATGACGAGCTCTTCATCACCGGAATCATTCATGTAAACCTCTTCCAAGGCCAGCACTCCCTTCCTTAAATATGGGGCCCAAAACTGCTCGCAGCATCCCAAATTCAATCTGACCAAAGCCTAATACAGCCTCAGCAGTACATTTCTGCTGTTGTATTCTCGCCCTCCTACAATGAATGCTAACATCACATTTGCCTTACTAACTGCCAGCTGATCCCACATTTCAACTTCAAGAAAATCTTGAACTAGGACTCTGAAATCCTTTTTGTGCTTCGGATTTCCGAAGCCATTCCCCATAGAGAAATTAGTCTACACCTCTATCCTTCCCACCAAAGTGAATAACCTCTCACTTTCCTACATTGTATTCAATCTAGCATTTGTTTGCCCACTCTCTTAGCCTGTCCATGTCCTTCTTCAGTCTCTCCACTTCCTCAACACTATCTGCTCCTCCACCTATCATTGTGTGTCTGCAAACAACACTGACAGTTTTATTGTTACCTCATCTGATAATTATTCTATCACCTTAACATTTGCATTTTATTGTTTTGGAACATTGTGCTAGCTGCTGGTTCCTAGTTGAGTAGTAATGCAAGTTATGTTGTTTTATATGTCTTCCAATTCTGTGTATGACTGTGTCACTGCCTTAAAATTTTATTTTTGTTTTTGTTACAGGGGGAGTAATCTGAAAGATGTAAGTATATTTTGTCTATAATTCCTTTTGTTTCCCTTGATCAGTGCAATGTACTGAGAATATGTTTAGAAATCACAGGAACTGAATCTTTGTGAAAACAGGTCAGAATGTAAAGGTGCCATACTTTCATCTAAACCTGTGTAGGGATTGATAAGTTCTTTCCTTCAGAAAGTGTAACCATAAAGCAGAACTGAGCATATTAAGTCCTGCTGCTGTTCATGAAACTAGAACAATTCTTTGGAGGAATTTAGGAACATTTATTAACGTTTATGAAATCTTTCGGTATGATTGTAGGTCGAATAGGGCTTCTGAGCCTGGGGCTCATCCGTTCCTTCTGCTTTCCTTTTAGTTTCTTTTATTTCTCTTCTCTTTATTTTTCTTTTCCCTCTTTTAGTTATCTCTTGTTCATAGGTTCGTAAGCCATTCAGCCCATCAAAGTCTGCTCTGCCATTTGATCATGGCTGATATGCTCCTCACCCCCATTTTACTGCCTTCTCTCCATAATGCTTCAACCCATTAACAAGTAAAAATCTGTCTAACTCCTCCTTAAATTTACTGACTGCCCCAGCATCCACCGCACTTTGGGGTAGCGAATTCCATAGATTCACAACCCTTTAGGAGAAGTTTGTCCTCAACTCTGTTTTAAATTTGCTAGCCCTTAAGCCTAAGACTATGACCCCTTGTTCTAGAATGCCCCACAAGAGGAAGCATCTGCTCCATGTCTATTTTATCTATACCTTTTTATCATCTTGAATACCTCAATTTGATCTTCCCTCTTTCTTCTAAATTCCAGAGAGTATAGGCCTAAACTGTTCAATCTCTCTTCATATAACAACCCCAGTCTCTGGGATCAATCTAGTGAACCTCCTCTGAATTGCTTCCAATGCGACTATATCTTTCCTCAAATAAGGGGACCAAAACTCTGCATAATACTTGAGGTGTGGTCTCACCAATGCCTTTTATATTCTATTCCTTTAGCCATAAAAGCCAACATTCTATTCACTTTCTTTATTATCTGCTGTACCTGCATGCTAGTTTTCTGTGACTCATGAATGAGGACACCCAGATCCCTCTGTTCCGGAGCACCCCAAAGTCACTCCCCATTTAGATAATAGGTCGCCTTCCCGCTTTTCCAACCAAAATGCATGACCTCACACTTATCCACGTTAAACTCTACCACATTTTGGCCTACTCTCCTAACCATCTATATCCATTTGTAATGTTCTCATTTCCTCATGGCAAGTTACCATCACATCTATTTGTGTCATCTGCAAATTTTGGCTATAGAGCCTTCCATCCCTGTATCCAAGTCGTTTTATGTAGATTGTAAATAGATGGGATCCAAGGACCGAACTCTGTAGCACCCCACTAGTTACTTCTTGCCATCCAGGAAAAGAAAACATTTATCCCTATTGTCTGTCTTCTGTCCATTAGCCAGTCACCTATCCAAGCTAATGAATTACCCCTAATCCCATATGATCCAACATTGTGTATTAACCTTTTGTGCATCACCTTACCAAATGCCTTCCAGAAGTCCAGATATATTACGTCTACAGGATCGTCATTATCCACTTTGCTTGTTACATTTTCTAAGAACTCTAGCAAATTAGTCAAACATGATTTGCCCTTCAGAAAACTATGCTGACTTTGGTTGGCATTTTGACTTTCCAAATGTCCTGATATTGCTTCCTTGATAATTGATTCTAACACTTTGCCAACAACAGGTGTTAAACTAACTGGTTGGTAATTTCCAAAATGTTGCCTCCTCCCTTTTTGAATAAGGGCATTACATTAGCATTTTTCCAATCCACTGGAACCTTTCCTGTGTCCAGGCAATTTTGGAATATTGTAATGGATGGATCCACTATCTCTGCCGCTACTTCCTTTAAAACCCTAGGATGTAGACCATCAGGCCCAGTGGACTTGTCTGCCCTCAATCCTAATTGTTTGTTTGAGTACCTTTTTCCCTCTTGATGTTGATTGTTCTATGTTCTACCCTTTCTATTTCCTCTGATTTGCCTGTTCCAATTGGAATGGTACTGAGGCGAAGTATTGATTAAGCATCTCTGAGATAGTAAGACCTGCCAATGCTGAAGTCAAAGATAACACAGTGTGGAGCTGGAAGAATGCAGCATCAGAGGAGCAGAAAAGTTGACATTTCGGGTCAGGACCCTCTGAGGAAGAATCCCGACCCGAAACGTCAACTTTCCTGCTCCTGGCCTGCTGTGTTATCTCTGATTTAGCATCTCTGCCATTTCAGTGTTCCTCGCTGTTAACTCTCCAGTTTCATCTTCCAAAGGACCAAGATTCTACCTTAGTGACTCTCATCCCTTTTAAATACCTATAGAAGCTTTTGCTATCCTTTTTGATATTTTGTGCTGGTTTTCTTTTGTAATTTACCTTGGCTCTTATTAATTTTTATTTAGTATCCCTTTATTTATGTTTGAAATTTTTCCAATCCTCCTGCCTGGCACTGGCCTTTGCAATATGGTTTTCCTTAGTTTTTGACTTTCTATTGTCCTTGACCACCTTGTTTAGTCATGGAAGTTGTTAACCCCTCCCCATAACTATCTTTCTTCCTGACTGGGATATATTTCAGTTGAGGAATTGAGTTGCTCTTCAACTGCCACTGCTCATCTGCTGACTTACCTTTTAGACTTCTTGCCCAGTCTACTTGGGCCAAATCTGTCGTCCTGCCTATGTAATTTCCTTTGTTTAATTCCAGAACACTACTGTGGGACTGCACTTTCTCACCCCCCAAAGTGCATTTTGAATTCTATCAAACTATGGTCACTACTCCCTAGAGGATCCTTAACTATGGTGTCATCAATTAATCTGCCCTCATTACACAATGCCAAATCCAGAGTAACCTGCTGCCTGGTTGGTTCCACAACATACTGCTCCAAGAAACAATCTCTAATACATTCAATGAACTCTGCCTCCAGGCTACCCTTGCCAATTTGATTCTTCCAATCTATGTGCATGTTAAAATCACCCATGATTATTGCTGTACCTTTCTTGCAAGCCTCTAATATTTCTTGGTTAATACTGTGCCCCACTGTGGAACTACTGTTTGGGGATCTATAGATTACTCCTACCAAGTACTTCTTCCCTTTGTTATTTCTTATTTCTACCCAGACTGATTCCACATCTTGATCTCCCATGTTAATGTATTTCTCATTACAGCACTGATCCCATCCTTCACCAGTAAAGCTACACCACCACTTTTTCCTTTCAGTCTATCCCTCTGAAATGCTGAGTACCCTTGGATATTCAAATCCCAGATCTGGTCTCCTTGTAACAATGTCTCAGTAAATGCTACCAAATTGTACCTTTTTTGTTTATATTTGTGTCATTAACTCATTAATTTTGTTTCAAATGCTTTGGGCATTTCAATACAAAGGTTTTAAATTTGTTGTACTGGTAAATTTCCCTACTGTTTATAAATCCTTGGTGCAGAAGGCCAATCGCCTGTTCTGTCTGTAACCTTTTATTGTCTGGTAACCATCTGGCACATTACTAACCTGTAGTCTTACCTCCTCCTTTAGTTTGGGTTTTCTAATGTCCCCTATAACTGAACCCCACTCCCCCACCCGCCCCCAACCACCGCATTTAGTTTAAAGCCCTGTCTGCAGCCCTAGTTATGTGGTTCACCAGGATTCTGGTTTTAGCACGATTCAAATGAAGACCGTCCCATTGAAACAGGCCCCTTCTTCCCCAGTACTGGTGCCAATGTTCCATGAATTCAAACCCATTTCTTCCACACCAATCTTTAAGCCATGCATTTACGCACTTAGTCTTATTTGAGGATCTCGATCATGGCAGCAGTGAGTGAGCCCAGTGTGGAATTGAGTGGGCCCAGCATGATGGATGGCAAAGGCATTGGAGGCAGGTTTGGATTCCTGGCAGCTTCTACATTGATGAGGTGGTCCTGGTGCCGACACATGGCTGCTACAGTGGAGGTCACTTTGGATTCTTGTCTGCATCCAGTGCACTTTCATGGAAGTGGCAGTGGAGGCGGGTTTGGGGGCCCTGAACGAGACCTGGCAGTGACTGCATTGGCAAGGTAGACCCAAAGCAGATTCCTGACAGTGGAGTTGTTTTGGCTGGTGCAGTACCCAGGGAAATCAGTGGCGTCTGCATTGATGAGATACAGTGAGGATTCATACTGGTGAGGGCATCAGTGGAGGTGAGATGGTGCTGAAGAGTGGCGACTTCCATTCTAGCAGTGGTGGCTGAAGGGAACTCGTGTGGCTAACCAGGCCCATGGCAGAGCACTTAACAAGGACTGTAAAGTTGAACACTTTTTTTTTCTTCATTTCTTTAATTTTTCTGCCTTTTATATTTTATGTTTTGGTTTACTTTCCTGTGTTTTAAGATGGTGCCAGATAGTAGCGACTATACGACACACTTCACTGTATTTTGTAACACAATACATGTGACAATAAGTAAATCAAATTAAATAAAGTTGAAATGAATAGTGCATCTGAGTCATAAATCATACCAGAGAGAAAGTGGTATTCTGAGGCGTTTACTTAATGAGCTGGAGTTGATAAGATGTAGGAATTGGGATGTCATGTTGTGGCTGTACAGGATATTAGTGAGGTCACTGTTTGGAATACTGCCTACAATTTGGGTTGCCCTACTGTAGGAAAGGTGTTGTTAAAATTGAGGAAGGTCCAGAAAAGATTTAAAAGGATTTTGTTGGGATTGGAGTGTTTGAATTACAGGGAGAGGCCGAATAGGCTTGGGGCTGTTTATTTGCCTGCAGCATTGGAGGCTGAGGGGTGACTTTATAGAGGTTTATAAAATCATGACAGGAATGATTAGGGTGACTAGCTAAGATCTTTTACCTATGATGGGGGGAGGGGCAGTACAAAACTGGAGGACATAAGACAACTGGCGGGGCAGGCTCGAGGGGCCAGATGGCCTACTCCTGCTCCTAGTTCTTATGTTCTTATGTACAGGGTCAACCACTGTGTGTAATGATCACAGTTGATGTTAGTATCAGACAAGTCAGTCCCCAAACCTAGCTTGATTGCTCATATTTTGGTTTTGTTTAGTTACTGAATTGGTTTCTAAGTATGACATAAGCATGCAATGCTGCAGACTTTTGCTTTAATGAGAACAGATGTTTATGAACAAAAGGAATGCAGATTAAATAGAATAAACCAAGCCATCTAATTATGCAAATTCAAGATTTTTGAGCATACATAAAAGTATAGTCCCATTAATCTGAAGATGCTTTTTAAATTGAAAAGAAAAATGCACAGTGCTTATATCCAGAACATCACCCATACAGGGACTAACACTTCAGCAAGTTTAAGTCACCTGTCACCTATGACCTGAACACTCTGTAGATTCTTCCTGGAGCTATTAAACACCTAAGCTTAAATGTTCTGAGCTTCACGATTTTATCCCAACATCTCTGGTCTGGGTCTAGCACTAACTCTTCACTCTATGGTAACTGAGTTCGCTATATTCCCTCCCTTCTCAGGAGCACTGATCTATATAGCCATTTCCATCCAAGGATTTCATTGGACTGCTGCACTAAAAGTAAAATTGAATGCAATTGAATGCAACTGTCTGAGCTATGGGTGTTTCCCCTTGAGCTTAAAAAATGTTCTAGAAATCTCAAACAAAACCTGAGGACCCGTTACTTTACTTGCTGCATCGCAAAGCAATCCAAGATAAACAAAAATGCATTAGTAGTGCACATAAACCCATTCGCTCTAAATCCAGATGTTGAGACCATCACCACTTTTATTTTACTCATTTTTGTTTGGAACAGAGAGTTGCATTTTAGAATTTAACTTCTAATAGCAGCTTGTTTTAGAGAGGAGATACAAAGTACAGATGCTTTGCTGTTTGGATTTGGCATGGAAAGATGATGCAGATTAATTGATTCAGCACCAAGATGTGTATCTGCTCAGGGACTAGCAGCTGGATATTGAATTGGTCAATCAAAGGAGGACTGATGCTGGCCAGCCAACCACAAAGAATGCTGGAAAAGAAAGAGAAAACAAACTGAACTGACTCTGACTGGATTTTGAGCAGGAGGCAATTTTAGAAGGTGTCAGACTGGGAAGCTTTTTTTTTGTTTTGCTTCCTTTCTAGTTATTTTCCACTTATCAACTTGTTGAAAGTTCTGGGAACAGAAATCCAGCTTTTCAAAAAAAAGTAAGTCTCCAAAGGTCTGTAGAAGCTGTTTGTATTGATTAGTGACATCAAAATTCAAGCAAGATATTCAGATCTGTGTGCCTGTAATACAACCTATCATCCAAGGATCTCTGAAATAGGTTTTAAATTGACAAATTATGATTAACTTGTTTTCTTTCTAGTTTACCCTTTAATTTTGTCTGTCTAGTGTGTGATAAGGGTTTGTGATCAAATAAGATTAGACTTGGGTTGTAGATATTAATTAGATTGCCTTGTTGTTTTTGTATGCTGTTGAATTGACATTATTAATAAATTGTTGAATTTTGTTTAAGTTATTTACTTGGTGTCCAAGATTCATAAGGTCGAGTTAGGAGCAATTGAGCAATTTTGAGCAATTTAGCAATTGTGTTTTCATAGACTTTATAGACTTCATAGAATCCTTACAATGTGCTGAGAATCCAGTGATTGCGAGGCTGGTTTGGTTTGACTTGTTATCCCTGTGTTGCAAAAAACATCACCGTGGCTTCGGACATACTTGAGTTCATTAATTTCTGAGGCACACAAAACCCTCAGGTTTCTAACTCAACAAACCCAAACTCAACTTGATAATATGATACTAAAAATATGTATATATAAATCGCACAGTTTACATTAGAGGTGAAGTTGTAGAAAAGAGGAGAAGACAACTTTGGATTTTAGTAAAGCCTTTGACCAGGTTCTACATGATTGTTAATAGTAAAGTTTGGTCATATGGGATTCAGGGTGAGCTTGCCAATTAGATACGTAATTGGTTTAACGGCAGGAGACAGTGACTAATAGTGGAGGGTTGCCATTCAGACGGGAAGCCTGTGACCAGCAGTGTTCCACAGGGATCGGTTCTGGGTCCTTTTTTTTTTTGTCATTTATATAAATAATTTGGATGAGAATATAGAAGGCATGGTTAAGTCTGTGGATGACGCTGAAATTGATGGCATAGCAGACAGTGAAGAAGGTTTTCTAAGAGTACAAAGGGATCTTGATCAAGTGGGTCAATGGGCTGAAAAATGGCAGATGGAGTTCAATCTGGATAAATGGGAGGTTTTGCATTTAGGCAAAATGAACAAGGGTAAGGCTTGTACAATTAATGATAGGGCCTTGGGTAATGTTGTAGCACAGAAGGACCTGGGGTGGAGATACATAATTCTTTAAAGTTTGCATCACATAGAGACAGGATGGTTTAAAAAGTCATTTGGCATGCTTGCCTTCCTTACGCAATCTGTTGAGTACAGGAGTTGGGATGTTATGTTGAGATCGTACAGGGTGTTGGTGAGGCCCCTTCTGGAATACTGTGTCCAGTTCTGGTCGCCCAGTTATAGGTAGGATACTATCCAGCTAGAGATAGTTCAGAAGAAATTTACCAGGATGTTGCTGGCTATGGAAGGTTTGAGTTATAAGGAAAGACAGGAATGGCTGGGACTGGAACATAGAAGGCTGAGAAGTGACCTGAAAGAAGCTTATAAAATAACGAGAGGTATAGATAAAGTTGATGGTAGTTGGCTCTTCTCTAAGATGGGGAGTTTCAAGACTAGGGGCCACATTTTTAAGGTGAGAGGAGTGAGATTTTAAAAAGACATGAGGCAAATTTTTTTACACGTTCACATGTGGAATGAACTTCCTGATGGAGTGGTGGATGCGGATACAATTACAACGTTGAAAAGATGTTTGAATGGATATATGAATATGAATGGTTTGCAGGCATGTGGGCCAAAGCAGGCAGGTGGGACTAGTTTAGTTTGGGATTATGTTCGACATGAACTGGTTGGACCAAAGGGTCTGTTTCTATGGTGTATGAATCTGGTGCATCTGAACCCTACACAATGTTGGTCAAATTAATGGTCTCTCAACTGTTAAGAACAGAACTCAATGATCAGTCATTACATTGAAAACATACTTAAGGTAGCAAATGCCATTTACTTATGGTAGTTGAAGTTGGCAAGAGATTTTGGACTTGCCCACCAAATGATTCCAAACTGTACAGCAGGCTGTGCAGGCTCACAGTTCTGAGGAAGGGTCACCGGACCTGAAACATTAACTCTGATTTCTCTTCACAGATGCTGGCAGACCTGCTGAGCTTTTCCAGCATCTTCTGTTTTTATTTGCATTTAAACTTAAAACTCCAGATTTACAGCATCTGCAGTTCTTTGGTTTTTATTTGTGCAGGTTCACCAACAGACTCAACCCTAATGTGCGGTTTCCAGTTTTCAGGAACTAATACACAGTATCAATAAAAATAGCAATGACAGAATAATTTGAATTTCGCACAAGCAAATAGAGTGAATCTGATGTCACTTTCAGGGAGTATCAGGCCGTGGCCAGTCAAGTTTCCCCACCCAATGAAAATGGTGGCTGGTGAGAAATGGATGGAAAATTTCTAAGTGCAATCCCACCTGCTTCCGATGGATTTGTTCAATGTTCATAGAAGAAAACTTGGCCCAAAACTTGGAATTGGGCTGAAGAACATGGTGTTGCATATTGGTGAGAAGATTGGGCAGAGGGATTTTGAGAGGAGGTGGGGGTGTGGGAAGATGTGAAGGTATATTTTGAGAAAGTAAGTAAACTGATATGATGAGGTGGGGGAGGGTTATTGTAAGAATATGGAGGAGACAGAAATAGCTTAGTGTTGCTGGGATAGAGGCTCAAGTTGAAGATGCAAGGGTCATGTTTTAATATCTTTTTATGGAATGTGCGGTATTGCTGGGAAGCCTATCCCTAATTGGCTTATTGTTAGTATTGAACTGTGTGATTGAACTATTGCACACCATTTAGTGCAAATAAACCCACCATGCAGAGGGAAAATCTTTTCCGTGGTACATCAGTACAACTGAAAGACTTGCTTCGCCAATTCAGAGGTCAGTTGAGAGCCAACCACATTCTGCAGGTCTAGAGTAGCATATCAGCCAAGTCGGGTTACGATGGCGGATTTCCTTCTCCTTTACGGGTTATTGAACCGGTAGGGCTCTTATAGCAATGAATGGTAGTCTCAGTAATGGTACCATGAAACTAGCTTTGATTTCCCATTAATTAACTTGATTAGTTACAAATTGATTTCCACCTGTTTTCCTGGTGGGATTTGAACCCTTATCCCCTGATCATAGAACATAGAATCCACCATACAATCCCTACAAGGTGGAAACAGGCCCTTCGGCCCAACAAGTCCACACTGACCCTCAGAGCATCCCATCCAGACTCATCCCCCCTAATCTACACATCCCTGAACACTAAGGGGGCACTTTAGCATAGCCAACCCACCTAGCCTACACGTCTTTGGACTGTGTGAGGAAACCAGAGCACCCGGAGGAAACCCACGCAGGTACGGGAGAATGTGCAAACTTCACACAGTCGCACAAGGCTGGAATCAAACCCTGGTCCCTGGTGCTGTGAGGCTGCAGTGCTAACCACTGACCAATGTGCCACCCTTATTAAGCTGGGCTTCTGCACAACTAGTCCATCAAAATTGCCATTATATAACCTTTTTAATACAGGATCAGAGGAGAGGGTTGGTTGTTGGGATTGAGGGATTAAGAAAGAATGTGGAGTAGCCAGTAATGGTTGGTACATTGAGCTAAGGAAACCATCCAGCAGATGGTGACACCAAGGAACGTTTGATCATTGTCAGAAAGTGGTAGTTGTGATTGTGATCTAGTTTAAAGGTGTGGTTGACTTAAAGAATTTATTGAGATGCTGGAATTATGGGCTGTGGTGGTGAGTTGCGTTTGAAGGATGTGTTCGGAACCTGATGTGTGTTAGGATGCTGCAAGAATGTTTTGTGAGATTTGGTGAGAATGAGGAGCAGGTGGTTAAGACCCAACTGGTTCATTAATGTCCAAGAGGGAAGAAAACCTCCTATTGCCAGTCTGGCCTAAATAAAGGTTTAAGCTAATTGTTCAGCAATGTGCGACATATTTGTATGAAGCATGAGAGAAAGTCCAAAGAACCGGGAAAGATGAAAATCGTGAGAATACTTCAGAAATCCAAGTTGTCAAGATGGTAGAATAGGATGCTCCAGCCAGACCTTGTCTGCTCCACCTGCTCTTTTATTTTTCTTCTTTTTCTTTTCCTTCTCTTCCTCCTAGTGTTTTTTTTTCTCTCTCCTCCTTTTCTCCTTTCAATTCTCGGCTTCCTCTGAATGATGACATCCTGTAGCAGCCTCCCCGCCATTACATGTTGACCTCCTGGTCTCACATTGCCGTCGCATGGTGACCTCTACCTTGCACAGTGGCCTCCTCCTGTAGAGGCCTCCGAGTGTGGCATAGTGGCCTCCCGCAGCAGTCCCCTCCTGTAGGGGCCTCCCGGTGTGGCATGACCTCCTGGCCTTGTGCAGCGGCCTCCTGGTGTGGTGTGGCAACCTCTGGCCCCCTGCAGCAGTCTTCCAGCATCGCCAATGTGGTGCAGAGTTGGGGACTGGAAGCTAAGTCCCAGCATGGTCTGCTTTACTGAACTCTTTTCTAAATCAGTGTTGTAATTTGCAACTTATAAATTTTTCACTATATTCATTCAGTGTATGTGACAATAATAGCTATTCCCATCTCTGCCTCCCTCTCTGCAGAAAGGATAAAACAGGCGAATGCAAGTCACAACTGTCTGTGTACCAGTGCAGAATGGGAAATATGCTCAATAATGCAAAAATTACAGTGTGAGAGTGTGATTATAGCGGTATGAATGGGTATGTGGTTCAAATACTGGAAGCATGGCCATTTAATATTCCTGGCTACTATGTACTCATCAGAGACAGAAAGAAGGAGAAATTGAAAATGGGTGACAGTATTGATCAACAATTTGCAGCATTGGACAAGGATAATATACTTGAGCATTTCAATCTTACAGAATCCCTACAATGTGGAAACAGGCCCTTTGGCCCAACAAGTCCACCCAGACCCATCCCCATATAACCCATCTAATCTACACATCCCTGAACACTATGGGCAATTTAGCATAGCAAATCCACCTAGCCTGCACATCTTTGGACTGTGGGAGGAAACCGGAGTACCTGGAGGAAGCCCACGCAGACACTGGGAGAATGTGCAAACTCCACACAGACAGACGCCCGAGGATGGTACTGAACCTAGATCCCTGGTGCTCTGAGGCAGCAGTGCTAACCAGTGAGCCATCGTGCTGCTCTGATTCTGATCTATGTAATTAGAATTCAGAACTTTGTTGTTGGGTGGATACCATAGGTTAGCAAATAGTGGGAAAAAGGTAAACAAGCTAATTTTATAAAAATGCAAGCACTGTGAGACTTCAGTAATCCAAATAATCTGCAATAGTTACAGTATAATTGTGAAAGAGGAGGGAATCTTGCTGAATTGTATGCAAGAAACCATTGTTCAATATGTTTTCAGTCCAATGGAGAAGGAAGCCTGCTGAAACTGATTCTGGAAGTTCAATCGGGCAAGTAGGAAATGGTTTCGGAGGTGAACGTGCTGAATCCGATACACAACGACATCAGGTTTAGAATACAAATGGAGAAGGAACAAAGGTGAAAATGCTCCAATGCAAGATAATGAAACCCAGGGAATTGGGAAGGAATATGGCCTGCGCACCTTGAAATCGAACAGCAGCAGATAAAATAGTAAATAATTAGAACAGTACAGCACAGACCCAGGCCCTTTGGCTCGTATCTATGATGACATTCCAAACTAATCCCATCTGCTTGCATATGGTCCGTAATCCTAGGTTCCCTGCCTGTTCATGTATCTGTCTGAATGCTTCTTGAACTTTGCTAGTTCATTTGCTTCTATCTCCCCTTGTAGTGCATTCCACACACCTACCACATGTGTGAAATAAAACTTCTTCTGTCACACACCTTGTTTAAACTTTTTCCCTGTCATCTTAAACCCATGCCCACTAGTATTTGGAATTAGAATTAGAATTAGGTTTGTTGTCATATGTATTCAAGTTACAAAAGAGCAGGAGTGCAGTGAAAAGTGCAAAATGTTGCCACCATCCAGTGCCATCTTAGGTACAAAGTACCTAGGTACAAAAAAAAAAGAAAAAAGTTATACTATATTACAGACGCACATAGTATAAGTGTAAGTTAGGAAAATAAGAAATAAATCTATTTTATAAAAAGGACATTACATTCTTTCTCTCAGGGCTTCTATTTGGTCTGACCAGGCTCCACCAGTTCCCAACCAGTAGCCACCTTCACTCTGGGCCTCTTGGCCATCCCTGCTTTGCTCCTGGCCTGCCGGCTGTTGTCGCTGCTTCGGTACTGGGCTGAAGAAAAAGGAAGGAAGGGGGAAAAAAATTAGAGAGGTAAAACAATGAAAAGGAACCGACAGAGCGGACAAGCTCTGGTTGTAGTGTCTGCTTCACTGCCATCTTGGAATATTATCTTGGTGATGATCTTAGCGTATTTGACATTTCCACCCTAGGAAAAAGATTTCAAGTGTCCATCCCATTCATGCCCCTCATAATTTTACATACTTCTATCAGTTCGTCCCTCAGCCTCCGATGCTCCATCGTAAATGAACAATAAGAGGCCATCAAAGAAGAGGTCATGTAAGTTCAGCCTTAAAAAATTTCTCACCCATAGCAATGGAATCTCATTTTAAAGAGCACCTGGAGACCAAAATGAAGAAGAAGAGAGGTTTTTGATAAATTGTTGTTCATAGAATCCCTACAATGTGGAAGCAGGCCCTTTGGCCCAACCAGTCTACCCAGACCCATCGCCCTATAACCGGACTAATTACATATCCCTGAACACTATGGGCAATTTAGCATAGCCAATCCACCTAGTCTGCACATCTTTGGACTGTGGGAGGAAACCCACGCAGACATGGGGAGAATGTGCAAACACCACACACAGTTGCCCGGTGGTGGGATTGAACCGGGTCCCTGGCACAGTGAGGCAGTAGTGTTAACCTCTGAGCTACCATGCTGCCCCGTGTTGTTGGCACTTACTCGTTAATGAGTATGATTGTTAACTTACGAAATTCGGCGTCATTGGTCATGTGTTCTGTGGACCGTTGCTCGGCTGATGAGCCTCACCCTATAGCTTCATATCTGACCACACATTTGGCAGTTTTCCAAGAAGTGGAATTGGCCTCGATCATTCACAAGCTCCCTTTATCGTACTTCCTCTTGTGAATGGATGTTCTTGAAGAATTGTGACCCTTCACACAGGAGGTTCCTTCTGAGCAATGGACTCCCGGGGTTGTCATATATGTTGCATTCTTCAGCCAAGCCTTTCGAAAATCTTTGAAGCTCTTCCTTGGTCCTCCTCTCGTTCAAATGCCTTCTTTGAGCTGGGCATTTGGAATGTGTGCATCCTAAGCACCTCGTCAGCCAAGCAGAATAGATTTCAGATGGTCATAGCTTTTGTGCTGGTGCTGTTAGCTCCTTCAAGGATGCTGTTCTACCAGCTGATATAGAGAATCCATCTCGGACAGCATTGATGATGCTTCTTCAGCACCTAGAGGTGGAGTGTATACGTTGTGCAAGTTTAGGAGCCACATGGAAGAGTCAGAAGGACAGCTGTCTTATACACTGTATCAATATAGATATTATGAGCATTGAAGACTCCTTCTTAGGCATCTGAAAGTGGTGCTTGCAGATTAGATGCAGTGTTGGAGCTCCACATTGAAATTAGACTCAGACAAGGGGTAGCTCCTCAAGTAGGGGAAGTGTTCCATGTTTGGGAGTATTTTTCACTTCATCGTCATGAGGGATAGATCAGAACCTACCTTGAGACAGTTTTGGTAAAGGATTTGTGTTGTCTTGAGGTTGAGGCTGAAACCAAATCTTTGTATGCGGCCGCAGAGGCATTAAGCGAGGCTTGAAGATTCTTTTCCAAGAGAGCAGGGATGGTGTTGTCATCTGCATCCTGAAGTTCCACAAGTGATGTCTGTGTTGTTCTCCTTTTGGAATTTAATTGGTTGAGTTTTGAAATGTTTTCTGTCCATCCTGTAGACCTTGTCCACTGGGAAACTTGTTTTGACAAGATGAAGGTTGGGCTGAAAGTGAAGAAAAGAGATGAGCAACTAAAAGATGGTTGACAAGTTTAGGGCAGTGGATGTTGTCTACATGGATTTTACTGAAGCATTTGACAAGGTCCCTTGTGATAGGCTCATCCAGCAGATCAAGTTACTTAGGATCCATGCTTAGTTAGCAAGTTGGATACAAAATTAGCTTGGTCGTAAGAGTATTTCTGGAGGGGGGTTTTCTGGCTGGAAGGCTCTGATCAGTTGTGTTCTGCAAGGGTCAATGCTGGGACCTCTCCTGTTTATAACATGTATAAATGGTCCGGATGAAAATGTCAGTGGTCTGTTTAGTAAGTTTGCAGATGACATTAAAAATGGTGAAGTTGTGGATAGTGAGGAAAGATATCAAAGTATGCAGTAGAATAAAGATCAGTTAGAAATTTGGGCGGAGAAATAGCAGGTGGCGCTTAATCCGGACAAGGTGTGAAATGCATTTTGGGCGGTCAAATACAAGAAGGTATACAGTAACCGGCACAACCCTTAGGAGCACTGGTATACAGAGGGATCTTGAGGTGCAAGTTCATAGCTCCCTGAAAGTAACAAGTGGTTGAGGTGGTAAAGAAGACATGGCATGCTTGCCTTCATTAGTTAGAGCTTTGAGTATAAGCTTTAGTCAGGCCACATTTGGAGTATTGTGTGTCAGTCTGGTCACCACACTACAGGAAAGATGTGGAGGCTTTGGAGAAGGTGCAAAAGAATTTTACTATGTTGCCTGGATTGGAGTTTATTGGTTACGTGAAGAGGCTGGATAAACTTGGATTGTTTTCACTAGTGTCGGAGGCTGAGAGGCGACCTGATAGAAGTATATAAAATTAAGGAGCATGGATAGGGTGGATTTTAAGGGTCTCTTTCCTGGGATAAAAATGTCAAAACTAGGGGGCATAGGTTAAAGGTGAGAGGGGGAGATTTAAACAATATGTTCAAGGAAAGTTTTTCCCAGCATTGTAGGCACCTGGAACATGGTGTTAGAGAATGTTAGAAGTGTAGATGATAGCAACATTTAAGAGGCACTCAAACAGACAAGTGAACAGGCAGGGAATGGAGGGAGAGATAGTAGGAACTGCAGATGCTGGAGAATCCGAGACAGCAAGGTGCAGGGCTGGATGAACACAGCAGGCCGAGCAGAAACATAGGAGTTTCGGGCCTAGACCCTTCAACGTCAGCCTTTCTGCTCCTATGATGCTGCTTGGCCTGCTGTGTTCATCCAGCCCTGCACCTTGCTGTCAGGGAATGGAGGGATATGGACCATGTGAAGATAGATGAGATTAGCTTAGCATGGAATCATGGTCAGCATAGACGTGGATTGAAGGGCCTGTTCCTGTGCTGTTCTGTGTTCTATATTTTATAATACGATAACACATCCTTGTTTGAGTCTTGGCCTCAAGCGATTCTGTCATATTACCATCTGTAATGATGATCGCCAACACCTTATCATGGAGAGTGTTGATGAATTTCTCTGGACAGCTGGTGATTGACTGAGTCAAAAGCCTTGGTCCGATTGATTGAAGGCATAAAGAGTGGCCACGTTGTTCCAGGCATTTCTCTTGGAGTTGTTGAGCAGTGAAATAAATGCATGTCCACAGTTCCATAGTTTGGTTGGAAGCCACATTGGCTTTTTGGAAGAATTTCTTCAGACAGTGGGAGAAGGTGCCAAGCAAGGATTCGGACAATGATCTTCAAGCGATGAAGATTCTACTGTAGTTTCCACAAGGGAATGAGAGACTTTTTTGATAAATAGAGTTTCTTGTATACTGGAGAATTGCAGAAGGAGTGTGAGATGAGCAGAGCTCACGGAAATATAGTAGCAATAACTAATGTAAAAGAAATGTAAAATGGTTTTGGAATACAAATAGTAAAAAAGATGTGAACTGATTTGGGAGCAGAAAGTAGGACAGAAACCATGGATGAAGATCAAAATGAGTACTTTTCCTAAAAAAAAAGGATCTGTCAGTATCACAGTAAAGGCAACAGTAGTAGTTCAGGGATAAATAAAGAGGAGATATTTAAAAGATTTACAGTTCTCAAGGAAGAAAACTCACCCAGTCTAAGTAGGAGGTGCCTCTGGCCACAACAGATCAAACCTTATGGTGTCTGTGTGCTGTAGGGAGGGGAACTAACACTCCAGAACCCCAGGGCAATATTCTGGGGACATGAATTCGAAATCTACCATGGCAAATGGTAAAATTTGAATTCAGTAAAAATCTGAAATAAAGAACTGGCCTAATGGCAATCATGTAACCAAAGTTAATGATTGTAATGAGCCTGCTTGGTCTGATCTACTTGTGTCTACAGACCCACAATGTGGTTAACTCTTAACAATCAGGTATGGGTAATAAGTGCTGGCCCAGACAATGACACCCACATCTGCAAAGGAAGTTTTTAAAAAAAAAAAATGCATCCCTGTTCAAAAAGTGATGAGGAATGAACCTGGCAAACACAGCAATCTATAAAAATGTAAAACGTAGGGTGCATTTGCTGAATCACTTTGGTTGTGAATGTTTGGTGATTTGTGTAATCTTTAGCATTGGATTGTTTAAAGTATAAGTTTGCTGTGACTATCCTAACTGTGTTTGTATGTTTATTCCACAGCTCTCCATATTAAGGGAAATGTCCAACGTAGAAGTGATTACATTAAGGTAATGAAGCTTAGGGAAGATAACATCATGTAAAATGTAGTTGTCCAATAGAATTCATTCAGTAGATAAAGTAGTTGCTACAGCAATGCTGCTTTTGCCACATGACCTCATTTTGGTAGAAAACATATGTAAAAATGAATGGAATCATGGAAACATACAAACAAAAGAGTAGGCATCTCGAGCCGTTGAGCCTGCTTAGCCATTCAGTAAGATCATGCTGATCTTGTTTTAACTTCAACTCTACATTCCTGCATATCTCTGATATCTTTCATCCCTTGGTAATTCAGAATCTATCTACCTCCACCTTAAAAAAAAAAAATATAAAAGTTCTGCATTCTCTGCCTTTTAGAGGAAAGGAATTCCAAAGACTCAACCGTCGCAGGGGGGAAATAAAGTTTTCTCATCTCTGTTTAAATGGGTTGCTCCTTATTTTTAAACTATGACCCCCTAGTTCTAGATTCTGCCACAAGAGGAAACATCCTTTTGACATCCACCTGGTCATGTCCCATCAGGAATGAACTTGTTTAAATTAAATCACCTCTGACTCTTTTAAACTATTGGTTACAGGTCTAGCCTTTCCTTTGTAAGGCAATCTGCTCATTCCAGGTATTAGTCTGGTAAACCTGCTTTGAACTGCTTCCAGTGTATTAACATTCTTCCTGTAAGTACGATGACAGTGCTGTACACAATACTCCAGATGGGGTCTCAACTCCCCGTATAACAGAAGCATAGCTTCCTACTCTCGCATTCAACTCCACTTGCAATAAAACGTTATATTCTATCAGTTTTCCTGATTTACTTGCTTTACCTATCTTCTGTGATTCATGCACTAGGACACCCAGATCTCTTTGCAGCCTCTTACCATTTAGGTAACATGCTTACCTAACGTTATTCTGTCAAAATGGATGCTTTCACTCTTTCTCACATTGTACTTAATTTGTCAATTCTTTGCCTACTCACTTAACCTAGCTACATTCTTTTGTAGGCTCCTAATGTCCTCTCAACAAATTATGTTTTAACCTAACTTTGTGTTGTGTGCAAATTTAGCTACCCTACCTTCGGTCCTTCATCAAAATCATTTATTGACATTGTAAGAACTTGAGGCCCCAGCACCAAGCCTTGTGACACCACTTGTGATATTCTGCCAGCCTGAAGAAAAAAATATTTATTCTTACTTTCTTCTTCCTGTTAGCCAGCCAGCCAATCCATGCCAATGTGTTATCTCCTACATTATGAGCTTTTATTTTCTGCAATAAGCTTTGTGATGCTTAAACCACCCTGTCTACTGTGACACCACTTTCAAGAAACTACATACCTGTACCCCTAGGTGTCTCTGTTCAACAAAACTCCCCAGGGCCCTACCATTAACTGTGTAAGTCTTGTCCTGATTTGTCCTCGCGTTTATCAGAATTAAACTCCATCTGCCATTCCTTGGCCCACTGGTCCAGTTGATCAAGATCCCGCTGTGCTCTTAGATAACCTTTCTTCACTGTGCATTCTACCACCAATTTTGTTGTCATCCACAAACTTACTAACCATGCCTCCTATATTCTTGCTCAAATCATTTATATAAATGAGGAACAACAGTGGATCCAGCAATGATCCTTGTGGCACACCACTGGTCCTAGGCCTCTAGCCCTGTACTGCCCACCCACTGTCACTCAGTTAAGCCAATTTTGTATCCAGTTGATCCCATGTAATCTAGCCTTACCAACAAGTCTACCATACAGTACCTTGTCAAAGGCCTTGCTAAAGTCCATGTAGACAACATCTACTGCACTGCCCTCATCTATCTTCTTGGTCACCACTTCAAAAAGTTGTGAAATATGATTTCCCATGCTCAAAGTTATGTTGATTATCCCTAATCAGTACTTGCCTTTCCAAATGCAAGTAGATACTGGCACTACTGACATTAGCCTCACTGGTCTGTAATTCCCTGGCTTTTTCTTGCAGCCTTGCTTAACATTAGCCACTCTCCAGTCTTACAGCACCTCCCCTGTAGCTGTCAATACACATATCCTCGCTAGGGACATCACAATTTCTTCCCTAACTTCTCAAAATGTCCTGGGATACACTTGATCAGATCCTGGGGATTTATCAACCTTTTTATGTGTTTAAGATCTCTAGCACCTCCTCTTATGTAATGTGGACTTTTTTTTCCAAAACATCATTATTTAGTGGCCAGAATTCCCTAGCTTTCATGTCTTTCTCCATGGTAAATACTGATAAGAAATATTCGTTTAGGATCTCGCCCATCTCCTGTGGCTCAACACGTACATGATCTTTGTTGATCTTTTCATAGCCCTATTCTCTCCCTAGTTACTTTTTTTTTTGCCCTTAATATACTTAAGAGTATTAGAGCTGTACAGCATGGAAACAGACCCTTCGGTCTAATTTGCCCATGCCAACCAGATATCCTAAATTAATCTAGTGCCTTTTTTGGCAAGCAATGGTCCATATTCCTCTAAACTCTTCATATTCATATATCCATCCAGATGCCTTTTAAATGTTGTTACTGTACCTGTCTCCACCACTTCCTCTGGGAGTTCATTCTATACACCCACCACTCTCTGCATGAAATGTTGCCCCTGGGTCCCTTTTAAATCTTTCCCCTCCCACCTTTAAGCTATGCCCTCTAATTTTGGACTCCCCCACCCTAGGGAAAAGACCTTGTCCATTCACCCTATCTATGTCTGTCATGATTTTATAAACTTCTATAAGCCTCTGTCGCTCTGGGGAAAATAGCCCCAGTCTGTTCAGCCTCTCTCTATAGCTCAAACCCTCCAACCCGAGCAATGTTCTTGTAAATTTTTTCTGAACCCTTTCAGGTTTTACAATGTCCTTCCTATAGCAGGGAAACCAGAGTTGAACACAGTATTCCAACAGTGACCTAAACAATGTCTTGTACAGCTGCAACATGACCTCCCAGTCCTACACTCAAATCATTGACCAATAAAGGCAAACATAATGAAGATAGGGTCACCTTTGTCCTCACTTTCCGCCCCACCAGCTTCCACATCCGACATATTATCCTCAAACACTTCTGCCAACTCTAATTAGACCCCACGGCCCCAGAACATCGTCAACTCCCACCCCTCGCTGCCTTCCACAAGGACCATTCCCTTCGTCACTCCTTAATTCACACCACACTCCCTACCAACCGGTCCAACCCCACTGCTACCTTCCCCTGTAACCGTAAAAGATGCAACACCTGCCCACACACCACCCCTCTCACCTCTATGCTGGCCCTAAACAGCCTTTCTTGGTGTGACAGAGCTTCACCTGCTGTATCTCCAAACTTGTCTACTGCATCCAATGGTGCCGATTATCGTCCTCTCTAATCAGTGAGACCAAACGTAGACTAAATGATTGTTTCGTCGAACATCTTTGCCTGACCCGTAACAGCCAGCCTAACCTCCCAGTCACCGCCCATTTCAACCCACTCACCACCCCCACTTCTCCTCCAACATGTCTGTCCAACACCTTTTTATCTTCCGCCTGGGCACCCTATAGCTTGGAGGACTCAATATTTGAGTTCTTCAATTTCAAATAGCCCCTTCCCACCCAGCCCCCAGTTCCCTTTCCAGCCCCACCGCCTCCATTCTATTTCACCTCCTGATCCTCCCTTCCAGCCACCAACTGGATTCATTCCTCCCATCAACCAACCAGGTCGTACCTACTACCATCTGTCCATAGATGGTGTCCATCTGTTACCGACATTTCACTACCCTCCCCCCACCACCATATGCAGCTCCCCCTACCCCCACATCCAGTCCTGAAGAAGGGTAATACCCGAAGTGTTGACTTCTCCTTTCCTCCAGATGCTGCCTGGCTAGCTGAGTTTTTCCAGTCTCCTGTTTGTCCACCTTGGATTCCAGCATCTGCAGTTCTTTATGCTTGTAGAATCTCTTTGAAGTCTCCTTTTATAATATCTGCTGCAAAGCTATCTAATGTCCCCTTTTTGCCCTCCTGACTTCCCTGTTAAGTATACCTCTACAGCCCCATACTCCTCAAGGGATTCACTTGATCCCAGCTGCCTAAACTTGACGTATGCCACATTTTTGTCAATATCTCTAGTTATCCATTGTTCCCGACTCCTGCCAGCCTTGCCCTTCACGTTGACAGGAACATGCTGGCCCTGAACTTCCATAGTCTCACTTGTGAAAGGCTCCAATTTTTCAGACGCCCCTTTACCTGCAAACAGCCTCCCCCAGTCAACTTCTGAAAGTTCCCATGTAATGCCATCAACATTCGCCTTGCCCCATTTGAGAACTTGAAACTTTAACTTTTGCCTTTCCATAACTATTTTAAAACTAATAGAATTATGATCACTGGTCCCAAGTGCTCTCCATTAGCACCTCAGTCACTTGCCCTGCCTTATTTCCCAAAAGGAGGTCAGGTTTTGATCCTTCTCTAATGAAGCCATTGATTGTGATAGTTTTCCCGAACACACACAACAAATTCCTTCCCCAATTGATTGATTTTATTGTCACTGCACCTAAGAACAGCGAAAAGCTTTGTTTCTGAGCAGTACAGACTGATCATAGTAAGCAAGGACATGTAGATTGTAGGGTGTGTTTTTTTTTTAAAAAAAAGCTTGCACAGAGGCATACGGGTTACATTGCAAAGGGTGTGCACTGGGCAAGATCAGCATTAGCAGGATCAGCATTATTTGAAGTTGGAGAGTCCATTCATCAGTCTAATAATGGCAAGGAAGAAGCTATCAATGAAACTGCTGGTGTGTGTGTTCAAGCTTCTGTATCTTCTGCCTGACAAAAGAGGTTGTAGGAGAGCATTTCTGGGGTGCGGTGGGTCTTTGATGTTGGCAGCCTGTCTGCGGCAATGAGTCATGTAAATGGAGTCCATGAATAGTAGGTTGGCTTCTGTGATGGGCTGAGCTGTGCACACAACCTTCTGTAGTTTCTTACAGACCTGGGCAGAGCAGTTGCCATACCAGGCTGTTATGCACCCAGACAGTGTGCTTTTACTGGTGCATCTGTAAAAGTTGGTGAGGGGCCTTGTGGACGTGCCAAATTTCCTGAGCCGCGTGAGGAAGAAGAGGCATTGTTGTGCCGCCTTGATCGTCACATCTACATGGGAAGTCCAGGACAGGTCGTCGGTTATCATTGATGTAGATGGGGGTGTGTTCTCTTCGTTTATTTCTGAAGTCAGTGATCAGTCCTTTAGTTTTGCTGATGTTGAGAGAGAGAGGTTGTTCTCATTGCGCCATGCCACTAAGCCCTCGATCTCCTTTCTGTTTTCTGACTTGTCGTTGTTTGATATCCATCCTAGTACAGTGGCATCATCAGCAAACTTTAGATGGCATTTGTTTGGAATTGGGAACACATTCATGGGTGTACAAAGAGTACAGCAGGGGGCTGAGAACATATCCTTTGGTGGGGGGCTTCAGTGTGGTGTTATCGTGGAGGAGGTGCAGTTGAGTGTCTTCACTGATTGTGGTCTGTGGGTCAGAAAGCTGAGGACCCAGTTACAGAGGGCAGAGCCAGGACCTAGGTCGGAGTTTTGACATCAGTCTGGAGGGGATAGTGGTGTTGAAGGCAGAGCTGTAGTTGATGAGCAAGAGTCTGACCTAGGTGTCCTTGTTGTCCAGATGTTCCAGGGCTAGGGAAACGGCGCCTGCTATGGACCTGTTACATTCTTGCAGACCTTATAGACCTGTATATTCTTACAGAGGATTGAGGCAGGCTGGAAGACTAGAGTTTGTGGGCCATGACCCAGCCGCTCAAAGCACTTCATGATTATGGAGGTCAATGTCACTGGGTGGTAGTCATTAAAGCACGGTTGCATGTGCTTTCTTAAATACTTGGCTGCTGGTGGTCTTCTTGAAGCAGGTGGGGACTTTAGTCTTGTCAGAGGGAGAGGAAGATGTTGGTGAATACTCCGCCACTTGGTCTGCACAGGATCTAAGTGCTTGACCGGGGACTCCATCCGGCCCGTCGCTTTCCTTGGGTTGACTCTCCGGAAGACCGATCTGACTTCTGCAGTGGTGACAATGGGCACAGGTGCGTCTGGGGTTATGGGGGCAGGTGATGCTGTGCCACTGGCATTCTGTTCGAACTGATCATAGAAAGCGTCGAGTGCATCAGGGACCAATTTGTCTTTGTCCACTATCTTGCTCTGCTTTATTTTGTATCCCATAATGTTGTTTAGGCCTCACCACAGATGACGGGAGTCTGTATGGTTGGTTTCGGCCTCTAACTTGGTCTGGTACTGCCTCTTGGCTTTTCAGAGATCATATCTGGATTTTCTGTATGGGTTTGGATCATCCAACTTGAATGCTGCATATCTGGTCTTCAGTAGGGAGTGGATTTCCCAGTTCATCCAAGGTTTCCAGTTGCGGAACACCTGGATTGACTTCTTTGGTACACAATCCTCCACACTTTTTTGTTAATGAAGTCTGTGACAGTGGTGGCATAGGTTTTCCGCTGAGCACTTGAATACTATCCAGTCCACCGAGTCCAAGCAGTCTGAGAGACAATTTTCCGTTGTCTTGGACCAGCATTGTACTACTTTTTGTGAAGGATCCTCCTGATTTTTTTTTTCTCCTTCTTAAATCTGATTTTCCAAAGTGTGGGTGTACGATGGAGTGGTAGGCATCTTTGCTGGTTGTGTAGCAGTGGTCCAGGATGTGCACTCCTCTAGTGGAGCAGGAGATGTGTTGGTGGTACTTTGGCAGCACCCTCCTCAGGATGGTTTGGTTGAAGTCACTGGCCATGATGAATAAGGCCCATCCAAGTCCTTAAAACTATGGCAGTCTCGGTCTATTTTTGGAAGTTAAAATCCCCTATATTACGACCCTATTATTCTTACAGCTATCTGCAATCTTCCTACATGTTTTTCCCTCACTTTTCCACTGACAATTGGGGTGGCCTATACTACAATCCCATCAAAGTGAACACTCCCTCCTTATTTCTTAGTTCCACCCACACAGCCTCACTGGGCAATTCCCCAGGAATATCCTAAATACTGCTGTGATGTTTTTCCTAGTAAGAAAGGCCACGGCCACTCCCACTCCTCTCTTGCTCCCCTTCTATCCTTCCTATAGGATCTGTGTCAGAACACTGAACTGCTAGTCTTGTTCATCTGCCTTACCGGTCAGGCCACTCGCATTGCAATAAATGCAGTTTAATTCATCAGTCTTTCTTCGCTCCTTGCTGTGCTCTTGCCTGCCTTGTCTATTTAACTTGCTCTCTTGAACATCTAGACTAGCCTCAGCCTTCTCTTTTGTCTCACTACTGTTTAGAGTCCCACCACCCTGCCAGACTAGTTTAAACCCTCTCAAGTAGTTCTAGCAAATCTCCCCCTGGATATTCATCCTCCACATCACAACATTTTAGAAGTATTTAGATAAACATTGAAATGTGATAGCATAAAAAGCTAAGGGCCAAGTACTGGAAAATGGGATTAGAATAGATTCTTAATGACTGGTGTGGGCGAAAAGGCCCTTTTCCATACCTTAAAACTCTGTGAGATTCCATGACTTTTTGGTCACTGAAGGAGTGATCATGGCATGGTTCATATCAGTCTGCTTCCCCACTGCTCCTCAAAGGGAAAAGTGAATATGAAGATATGTGAAGGAGAATAAGTTAGTTTCTCTGTATGAGATTACAGCTGGAGTACAGGAGAGTAGGAAATCAACCAAAGTTTCAGGCATGGATCACAGATTCAGACAGAATCATTGTCAAGGCAAACAGAAATGGGTTTGACCAAGAGGATCTGCACAGTTGTGTAATGGCTGCTTACTGTTGGGGTTCATGCAGAAGAACAGATGCCTTGGTTGAAGTGCCTTAGAGCTACTGAAACTGTCATGGAACCTGCCTCTATGCAAGCTCATGGAGTTGTTTTTCTTACTAGGTTTTCTCTGTGGGTTTTCTTATTTAAGCACTCAGAAATTTGTTGTTTCTTTTTCTGCACAGTGTGAACAACATCTCCTCTTTAGTGGATTTCCAATACTGTCAGAATATTAGCGAGCTTTACCTCCGGAAGAACAATATTCAAAACCTGGCAGAGATCTGCTACCTGAAGGGACTGCACCGCCTCAGGGTGCTGTGGTTATCGGAAAATCCTTGTTGTGGGGCAGACCCCCACAGGTACAGAATGACTGTCCTACGGAACCTGCCACAGCTACAGAAACTGGATAACCAAGGTATAGAAGAATTCCGTTCCTGCCCCATGATTTGGAGATATTTAGAGTTGTTGAGTCAGAGATCTACAGCACATCCCGTTGTGTACACGCTGGACAAAAACAACTATTTGACTACTTTGGTCCCATTTTCCAGTACTTTGCCCATAGCCTTGCATACGTTGGCATCTAAATACTTCAGTGTTCTGAGGGTTTCTGCCTGTACTGCACTTGTTTCAGATTCCCATCACCCTCTGGCTGAAAAAGTTTTTTTTTTCTGCACATCTCTTCTAACCATTCTGCCCCTTACCTTTAAATTTATGCCCTGTAGTCACTGATCCCTCCATCAAGGAGAAAAGCTTTTTCCTGTTTACCCTATCTATGCCCCTAATAATTTTTAAACGTGTCAATTATGTCCCCTCTCAATCTTCTCTGCTCTAAGAAAAACAACTCCAGTCTGTCCAATCTGTCTTCATATATGAAATCCGTGTTCGTTTGCAGGACCCAGGCATTACGTTCAGGAAAGGGGACTGGCATTACTGTCTCCTGAGTCACTGCAGTGTATGTTAAGACAGAAGTTATCAAAGCATTTCAAGGAGTCTCCTTGTATGCGACTCCACGCTGTACTGATAAAACTATTTAAAATTTACAGCAAGTTAAACACTATATATTTGTTTAATCATTGAATAATTTCCACAGCATGCGACAAATGGTCCAACCAATATAAAGGTAAATTTGCCATAGTCTTACCAAACCATAGGACTCCTGTCTCATTAGAGACAGAGAGACACAACTGGTGGTCGTTTATCATGAACATCACCATGCTTCTGGTGAGGGGAGAGGTTAAGAACGAGACTCCTCCATGATAATCTGAGCTAGTGCAGGAATTGAACCAACACAGTTGGCATCACTGTATCACAAACCAGTAGTCAAGTTAACTGACCCCCAACCGATATATTGAATTGGCTAAATGTTATTCACCCTGTCAAAACCCTGGGACTACCAGTCATCTTGCTAATGAGGGAGCTGCCATATAGTCTGGTAGGATGATGGCAACTTTATCAGAAGACTATAATAGATAGGAAGAGGAATGGGTCATTACATTCCTTGAGTCTGCTCTACCATTCAAGAGGATCATGGCTGATCCACATTGTGTTTTCCCCGTAATCCTTGATTCCCCTAATGATCAAGAATCTATCTATTTCAGCCTTGCATATACACAAGGACTATGCCCCCATATCTCTATGTGGCAAGGAGTTCCAAAGATACTACTCCAAGAGAAGAAATTCCTGCTCATCTCAGTCTTAAATTGGCAGCCCTTTATTAGAACATAGAACTATACAGCACAGGAACAGGCTCTTCAGCCCACGATGTTGTACTGAACACGACGCCAAATGAAACTAATACCTTCTGCGTGCCATTGATCCATATCCCTCCATTCCTTGCTATTAATGTGCTTATCTAAAAGTTCCTTAAATGCCCCTATTGTATCTGCCTCCACCACCACCCCTAGCAGTGCACTCCAGACTCCTGTCATCGTGTCAAGCCTCTTATGAGTCCTATACGTTTCATGATATTACCTCTCATTCTTTTAAACTCCAGTGAGTAGAGTCCCAACCTGTTTAGTCTTTGTTTGAAAGACAATCCCTATATATGAGGAATCATCCCAGTGAATCTTGTCTGAACTGCCTCCAATGAAATTATACCTTCCACAAATAAGGGGACAAAAACTGCTTACAATTCTCCAGGGTGGTCTCACCAGCACTTTTTACAGTTGCAGTAAAACCTCCCTACTCTTACATTCCAACCACTGCGAAATAAGGGCCAATATTCCATTTGCCTTCTTGATTATCTGTTGTACCCATACGCTGACTTTTGTGTTTCATGCACAACTCCCCCCAAGTCCTTCTGTGTTGCAGCTTACTGCAGTTTTTCTCCATATAGTATTCTGATTTTTCTTTTTTGTTTGTTCTCCCTTCCAAAATAAACAACTCATTTTATCTTTTTATAACCCGGATCACTCAGTTGGTAGAGCACGGGATTCATAATCCAATGTTGTGTGTTAATGTTGAGTACTCTTTGTACGGGCATTTGGGAGAAGGCACATCCAGAATGAAGTACATCCCATGTGAGTTTGTGTCACTGGAAATTTAGTGCATTGTGGGAATTCAGCACACAGGTTTATTTCTGTTCATAGTTTGTAAGATCCTTTTCAAGGTCTATTGTTTGTAAGGTTATATTCTTCAGCTTCAACTGAGCTGAGCGAAGGGAGTCCTAACTTAATAGCTGCAGCTTCATGAGTCTGTTATTTGGAAAAACAAACGAAAACAGTGATATTACCATGAAAGTGGTGTGTTAGTTAGTTGGTGAATTTTTAAAAAAGTATTTCTTTTTTGGAAGAACAAATTAACTGAGAAACAACAGGAATAAATGAAAATCAGGGCCAATATATGTAAGCAAAGTAGGGTAAGGGGAATACAGTTAGTGTAAGGAAAGTAAGTTAACAGTATTCTTACACAGGGTAATTATTAATTTTTTTTTAAGAAATGAGAGTTACTAAGGGGCTAATGCTCCTGTGCTGTGTGGCAAATCTTGGAAGCTTTAGTTGTCCCTGTTCACCCAGAGTGCAGAAACTATGTCCAGCTGCAACTACTGGCGAACTGCATGCAAATGCAAATGATTTCACTATCGAGCATCTGCAACACTGAATAAACATAGATAGTATGTTCAGTGAAGTGGTCATGCTACAGATGCAGACTGAACAGGTAAGAAGGATGGCCACCAGGCAGAGGAGTAGGCGGCAGTGTAGGAGTATCTTGCAGAAGTGGCACCATGGATGGGTCTGCTGCACAAGAGGAATGGAAAAAAGAATGGCAGGGCTATAGTGGTGGGAAATTCAGTTGTAAAGGGAACCAGCAGATATTACGGTGACTGCAAAAAGAGACTTCAGGATGATATGTTAGGGATTTCACTAAACAGCTGCAGGACATTATGAAGACGGAGGGCAAACAGACACAGATTGTGCTTAGAGATAGGAAGAACTGCCGATGCTGGAGTCTGAGATAACAGTGTGGAGCTGGAGGAACACAGCAAGCAGGCAGCATCAGAGGAGCAGGAAAGCTGATGTTTTGGGTCGGGACCTTTTGTCAGAAAAATGACTGTGCTTACATGTAGGTACCAACAACATCGGGTTAAAAAAACGATGTGGTCCTGAAAGCAGAATTTAGGGAACTAGGAAGTAGATTAGAGACCAGGATCTGAAAGACAATATTGGGTCCCCGTGTAACCAAGTACAGAAATAGGAGGTTAGTCCAGATGGATGAGTAGCTGGAGAGAGAGTGCAGGAGGGCAGACTTTAGATTTTTGGGATGTTGGGACCATTTTGGGGGTAGTGGAACCTAAAAAAGAGGATGGGTTGCATCTGACCCAAAATGGGACCAGCATCTTTCTGGGGAGGTTTGCAAGTGATGTCGGGAGGGATTTAAACTAATTTGGCAGGGGTGGGATCCAGAGACAATGTTCAGTAGGGAAGTGAATGTCCAAAATTAGAAGAGACAGTAAGTGAGACAGGAAGGCATAGACATTAAAGGCCAGTTAAGGCACAAACACGTTTGGCAAGGTTGGATGATATTTATTTTAATGCAAGGAGTCTGATGAACAAGGCACATGGGCTGAGGTTACAAATTAAAACATGGGGGTATGCTGTCATTGCTGTCACTGACACATGGTTGAGAGAGGGTAGGATTGGATCTCAGTATTCCGGGTTGGGTGGTGGTGGAAGCAGATATGATAAGGGCATTTGAGGGACTTTTTGATAAGCGCGTGAGCATGCGAGGAATGGAGGGATGTGGACCAAGGACCAGCAGAAGGGATTAGTTTCACTTGGCGTCATGTTTGGCACACATCGTGGGCCAAATGGCCCATTCCTGTGCAGTACAGTTCTATGTTCTATATAGGATCATCAGGTGAGATTGGGAAGAAGGTAAAAGAGAAGGAGGTGTTGCAGTTTTGATCAGGGAATCTATTACAGTAGTAAGGAAGGATGATATCTTAGAAGATTTCTCAAATGAAGCTATATGAGCTGACTTAGAAATCTAAAAGGAGCAATCGCAATGCAGTGAATGCACTATACACCCCCAAACAGAGAAACAGAAGAGCAGATATGTAGGAAAATTTCGGGAAACTGTAAATGTAATAGGGTAGTGATAGTTGGGGATTTTAACTTCCCCAACATTACCTGGGATAGTCATGGTGTGAAAGGTTTAGAGGGAACAGAATTTTTAATACATCCAGAGCAGCTTTTTAAGGCAGTATGTTGAAGGTCGTACAAAAGAGGACGAGGTTCTGGTTACCGTGGTGTAATGGTGAGCACGCTGGCTTCTGAACTCTGGCATCAGAGTTCAAATCTACGTGCAGTCTTCTTCCTGGTGAAGTGAGCGACGAGCATTGGAAAGTCTCGTTTTCGTCATTACAAAACCAAGACTTGAAGTGGGCTGATTTTTACAAATGCATGCTGTCTGCTTTGGGGGCGGCACGGTGGCTCAGTGGTTAGCATTGTTGCCTCACAGCGTCAAGGACCTGGGTTCGATTCCACCCTCGGGCGACTGTCTGTGTGGAGTTTGCACATTCTCCCCGTGTCTGCATGGGTTTCCTCTGGGTGCTCCGGTTTCCTCCCACAGACCAAAGATGTGCAGGTTAGGTGGATTGGCCATGCTAAATTGCCTGTAGTGTTCAGGGATGTGCAGCTTAAGTGGGTTATAGGGGAATGATTCTGGGTGGGATGCTCCAAGGGTCTGTTGGGCCAAAGGACCTGTTTCCATACTGTAGGGATTCTATGATGAGATCCCGAACTTAACCTTACAGTGTAGAGCATAGAACAGTACAGCACAGAAAGGGGCCCTTTGGCTCACGATGTTGTGCTGAACATGATGCCAAATGACACTAATCCCTTCTGTCTGCCCTTGCTCCCTACTCCTCCATTTCTTGTATATTCATCACCTAAACTGTCACCAGAAATGGAAATGGACAGGTCAAGAAAGGGGAAGGAAGTGCCTGAGATAGACCAAGTGAATTTGAGGGCAGAGTGGAAGTTGTTAGCCAAGTCGATGAACTGCTCCAGTTCAGCCTGGGTGCAGGATGCAGCGCCAATGCAGTCATCTATATAACGGTGGAAGAGTTGGTGAACAGTACCGGTGTACGTACTGAAGCCATTTCTGGCAACAGTTTACAGACCGACTTTTATTATAAACCTACAGATTCCCATGGCTACCTAAACTACACCTCCTCCCACTATGTATCCTGCAAAACTCCATTCTGTTTTTCCAATTCCTCTGTCTCCGTCGCATTTGCTCTGATGAGATGTTCCACTCCCAGGCATCCCGGATGTCCGCCTTTATCAAACAACGCTCTTTCTCCCAGTCTCTGTCATCCAGACAGCCCTCCACCACACCACCTTTGTTCCCTGCTTCACAGCTCTTAACCACCTCTTCTTCCCCCCCCCCCCCACCAAACATAATAAAGACAGGCGTTTACCCTTGTCTTCACTTTCCAACCCACCAGACTCCACATTCAACGTATCATCCTCAAACACTTCCTCCAACTCCAATTAGACCCCTCCATCGGAACACCTTCCACTCCCCACCCGTCTGCCTTCCGCAAGGACCATTCCCTTCGCCACTTCTTCGTTCGTGTCACACTCCCCACCAACCAGTCGAATCCACCCGGTACCTTCCCTTGTAACCGTAAAAGATACAATACCTGCCCATACGCTACCAATCTTGCCTCCATTCACAGCCCTAAACACTCCTATCAAGTGAGACAGATCTTTACCTGCATCTCCTCCGACCTAGTCTATTGCATCCAGTGCTCCCAATATGGCCTTCTCTACGTTGGTGAGACCAAACGTAGACTAGGTGACAGTTTTGCCAAGCATCTTCGCCTAGCCTGTAACCGTTAACCTGACCTCCTGGCCACCTCCCATTTCAAGTCCCTTCCCCACTCCTCCTCTGACGTGTCAGTCCTCCGCCTCCTCCAGTGTTGCAGCAACTCGGAACGCAAAATTGAAGAACAATGCCTTATCTTCCGCCTGGGCACCCTACAGCCTGGAGGACTCCAACACCCGAGTTCTCCAATTTCAAATAACCTTTCCAGCCCCACCTCCTCCCTTCCATTCCATCTTCTGACCCTCCCTTCCAGCTACCAACCCAGTCGTTACCTACTACTGGTGTCCACCTATCACCACCATTCCACTTCCAGCCCTCTTTCCTCCTTCCCACCCCACCTGCAGCTCCCCCTACCCCCACGTCCAGCCCTAAAGAAGGGGAATACCTGAAACGTTGACTGCTCCTTTCCTCCAGATGCTGCCTGGCTTGCTGTGTTCTTCTAGTCTCCAGTTTGTCCATGTTGGATTTCAGCATCTGCAATTTTTTTGTCTCTAATTATGTTTACTAGATCCTGTTTAATGATATTGAAATTGGCCTTCCCCAAATTTAGACATTGACTTCTGCACTTTACTTATCTCTTTCCATAATGACTTTGAAAATTACAGTCACTATACCAAAATTGCTTATCCACTGAAACTTCAACCTCTCGATTTGGTATTATTCCATAGGATTAGGTTTAGCTGTGTCCCATCTGGAACAGGACTGTCTGTGTATTGGCACCAAAAGTTCTCCTGTGTGCACTTTAAAAATTCCGCCCCATCTAATCCTTTCAAAGGAAGGTAATCCTAGTTAATTTTAGCAAAGTTGAAATCCCTTACAAATTTGTTTCTCTTGCACCTTCGTGATTTGCCTACATATCTGCTCCTTTATCTCCTTCTGACTGTTGGGGAGCCTGTGGTGTAATCCCAGTGAAGTAATCACCCCATTTTTATTTCTAAGCTCTGTCTAGATGGTAGGCCTCCCTTCTAGAATATCCTCCCTCATTACTATGGTGGTGGTTTTCATTTGCAATATTAAAATGCCCCACATCTCTTCTATCCCTGCCTATCATACCAGAAACTTCTATACCGTAGAATGTTAAGTCGCCAGTCCTATCCTTCCTCAATCATGTCTGTGATTGGAACAATATCATATTCCCATTTGCTGAGCAGTGCTCCAACTTCATCCATTTTATGAGTCAAACTCCGTGCATTAAAATAGATACAGTTTAATTTTCTGGACTGCCTTTGTGCCTTATTCTGTCCATGTTTTCTCCACATCTTGGACTGTGCAAGCATTCCTTCTATATCTGATTGGACCTTGTTCCTAATTTGCATCTACGTATCTGTGCCCCATCCTCTGCTAAATTAGTTTAAAAGCTCCCCAACAAGGTTAGTGGACCAATTCTGGTTCAGCAGATGCAATAGACCACACTGGTGGATGTGCAGGTGAACCTCTGTCTGATGTGAAAGAGTTTTTTGGTTCCTTGGATGGAGGTGAGAGGGAAGCTCCCATCTTGGGAGCAGACGATTGAAATCTATTTCAAGCCCACCGACACCCACAGCTACCTAGACTACACCTCCTGTCACCCACCTTCCTACAAGAATGCGATCCCCTACTCCCAATTCCTCCACCTCCACCTCCACCGCGTCTGCTCCCAAGATGGGGCGTTCCACTCCCGAACATCCCAGATGTCCTCTTATTTCAAGGACCACAACATCCCCCCCTGCCTTCAGTGGTTGAAAATGCTTTCGACCACATCTCTTGCATTTTCCGCACCTTTGCCCTCATGTCCCCTCCCCACAACAAAAACAAAGACAGAATCCCCCTTGTCCTCATGTATCACCCAACTAACTTCTGGGTTCAACGTATTATTCTCTGCCATTTCCATCACCTGCAATCTGACCCCATAACCAAAGATATATTTCCCTCCCCACCCTTCTCTGCCTTCCGGGGGGACCGCTTTCTCCATGACTCCCTTGTCCGCTCCACACTCCCCACTAGCCCCACCACTCCCGGCACCTTTCCCTGCAACCGCAGGAAGTGCCATACCTGTCCCTACACCTCCCCCCCGCCCCTCACCTCCATTCAAGGAACCAAAAAAACCTTTCACATCAAACCGAGGTTCACCTGCACATACTTCAATGTGGTCTGTTGCATCCGCTGCTCCCGATGTGGCCTCCTCTACATCGGTGAGACCACGCGGAAGCTCAAAGACCATTTAAGAGCACCTGCATTCTGTTCGCGACAAACAACATCATCTTCCAGTTGCGAACCATTTCAACTCCCCCTCCCACTTCCTGGGCGATGTGTCCATCCTGGGCCTCCTCCAGTGTCACAATGATGCCACCCGGAAACTGGTGGAACAGCACCTCATATTCCATCTTAGGAGCCTACAACTCAATGGTCTCAATGTGGACATACCATTTTCAAAGTCTCCCCACTCCAGCCTCATCCCATGACCAACCCTCCCACTCATCCCCGCCTCCTTGACCTGACACAACGTGTCCATCTTCTCTCCTACCTATCCCCTCCTCCCACCTCACTGACCAATACCCACTGCTGCTTATCTGCACTCACCTATCACCATCGCACCTACCTTCCCCAGCCCTACCCCTCCTCTCTCTCTTTATTTCAGAGCTCCTTTCCCCCTCCCCCATTTCTGAAGAAGGGTCCCGACCCGAAACGTCAACTTTCCTGCTGCATACTGTTATCTCTCTAGTTCAGTGTAACCTGTCTAGCTTGTATGTGCCCCAACTACTCCAAACGTTTTCCCTGTGATCCAAAAATCGAAAGCCCTTTCTCCTTAACTATCTCTTTTGGCCAGATAATATGTGTCTTTCTTCCTATTCCAATGCTCAAGAGCAAGTGGCAGTGAAGGTAGTCTGAAAATTACAACTTTAGTAGTCTTCCTCTTTAATCTGCACCCTAACACACTCAATACCTGTTGCAGAACTACATTTCTCTTTTCATTCATGCCGTTGGCACTGACATGTACTATGACTGCTGGCTGTCCTCCCTTTTCTGAATGCCCTACAGCTGCTCGAAGACATCCCTGACCCTAGCACAGGGAGGCAACATATACTATAAGTCTTGTTTGCTACTCCAGAACTGCATGTTGGTTCCCCTTACAATCAACTTTTTATCATCACTAATGCTGTCCCATTCTTTTTCCTCCCCTACTGTGCAGCAGAACCAAGTGTTGCCACAAACTTGCTGATGCCTAGTAACCCCCACTGTATCCAACACGATATATCTGTTTTGAGAGGGGAATAGTCACCGGGAACTCCTGCACTCCCTGCCTATGCTTACTAGTCTTCCACGTAGTCACCCTAAGCTTTTCTGCCTGTATAGCCCTTACTTGTTATGTGACCAGCATGCTTAGCGTGGTATCAATGACATCCTCAGCATCATGGATGTGCCATAGTGAGTCCATCGTAGCTCCAGGCGGTCAATAGGGAGCTATGGCAGGACATACTTCTTTATATGTGGTCACCATGGACACTGGGAGAGTCCCTGGTTTCCCATGTATTACAGGAGGAGCATTTCACGACGCTGAGTTTGCCTGCCACTGTGAATTTTATCAATGGCAAGCAATAAAGTAGAAACCAATTACTCAAGAAGATAGCAAGAACTGCAGATGCTGGAGTCCAAGGCAATACAGCATGGAGTTGGAAGAACACAATAGATCAGGCAGCACCCGAGGAGCAGAAAAGTTGACGTTTCAGGTTTACACCCTTCATCAGGACACAATTACTCAATCTTACTCACTAATCACCAAAATAAAATCTCGCGCTCGCGCTCTCGCTCTCATTCCTAATGAATTACAAACCAAAAAGTAAGGATTTCACACTGTCTCCCTTCTGGTACTACTCACTCAGTCCCTCAAGCTGTATCCGAAGCAGCCAGTCCTCTTGCTCAATATTTGAGGTGTCATGGATTTTGTTTAACCATCAGTCTGGTTACCAAATACAAAGGAAAAAGTACCAGGGACAAAATTTGAAATTGCTGGAAAAGCTCAGTAGGTCTGGCAGCATCTATAGAGAGAAATTAGAGTTAACATATCTGGTTCAGTGACCCTTCCTCAGTGTTACCAAATTGCTACACAGTCTTTACTACTACGACAATTTCTTCTGCAACAAATCACATTCCAGTTTTACTTTATATAATGTAACCACAATATATTCTCCACCAATCTCATTTAATGATACCTTAGCTCCCATTGAATTCTCTGCTGGGAATATCATCTTTCTCCAGCAAAAGTAATTGTGTTGCCCAGTATCTCTTGGTATGGTTATGAGTTTAGCTACCTCACCTGAAGAACAAAGGAGGCACCTTCTCTTTTGACAAAAATTGTACATTGATCTTATCTGCCTTGCTGGTTTCTTTATTAACGACAGAAATCACCTGTGGCCTTCTTACTATAGTTAGGCCTACAACATGATCCGTGGTGTTATCTTTTTGAGTTCACTTCTCTAATTCATTTTCATTAACTTTTGTAAGTCCCCTGAGTTTACCTCATAACTTCCAACATTCTGAATGTACATGACCCAACTTATTATAATAGAAGTTTAGAAATTAAACATTGATTTTTTTTTTAAGATTTATTTTTAGTTTAACTTATTATTTAGATATAGAAGTTGTTAAACATGTGCCCCCTGGTATTTAACATTTCTATCCTGGGAAAGACACTCCAATTACTCACCCTATCCATGCTTCTCATAATGGAGATCGCAACAGGTCGTGTACTGCGGGATAGTATCAGGAGCACTTTCATCAAAGGCGTCTTGGTTGAGGTGGTTCTCAAAGAGCTTTGTCCAGCAGGCGTAGATAAGCAACTCTGTTTTTTGGCTGTCGGTTAGGTAGGTTCCTGTGTACTCAGACCGTTGGTGGCTTTAATTATATTGAAGAAGCCATGCACAATGTGGTTGTTGATAAGTCCCTGACGGATCTGCGCTCTTTCTGTCACCATTTATTCTTTAGGTCACAATATCTTTGTTGTACCCCAGCCTTCAATTGCCTATAGGCTTGTTTCCTCTGGCTCAAGTTTTGGTGGAACTTCCAGGTGAGGAATAACATGTTCTAAGAGATCCTGGATTTCATGATTGTTTTCGCCAAACCAGTCTTGGTGTTTCCTGATCAAGAGGTTGAGCTCCTCTAAGCAGGTGCTGACTCTTAACAGCTTTTAGGGTGGATATGGTCCTGTGGGCACTCTGATAGATTGATTGTTGTCAGGTTTTCTGAGAAACGTTGCCTGAATAGGTTTCTTTTTTTCAGGGTCTTTGAGTCTTCTACAATGGAGTTATTTTTGGCTCTGCCGGTTTGGCGCCGGGTCGATGGAGGTGGTAACGCAGATTAGTCGATGGTTGATCCAGCATTTTTCAGCTCCCGTCATGGCATGAGTAATGGAAGCACTTTTGCAGTTCCTTGCTGGAAAGCTGATGTAATCTATTAAGTACCAGTGCTTGCATGTGACTCGACCCACAGCAATGTAATTGACTCTTTAAGTGCGCTCTAGGATGGGCTGGCAACACCCTTGTCCCGTGAATGAATTAAAAAAGGGAATAGTCCATTGAAGTTTGTTTTTCCTATGCCTTCCTTGCCAAACAGGTCTTTCCAAAGGTTTGCATGCCTCCTGACTCTGTCATTCAAGTCACTGAGGATAATCAACTTGTTTCCCTGGGGATACAGGATAGCATTATTTTGAGGCTCATATAGAATGCTTTTTTTGTCCTGTATGTTGTGCCTACGGCCAGGACAGACGCTGACAGCTGAAGTTCCTTTGGTTATTTCCGTTGTTGAAGGTGGTTTAAGAGTTTGTTTGGCTGTTTAAGGGTAGATGGCCAGTTTCTCTTTCCCATTGAAACTAAATTAATGAGTTAAATGAGTATAGTGATAGATAAAGAAGAGGTACTAAAAAGGCTGGCAGCATTCCAGGTAGAGATATCGCCAAACCTGGATGGGATGCATCCTAGATTGCTGAGAGAGATAAGGGATCAAATTATGCAGCTGTTGACAGAAATTTTCCAGGCCTGTCCTGAACACAGGATTAGTCCCGGGGACTGCAGAATTGCAAATGTAACATTGTTGTTTAAGAAGGGGGCAAAGGATAACCAAGGATGCTACAGACCTGTGAGCTTGAAATCAATAGTGGGGAAAGCTGCTGGAGGCCATAATACTGGAATAAGGTAAATATATACTTAAAGAAAAACAAGTTAATACTGGATAGTCAAACATGGCTTTTGTCAAGGGCTGGTCATGTCTGACAAATTTAGTTTGATCTCTTTGATGAGGTGACACAGGCAGTGGATGAGGGTAGGGCTGTGGTTGTTGTATTTTTGGACTTTCAAAAGGCATTTGATACAGTGCAACATGGCAGGCTGGTTAGCAAACTGTAAATGTTTGGGATAGGGGGTCCTTGGGAGCATAGATTAGAAGTTGACTAAGAGATAGGAAACTGAGGGTAGGTACAGATGGGCATTTCTCAGATTGGAGATGAGTTGAAAGTGGTGTACCCCAGGGATCGGTGTTGGGACCGTTGCTTGTTCCAATTTATATAAAAGATTTGGAGACGGGTGTTGAGGGCAAAATGTCTAAATTTGCAGATGATACTAAGCTAGGAAGAATAGTGAATTGTGAGAATGATCCTGAGTGACTTCAGAGGGACAGTGGCCAAATGGGCAGACACCTGGCAAATGAACTTCAATGCAGAGAAATGTAAGGTAATGCATTTTGATAGAAATATGGAGAGACAATGCAGGCTAAATGGTGCAATTTGGGGGAGGTATAGAAACAGAGGGACCTCAGGGTTCATATGTAGATAATATACTAAGTAAAGTCCTGACGAAGGGTTTCGGCCCAAAACATTTGAGTTTACTGCTCCTCTGATGCTGTCTGACCTGCTGTGCTTTTCCAGCCTCATACCTATAGACTCTGGCTTCCAGCATCTGAAGTCCTTATTGTCTCCTAATCGTGGAACATTTCTGTTTCATTCTAAATTTTGCTTTTGCAATTCCCATGGTGACCTGTACTGTGAAAAAACTGAACTTCCCAAATGGCCCCAATGGAAGAAACCAATTGAGAAGATATTAATTCTTCAAACAATTAAACTAAAACTAATTGACTAAAACTGAAAGTAACTGAGAAATTCTACTCAATCAAAGCCCTGAATTGCTCTTTAAATAGCTGCTACTAGTGTCTCTGATTTCTTGGGCCATGCTATTCATAAATGTAGTTCATAAATCTGGAGCTTGCGAAGCCTCAGGTTTCTTTATCTGTGCTGCGCAAATTTAAGCGTGCAGGTGCAGCAGGGAAAGAAGGCAAATGGTCTGTTGACCTTCATAGCAAGAGGATTTGAGTTCAGGAGCAGGAATGTCTTGCTCTAATTATTCAAGGCTGTGGTGAGACCACACCTGGAATGTTGTATGCAGTTTTGGTCTCCTTATCTGAGGAAGGATGGTCTTGCTATGGGGTTATACCAGACTGACTTCTGGGATGGCAGGACTGACATGAGGAGGGATTGAATCAGTTAGGATTATATTTTCTGGAGTTCAGAAGAATGGCGAGGTTCTTCTAGAAACCTATAACATTCTAACAAGACTAAACAGGATAGATGTACAAAGGATGTTCCCGAATGCTGATGAGACCAGCATGAAGCCAGTACGTAGATGGTTGACAAATGGCCTCCTGTTTGTGCTTATAACACGTGTGGTGGTTTCACTGTTGGTTGTGATCTGGTCTGAGATATTTGTGTATCTTTGTTAGCATAGGATCAGATACAGCTGTGATTCACTGATTGTCTTGAGTCATACAAATGTAGGGTGGCTGAGGATCAGAGGGAACTGAAAAGCTTATCCAATTTAAGTCAGTAGGTCTGAGTTAGGCAGAGGTGCTGGAAAGGAACGCAGTCCCAGTGTCCTGCAATTAATGCAAGTTATCAAATTGCTCTTGCTGAAATGTTCTCGTTGATCTGTTGCAGTTGTGACTGAGGAGGAGGTGGCTCAGGCTTTAGAGGATGGAGAAGAGATGGCTGCCATGCACAACAAAGAGCCCATGGAGCCAATAAGGAATTGCTCGAGGAGAGAAGTCAGCACCTCTGAACCAAGCACGCAAATGGAAAGTGATGTCTTGAGTTTCAGAATGGAAGAGACAAAGTGAGGAAAGGGCAGTATCAACTTTCTGTTTGAATTTAATCAGCAGGGTTAATTCACAATTTCCCCGTCACACACAAGTAGATTATTTTTAGAGCTGAATGTTTAACAGTGAGCGGGACTGAATGGCTACTAAGTAACCTAACTGAAAAATTCCTTGCCAGCTCTTAGGTTTTATACAAGAGATTTCGTGTTCATTTCTAAACGAGATCTTGATGCTTATGAATGTTCTAATCTCCATTTGGAGATAACTGACCTCAAAAATTGCAGGGTGAATACAGTACTCTTAAATTCTACCTCCCTGTCACCCCATTTCTCCAGTGGAAATTCCTTATTGTGGGGACAATATGGTCTCTTTAAGGATTGTGCTGGATTTAACGGAGTGGTGGGGTAGTCAGCCCCAAATAAACTGACTGATAGAAAGTCTGCACCACAGCAATAAAACCATGAGAGTGGCAGTATAAACAGGCTGAGGGCCAGACTTTCTCCTCTCATTGATAGGAAGTCCTGCCGTTGTGAGCCATTGGCTGTAGCATGTCCAGCAGTGAAAAAATCTCACCAGTGGTGTTTGCTGGGACTGCAAGAAGGCCCGGGGAAGAAGGTCATGGTGGCAGGTGTAACGGTTAGTAGCCCAGTGGGCGAGTAACACAGCCCTCCTTTCTGGGGCACAGGTTAGTGCTGAGTTAAAAAGGGGGTGGCTTTACATGCCGCAAAGACCACCACCTGGACTGTAAGATCCAGCCCGTTGAATTCTACGGCACAAGAGGTCATTTAGCTAAACTTGCCTATACTGCCTCCATGAAAGGGAATTGGACTCACTCTTGCCCGTCACCTCTATCACTACTTCCGTTTTTAGGAATTGATCTAATTTTGTTTTGGAGGTCATTACTGAGTCTGCTGCCTCTAACCTTTCAGGTAGATTGTCCTATCTCGTAGTTTGAAAACACCTCAACCCTCTCGCAATGGCTTCTTGCCACTCCCTGGCCCAATGTTTAACCAATTATCTGAAATGGGTCATGTCTGGTTGCTGAGCCTTCTGTCTTATTCCCAAATAATGCCACATGGAATTCGAACAGTTAGGTGGTTGCTTTTGAAAGGCGCAAATGCAATTGGCTGAAGGGTCTTTATCTATATTGTAGATCACTATGACAGTGATGTTATGGGGCTGAATTGTGTGGTGAGGCCATTGATATTTTGGTGTTCAATTTCATACTGAATATTTAGAGCTGTTGCAATTGTCTCCTCATACACGAGAGAGCCTGAGGCACTTAATAGTCAACTCAGGACACCAAATAAAAGAATGAAAGTGGAGAGCAGAATTGATGGTTAAACCAAGTCCCATAGATAAAAGCCAGTCTCTAATTCCGTATTGCCCAGATGAAAACCTGATTTTGCAATGTTTATAACCTTGAAAGTGGAAGAAAGAATGAAAATGAAAATTTGGTAACATCAGAACCTGCTTGTAGGCAGTATTATTTTACCAATTACCTTTCAGAAGTATTCTGTAGAATATGTACACACTGTAGACTAGTTAGCTTAACATCTGTTATTGGAAAAAAACTTAAATGCACAGTACAAGCAAGCTGAGTCATTTTGGCTTCATGAAGGGAAGTTTATTGGCAATCTTTGAGGAGGTAAAAAGCACGATTGGTAAAGAGAAACTAGTATCTGTAATATATTTAGACTTCCAAAAGATATTCAGTAAGGTACCAAACATTAGGCTACTTTGTAAGGATCCATGGTGTTGGGGTAGTGTATTAGCATGGATAGAGAACTGGATAATTAACTGTCAGGGAATTGGGATAGAATGGTATTTTCAGGATGACAACCTGTAAATAGTGCCAGAGGGATGGGCTGATTCCTGTCACTGATTCCAGTTAAGCCTACAGTTAGATATGATTAAAGACTTTTGAATGGCCAGTGAGTTTGAGAGTCATTCATACAGGAGACCTATCCAAAGTGTGTGTATGTCAGCCATGGAGGTGCCCACTGAGTGACATATTTTATGGACAATAATGGCAAAGCCGAACTCCTCAAAGAAATACAGCGTGGAACCACTTATGGTTGTAGTTCAGACAGATCAGGCCACAGAAATGTATGATTTCAGGGTCACATTTACTAATCAAACTGGCTTTCCGTCTAGTAAAATCCGTGAAGAACTTGGAATGAAGCCGCTGGGAAGAGATAAATTTTCCTCCTCTGTTGGAGTGAAGGACCTAAGTACCTGCAATGGCATGCAAAGGGTGAGTGAAGTATCTATTATGTACCATTTGACAGGGATATGATGCTAATGGCCTCCTATTCTATCTCTGAAACAGCTGCCGATTAGTCCCATTGCTCTGTAAAATTTTTGCTGTTCAAGTTCCTTTTTGTGAGTCATTATTGACTTCTATTACTGAAACAAGCCACTTTCAGACAGCACACTTCTAGATCACAATCATTCACTCCTTCATGCAGGGTCATTTCTGGCTCTTGTTACTTGAATCGGAGCTCCCCTGGTGACCTAATTTGCCACAATGGTTTGTCCTCAGATTCTTGGAAATCCTTCATGATTTTGAAAACTTGTTGCAAGGAGAACAACGCTGTGTTTCTCCAATCTCTCCAAAGCACTGAGCTGGGAAAATTCTTCTGCACCCTTTTAAAGGCTGTGACATCTTTCCTTAAGTGTGGTACTCCGACTTGACACAATAATGAAAACAAAGTACTGGAGAGACTGGGCAGGTGTGTCAGCACGAGTGAGGCGCGAAACGGAGTTAATGTTTCAAGCCTGATACAATTCTTCAGCTGTATACATCAGCTTAGGCCTATCTCAAGGGTCCTTAATGCCTTTATAACTGCCTCTTCCTTGAACTGGCAGGTTCATCTGTCCATTCATAGTTCTGTTGGCTCCTGCATGCTTTCATTTACACTGCCTGTTCGTACGCTTCCTACAGAGGAAACCATTTCGTACTCTTTGGAATTAACGTGATCTGGTAAGTGTTTGTCTATTTCGCCAGCATTACAACACTCCCTCACTATTCTCCTCATTAGCTCAGTTGACTGGATGGTTGTTTTGCAATGCAGAGTGACACAAATGCATTTATCAGATTCACTTGCCGCACTGGCTGAGGTTACCATGAAGGTCCTGCCTACTCAACCTTGTCCGTCGCCTAAAGTGTGGTGATCCTTTGGTTAAACTCAGTACCACTCATCTCTCTGATGAGAGACTTGCACGATGGCGACTTCGCCTTACATTTGTTTTACTGCACTTCCCAGCTTCATGTCACCTGCAAACTTTCAGTATTTGCCCTGTCACCTGAAGTCCAAATCAAACATGACTCCAAAAGCCCACAGCACTGAGCACTTGGGAGGACCTGAATCTAGATTTCCTTCTTGTCTGAAAAATAAAGGTTCACCATTACTCTACTTTCTCACTCTTTCATTACGTGCTGTGACTGCCGTGATAGTCCCGTGGACTTCAGCTTTACCAGCAATCCAGGAGAAGTTAGCTTCTTTATTAAATGTCTTTAGAAAGTGACTGCACTCCCCTCAGCAACTGTATCCACTCCATCAACTAATCTATCTAATTTAATCAGATGTAATTTATCTTTAACAAGTTCATCATTTTCTACCTTGCATTTCTCCACACAAGTAAATTGATTTTAAGTTGTAATGTCTCTTAAAGTCCCTCTCTTGCTCCCCAATGCTGGACTGATCGGTCCCTGATGTTGGGGCAACTGGCCTGTAGATCCCAAACCCCTGCCCCATGGATCCTTGATGTTGGACTAATTAGCTTATCATTGCCAATTTTGAATCTTTTTGAACAAAGGTATAGCACTTGCAATCCCTAGTCCTAATGCACCATTTTCAAATTCAAGGAGAGTTGGAAGATTTTGTCCAAAACTCCTACTATATTCTGTCAGTAACCACAAATGGCAGCTGGATGACTTTTCTACTTTGAACATAGAACATAGAACAGTACAGGCCCTTTGGCCCACGATGTTGTGCTGACCTACTATCCTACTAAGATCGATCTACCCTACATTTTACTATCCTTAATTTGCCTATCCAAGAGTCGCTTAAAAGTCTCCAAAGTATCTGACTCTACTACCACTGCCGGCAGTGCATTCCACACGCCCACCACTCTGTGTGAAGAACCTATCTCTGACATCTCCCCTATACCTCAAGTCACCTCTCATCCTTCTTCGCTCCAATGAGAAAAGCCCTAGCTCGCTTAACCCTTCCTCATAAGACCTGCCCTTCAGTCCAGACAGCATCCTGTAAATCTCCTCTGCACCCTCTCTAAAGCTTCCACATCTTTCCTCTAATGAGGTGACCAGAACTGAACACAATATTCCAAGTGAGGTCTAACCAGAGTTTTATAGAGCTGCAGCATAATCTCACAGCTCTTGAACTCAATTCCCCTGCCAACACACCATACGCCTTCTTTACAACCCTATCAATTTGGACGTGGACCCCAAGATCCCTCTGTTCCTCTACACTGCCAAGAATCCTGCCATTAACCCTCTATTCTGCATTCAAATTTGACCTTCCGAAATGAATCACTTCACACTTTTCTGGGTTGAATTCCATCTGCCACTTCTTTGCCCAGCTCTGCATCCTGTCAATGTCGCATTGCAACCTACAACAGCCCTCCACACTGTCCACAACTCCACCAACCTTCGTGTCATCGGCAAACTTACTAACCCACCCTTCCACTTCCTCATCCAAATCATTTATAAAGATCACAAAGAGCAGAGGTCCCAGAACAGATCCCTGCGGAACACCACTGGTCACCGAGCTCCAGGCTGTATACTTCCCAGCTACTACCATCCTCTGTCTTCTATTGGACAGCCAGTTTTCCTGATTCCCATGCCTCCTTACTTTCTGAATGAGCCATTTGAGTGCTTTGAAACCTTCAAGTATCCAATTTCTCAACTGCCTCCTACAAACTCTTTGAACAATAAGCCACAGTCAGTTGTACGTAGCTAGAAAAAAATGCTTTTGATTTAAAAAACAATAGAACAAGTTTAGAGAGACCATGTTTGGGAGCCAAGGGAAAAAAAATCAAATTGAAATGCACACAATATGATGTGTGTTAGTTTGAGTAGAGGGAGAGTGTGTTGCGGTGTTGACTGTCATACATGTATTTTTTTCTGTTTGTTGAAACTAGTCTCTTAGAAATTGTAGTACATTTGAATCTCTTAAAGTCATACAGCATAGAAGGTGACCCATCAGCCCACCATGTTTATGCCGACCAACAAACACCAAATTACGCTATAATCCCACTTGGACCATAGCCTACTATGCACTGGCATTTTTAAGTACTCATCTAGATGCTTCTTGAATGTGGAAGAGTCTTGCCTCCGCTAACCTCTCAGGCACTACCCTCTGGATGAAATCGTTTTTCCTCAGATCTCTTCTAAACCACTCACTCTCACATTAAGCCTATGCCCTTAGATGTGTCAGCCATGGGGAAGAAATTCTCATGATACTTTGTCTATGTCTGTCATAACTTTGTGTATCTTGATCATATCCTCCTTTAGCCCCCGTGCTGCAAGAAAAACAGTCTCCAGTGCAATCATGTCCTGCTAATAGTGTGGTGACCAGAACTGCAGATAGTATTCCATATGTCACCTAACCAAAGTTATATAGTTGTAACAAGACGTCCTTGCTCCTATATTGTACATCCTAGCTAATGAAGCAAAGCATCCCATGTGCCTTCTTCACCACCCCATCACCTGACACCTCCTGGAATATGTGGACTTGTTCACCGAGGTCCCTTTGTTCCTCAGTACTCTTAAGGACATACCGTAAATTGTATATATCCTTCCCTTATTAGACCTCCCAAAATGCATCACCTCATACTTAAAAGGATGAAATTCCATCTGCTATTCTTCTGCCCAATTTACCAGCTGATCAGAATCAAACTGTAGACTGACACTATCCTCTTCACTATCAATAACCCCACTAACGTATTTTTCTCTTTCCAGCACACTTCCAACGTGCTGAGTGCTGTTCTTTTGCTCTTGAAAGAGCTCGATGGAGACGGACTGGAGATTGTATACAGAACGACAGAGCAGAAACTCCAAATGTTGCACAGGAAAGAAACTGAACAGGACCAATGAGCTACAACCGACGAGGCTCACAGACAGTGCAAGTTGATTTTGACTCATGGGAGCTGTTTCAAAATTCAAGGAAATGCCAGAGAAAATTAAAACTAGGACTTGTAGACATGAGGTGAAGCAACTTCACTGAAGTGATAACATCATAGGCCTAGACAGTATCTATCACATGATTTACCACTGTCTTCCCTAAGAGGAACAGCTTATTGTGACCAGTAGCTGCATAGGTACATCCATCCTTGTAATCACTGTTCCTGGTTTAACAGAAGAGTTCAAATTCACCAGTTATCCTCAAGTTAATGCAGATCTGACTGGAGAGGCCAGTTGTGTTACTGTATGAAAAGGTAGTAGCACAATAAAAGGGAACATTTGCAAGGAAAACGAATCTCATACTTCCTCTCTACAAGTTTAAGGATTTAATATTGCTTGTCAGAATTTCTTTGTCCTCTTATCCTTGCAATCTTTTGCCACAAGTACTGATCTGAATAAAAATCTAATATGAAAATACTTCCTACCATCAGCGCGTCAGCGTGCAGAGTGTGGATCTTGACAAGTGCAGTACCAAAATTTCTGTGCATCCAATCAGTCACTATCTGAAGACTCCTGACATTTTATTATAGACAGTTCCATTGAGCCAGTGTTATTCCTTCTGGTTGAACAGCCATCACCACTGTTCAGCTTTTGCATGGACAAACATGACCATGGAACTAAACAAGCAACTGTCAGTGTTGCTGGAGGAGGGACTGGAGGAAAAACTACAAACAAATTCAGATCCCAGAGTACTAAAACACATGAATTTATTTATTTAGACCACAGGTTTTATGAATTTGCTGGGCTTTTCTGTCTCTAGTTTGCTATCTGAACCAAGATAAGAATCCAGTAGCCTCATTATTCCCAAATATATTATAACATCCTCCTAAAGACTCCTGCCTGTAGTGTGTGTAACTAACTAACTATTTCAGAACACTTGTGATTTTGATATCACAGCGATAAACTGGTGAATAATTGAGTAGTGCACGTAGCTTTACAATGTAAAAACCAATTATTCTACACTTGCAGTTCTCAAGTTTCATGTTTGATTCTAGGTGGAAATGTATTTCAGAGCTCAATTTTTTGAGATGCTTAATTTACTGGATTTTATCTTTGACAGGGAGGGGAAGATTATAGGTGTACTTGGTAGTGGCATCACACTAAACATGGAAATGTTGGAGGATATTTGCTAAATGCAAATGTGGTGGAAGGTACAGATGAGGAGAATCCTCTTATGGTTATGGAAGGGAGGGAAAGGGGTGACAGCAGAGGGTGAGAAATGGGTTGGACAGTCAGCTACTATAGAGGGAGTGGCAGGCAGGTGGAGGAGTTGTATCCTTCATCCCTAATAGAAGATTAACATTGCAGAAGCATTGCTGTTGAAAGTTGCATTATGTGGTCAGAGTCGATGGTAACAGAAGAACTGGGATAAGTGGAATGGAGCCCTCCCATGACATTAGAGTGTAAGGTAGTGTAGTTGAGGGAATGATGGAAGTCCGCAGGTTTGTAATGAACTTTAGCTCTATTTAGAAATAGAGACAGAGCAGTCGAGATTGAAGAGTCAGGCCCTGTCAAGCCAGGAAGAGTGTGGATGTGGGATGCAAAGGTTAAGGGCAGAAAGCAATATACCCAATTAGAATTAGGGTAAGGTCCCCCGAGTAGGAATGCTCCTACAAACGCTCCATGCTGTATCAAAAGGGACACTCTATTTTGAAAGAAGTGGAATCGAGGAGAGATGGTTCAGAGAGAAAGGACAAGTCGAGCTAGGTGCAGAAGGATAGGGTGGATGGGGACTGCTTAGACATGGTTTTGAGGAAGTAACCACAGAGAATCTGTTTCTGAAGAAGGGTCCCGACCCGAAATGTCAACTTTCCTGCTCCTCTGATGTTGCCTGGCCTGCTGTGTTCTTCCAGCTCCATACTGTCTTATCTCAGCCTCCATCTTCTGCAGTTCCTGCTAACTCAGAGAGTCTTCAGACTATCCCAATGAGATTTAAGGGGTAGGGAGAATAAACAGGCATGGTACAGAGAGTGTTAGGGACAGGAAATCAAAAATGTTTAAAATAATGGAGAGCATCAGAAGAATCACAAAAGCAGGTAAAATGTGTTCAACCTTTATAAATGTCTGGGTAGGCCACATTTTAAATCTGGCTGAAAGATGAGAGGATGATTGTGAGGTTTACAGGAAATTCACAGGAATATTCAAGGTCTGAGGGGATTTAACTGCAACGTTAAGGATGCAAAAGCTAAAATTGTTCTGTGGACAAAGGAGTTTGAGAGGCAGTCTGATAGAGAGTGGTTTAAATGCCAAGATATTTGGGAACGCCATTCAAAATTTTTTTAAAAAACAATGCAATAATCCACAATCTCTTTGAATGAATCTTGTTCTATACATGGATTCCACTTTGAATCTGTTCCTGAAATTTAATTCCAATGAAAAAGAGGGTACACATGATGTAATGAGACAGGCTAGGCCAGCATTTATTCTGCATCCCTAACATTTAAATGTTAACCACATTGCTGTGGGTCTGGAGACACAATGAGACCAGACCAGGTAAGGATGGCAGTTTACTTCCATTAAAGGACATAAGCTATTTCCATTAGTTGCGGATTCTAGAAGTAGGGTGCATATTCTGAGAATTAGGCCCAGGCTGTTCGAGAGATGCCAGGAAACACTTCTACACATAAAGGGTTGTAGACCTCCCATAAATGGCAGTGGATGCTGGATCAGTTGTTAATTTTAAATCTGAGATAGGTAAGATTTTCTTAGGCAAGTGTTTTAAGGGATATAGGCCAAAGGCAAGTGGATGGAGTTAGGGCATAGATCAACCAGGATCTCATTGATGGTAGAACAGGTTTGATGGACTGAATAGCCTACTCCCCATTCCTAAATCAATATCTGGTTAATAAGGTTAGATCACATGGGATCCAGAAAGAGCTAGCCAGTTGGATGCAAAATTAGCTTGAGGGTAGGAATTAAGTCTTGTCCTAGACACCATCATCACCATCCCTGGAAATGCCCTGTCTCACCAGCAGGATAGCCCCAGCAGAGGTGGCTGCACAATGGTGTACAGTCGGGAGGGAGTCCTCAACATTGACTCCGGACCTCATGAAGTCTGATTGCTTCAAGTTAAACATGGGGAGGGAAACCTCCTGCTAATTACCACGTTCTGTCCTCCCTCAGCTGATGAATCGGAGGATGGCAAGGTCACAAAATTTACCCTGACAGGGGGATTTCAATGTTGACTGCCAAGAGTGGCTTGGCAACAGTACTACTGCTTGAGCTGGTTAGGTTTTAAAGGACATAGCTGCTAGACTGGGTCTGGAGCTAGATCCTATACATCTAGTAACTCAAGACTGGGCAACCATGGGGCACTGTGGGCCATCAACTGCAGCACAATCTGTAACCTCATTGCACGGCATATCCCTCACTCAACCATTACATCAACCCAGGTGATCAACCCTGGTTCAATGGAGACTGTAGGGACGGCATGCCAGGAGCAGAACCAGGCATACTTGAAAATGAGGTGTCAACCCCGTGAAGCTACCAGAGAGGACTAGTTGCATGTCAAACAGCATAGGCAGCAAGGGATAGACAAAGCTAAGCGAGCCCTCAATCAACAGATCAGATCTAAGTTTTGCAGTCCTGCCATATCCAGACATAAATGGTGGTCGACAACTAAACAACTCACTGAAGGAAGATGCTCCACAAGTATCCCCATCTTCAATGATGGAAGAGCCAAGCACATCAGTGCAAAAGATAAGGCTGAGGCTTTTGCAGCAATCTTCAGCCAGAAGTGCTGTGTGGATGATCTATCTTGGTTTCCTCCAGTGGTCCCCAGCATTACAGATACCAGCCTTCAGCCAATTTGATTTATTCCATATGATATTAAGAAATGGTTGGCAAAACTGAATACTGCAAAGGCCACGTGTGCCGACTACATTCTGGCAATAGTACTAAGGCTTGTCCTCCAGAACTTGCTGCTCCCCCAAGCCAAGCTGGTCCAATATAGTTGCAACACTGGCATCTACCCGACAATGTGGAAAATTGCCCAGGTATGTTTTGTACATAAAAAGCAGGACAAATCCAACCTGGCCAATTACTACCCCATCAGTCTACTCTCAATCATCAGTAAAGTAATGGAATGTGTCATCAACGGTTCTATCAAGCAGCACCTGCTCACTACGCCCAGTTTGGGTTTCACCTGGATCACTCAGCTCCGGACCTCATTCCAGCTTTGGTTCGAACATGTACAAAAGAACCGAATTCCAGAGGCAAGGTGAGAGAGACAGCCCTTGACATCAAGGCTACTTCAACAGAGTGTGGCATCAAGGAGCCCTGGCAAAACTGGAATCAATGGGAATCCAGGGGCAAACTCTCCAGTGGTTGCAGTCATACTAACGCATAGGAAGACGGCCGTGGTTGTTGGAGGTCAGTCATCTCAGCTCCAGGATATCTCTGCAGGAGTTCCTCAGGGTATTGTCCCAGGCCCAACCATCTACAGCTGCTTCATCAATGACCTTCCCTCCAACATAAGGCTAGAAGTGGGGATGTGTGCAAATATTGGCAAAATGTTCAGCACCATTCACAACTCCTCAGATATCCAGGCTTGGGCTAACAAGTGGCAAGTAAGATTTGCACCACATGTCATAGGGTGGTTTTCGAGCAACAACCGCCTACCCTTCCTGGACATAAACAACGGGGATCTCCAGACTAGCATATATAGAAAGACCACACATACGGACCAAATACTCAATTACTCTAGCAAACACCCCAACACCCACAAATGGAGCTGCATCAGGACACTACTTAAATGAGCCACAACCCAGAACTATGCAAAGCAGAATGGGAGCACTTACATGGAGTCTTCAAAAGAAATGGAAACCTGAAAAGCACAATCCGCTGTTACCTCCGAAAGAGACACAACAAGACCAGAAGGACTTTTCAGAGATGACCACAAGACTACTCAGACCCCTAGGTATCAGAGTAGCCCACAAACCGACAACCACCCTACGACAGCTACTGATGAACGTAAAGGTTTCCATACCCAAAACCAGCAAAACTGGGGTAATATACAAAATAGCATGCAAGGACTGTGAGAAACACTATATAGACCAAACTGGAAGAAAATTGATTATACGGATACATGAACACCAAGTAGCCACCAAGAAACGTGATCAATTCTCACTTGTCTCACTGCACATGGACAACAAGGGACACAAATTCGACTGGGACAACACATCGATATCGCACAAGCCAAACACAGACACACTAGGGAATTCCTGAAGACCTGGTATACACATTGAATTAGATCCTGTGTACAAACAACCGAGAAACAAAACATGAAGGAATACCAACCACTCCAGCAAACAGAGGCATATAAGTAACAAATGGGACAGAACACTGACGCTTCATCGCAAGCACACTGATGATGTTACCTAGCAGGGTGACAAAGTATTTGCAACCAACTCCACCGGCTCAGGTGAGCATATCTACAACCTCATCCACAACCCGAGCTAAAAATCTTCTCGAAAGCTTGTGACAAGTAACTCACCTCCTGACTCTCGAAAGCCTGTCCAACACCTTCAAGGCCCAAGTCAGGAATGTGATGGAATACTCCCCACTTGCCTGGATAAGTGCAACTCCAACAACAAATTTTGTGTCAGTCTTCACAGTGGAAGACACAAATAACATGACAATAATTGATGGCAAGTAAGGACCTAGAAATTATCATTATCACTAAAGAGGTACTGTTGGGCAAGGTAATGGAGCTAAAGCTAGACAAGTCTGGTCCTGATGGAGTACATCCCAGGGCACTGAAAGAGATGGCAGGGGAAAAAGCAGACGTGCTCATGGCAATTATACCAAAATTCAGTGAACTCTGGGGCAGTTCCGACAGATGGAAAACAGCAAATGCGACACCACTATTTAAGAAAGGAGGTAGACAAGAGGTGGAAAACTATAGGCCCATTAGCTTAACTTCCATAGTGGGGAAAATGCTTGAATCTATAATCAAGGAAGAAATAACAAGAAATCTGCATAGAAATTGTCCCATCGTGCACGCACAAGATGGGTTCATGAAAGGCAGGTCATGTTTAAGAAATTTACTGGAATTCTTTGGGGACATTATGGGTGCGGTGGACGAAGGTGGATGTGGTGTATCTGGATTTCGAGAAGGCGCTGCACAAAAGATAAAGATGCATGGCGTTACAGATAATGTATTAGCCTGGATAGAAAATTGGTTAACTAACAAAAAGCAAAGAGAGGGGATAAATGGTTGTTTTTCTAGTTGGCAATCAGTGGCTAGTGGCGTGCCTCATGGATCAGTGTGTTTGACTCTCAACTGCCCAGTGAAAAGTCCTTGCAAGCCACTCTATCGTATCATTTGCTGCAAAGTCTCAACAACTTTATGGACTACTAGGCACTGGAAAGACAACTGCAGAAACAGCTCTGTTGACACTGCAAAGTCCTTACTAACATCTAGGCAGCAGTACCAAAATCAAGACAAGCCAAGCAACAGACTGATGTAGTCATGCTTTATGAATCATACTTCTTACTTGAGAAAGGATGTACTGGCATTTGGAGGGGGTGCAGACGAGATTCACTAGGTTGATTCTGGAGTTGAGAGAGTTGATTCATGAGGAGAGACTGAGTAGACTGGGATTATATTCATTGGAATTTACAAGAATGAAGGGGGAATCTTATAGAAACGTAAAATTATAGAGGGAATAGACAAGATAGAAGCAGGGAGGTTGTTTCCACTGGCAAGTGAAACTAGAACAAGAGGGCGTAACCTCAAAATTAATGGGAGCAGATTTAGGACTGAAGTGAGGAGCAACTTCCTCACCCAAAGCATGGTGAATCTGTAGAATTCCCTGGCCAGTGAAGTAGTTGAGGCTTCATCATTGAATGTTTTTAAAGCTAGGATAGACATTTTTTTTTTGAACAGTAAAAGAATTAAGGGTTATGGTGAAAGGGTGGGTAAGTGAAACTGAGACCACGAAAAAAATCAGCCATGATCATATTTAATGGCAGTGCGGGCTCAAAGGGCCAGATGGCCTACTCCTACTTCTGGTTCTTATACCTTATTGTCACAGACACCATCATCAGCATACCTGGAAATGTCCTGACCCACTGGCAGAGCAGCCCAGCAGAGCTGACAGCTCAGTGGTATTTGGTCAGGAGGGAAATGCCTGGGAGTCCTCAACATTAATCCCATGAAGTCATCAGGTTAAATATGGGCAAGAAAATTTCCTGCTGATTACCATGGACTGTCTTCCTTCGACGAATGAATCAGTACTCCTCTACATTGATCACCACTTGGAGGAAGCACTGCAGGTCGAAAGAGCACGTAATGTTTTCTGGGTGGGGCATTTCAGCGTCCACCACCAAGTGTGGCTCAGCAGCAGCACTACTGATCAAGCTAGCTGGCTCCTAAAGGTCATAGTTGCTAGTTTGGTAAAGGAACCAACAAAAAAGAAAGACAAATTTGACCTCATCCTTACAAACCTGTAAGCTACAGATGCATTTGTCCATGACAGTGTCAGTAAGATGGCAATTGCGCAGTCCTTGTGGTGATGAAGTCTTAGCTTCATATTCACAACACCCTCCATCCTATTGTATGCACTATCACCGCGCTAATTAGGACAGACTGAGAACAGAATGAGCATCTATCAGGTACTGGCATCCATCCACAGCAGCAGAATTGTACTCCAGCACAACCTGGCATATCCCCCACTCAACCATTATCATCAAGCCAGGGGATCAACCCTGGTTCAATGGTGAATGCACGAGGGCATGCAGGGGCTGCATCAGATAAATCTAAAAATGGGGTGTCAACCCAGTGAATCTACAGGAGAGGACAACTTGCATTCCAAACAGCATAAGCAGCAAGTGATGGACAGATTGACATAGTCATTTTCATATCTTAAAGTTGCACATACCACCATCAACATACCCCCAGGAGGCGGCACCAGCGATCCCACAATCAATGGATCAGATCTAAGCTTTGCAGTCCTGCCACATCCAATTTTGAATGGTGGTAGACAATTAAACAACTAACTGGAGGAGGATCCACAAATATCCAATCCTGAATGACAGAAGAGCACAACTCACTAGTGCTAAAGATATGGCTGAAGTATTTGCAGCAATTTTCAGCCATAAGTGCCAAGTTGATGATCTATCTCGGGCCCCTCCAGTGGCTGCAGCAACACAAATACCAGTTTTCAGCCATTTTTAATTCACTCTTTGTGATCAAGAAACAGTTAGAGGCACTGAGTAGTGCAAAAGCTACAAGTCCGAACAGTAATTCCAGCAATAGTACTCAAGATTTGTATTCCAGAACTTGCCACTACCCTAGCCAAGCTGTTCCAGTATAGTTACAACACTGGCATCTCCCTGACAATTTGGAAAATAGCTTAAGTATATCCTGTACCCAAAAAAAAATCAAATCCGATCCAACCGATTACTACCCTATCAGTCTACTCTCGATGTAAAGTGATAGAAGTTATCGTCAACAGTGCTATTGAGCACTATCTGCTCAGCAATAACCTGCTCATTGATGCCCAGTTAGGTTTCAGCTCATGACCCCTAAACAGCCTTGGTTCAAACATGGACAAAAAAGTTGAATTGCAAAGGTGAGAGTGACAACCCTTGACATCAAGGCTGCATGTGACTGAGGGTGGCATCAAGGAAAACTGAATCAATTGGTATTGGAGGTAAACGCTCTGCTGGTTGGAGTTATACCTTATACATAGGAAGATGGCTGTGGTTGTTGAAGATCAGTCATCTCAACTCCATAACCCGGAGTTCCTCAGGGTAGTGTCCTCAGCCCAAACATCTTCAAGTGCTTCATCAATGACCTTTCCTCCATCATAAAGTCAGAAGTGGGGATGTTCGCTGAAGATTGCACAATGTTCAGCACTATTCACGACTCCTCCGAAGCAGGCCATGTTCACATGCAATAAGATCTGGACAATATCCAGGCTTGGGCTGACAAATGGAAAGTAACATTCACGCCACACAAATGTCGGGCATTGAGCATCTCCAATAAGAAACATTCTAGCCATCATGCTGTGACATTCAACGGTGTTATCGTCAATGTATCCTCCCGACTATCAACATCCTTGGGGTTCAATTCAACTGGACTCCCCACATAAACATAGTCTCTGAAAGAGCAGGTCAGAGGCAAGGAATACTGCAGTGAGTAATTCCACCTTCTGACTCCTCAAAACCTGTTCAAATCAGGAGTGTGATGGAATACTCTCCACTTGCCTGGGTAGGTGCAGCTCCAATAACACTCAAGAAGCTTGACACTATTCAGAACAAAACTGCCTGCTCAATGGTACAATATCCACAAGTATCCAATCCTTCCACCACCAATGCTCAATAGCAGCAGTGTCCTATCTACAAGATACACTGCAGAAATTCACCAAAGATCCTTACACAGCACCATCCAAACCCACAACCATTTCTATCAAGGACAGCAGATACTGGGAGCACCACCATATGCAAGTTCCCCCCCACAGTGACTCACCATCCTGACTTGAAAATGTATCACAGTTCCTGGAATTCCCTTCCTAACAGCATTGTAGGTCAACCTACATGTGGACTGCAGCAGTTCAAGAAGGCAGCTCACCACCACCTTCTCAAGGGCAACTAGGGATGGACAATAAATGCTGGCTAGTTGCAACTCACTCTGACATACTGCAAATCACTCTACCTCATTCCCTCTCACTTCAACTAATTGCAATTCACTCTTCTTCACTCAACTTCACTCCAATTTGGGGGGGAAATTTGCTAATGCTCTTCGGGAGGGTTTAAACTAATTCAACAGGGGGGTGGGAACCTGAATTGTAGCTCCAGTGTACAGGAGGTTGACAGTAGTGAGGTCATAAATAAGGTTTCAAGGTCGCAGGAGTATACCGGCAGGCAGGAAGGTGGTTTGAAGTGTGTCTACTTCAATGCCAGGAGCATCCGGAATAAGGTGGGTGAACTTGCAGCATGGGTTGGTACCTGGGACTTCGATGTTGTGGCCATTTCAGAGACATGGATAGAGCAGGGACAGGAATGGTTGTTGCAGGTTCCGGGGTTTAGATGTTTCAGTAAGATCAGGGAAGGTGGTAAAAGAGGGGGAGGTGTGGCATTGTTAGTCAAGGACAGTATTACGGTGGCAGAAAGGACGTTTGATGACAACTCGTCTACTGAGGTAGTATGGGCTGAGGTTAGAACCAGGAAAGGAGAGGTCACCCTGTTGGGAGTTTTCTATAGGCCTCTGAAAAGTTCCAGAGATGTAGAGGAAAAGATTGCAAAGATGATTCTGGATAGGAGCGAAAGTAACAGGGTAATTGTTATGGGGGACTTTAACTTTCCAAATATTGACTGGAAACGCTATAGTTCGAGTACTTCAGATGGGTCAGTTTTTGTCCAATGTGTGCAGGAGGGTTTCCTGACACAGTATGTAGATAGGCCAACAAGAGGCGAGGCCACATTGGATTTGGTACTGGGTAATGAACCAGGCCAGGTGTTAGATTTGGAGGTAGGTGAGCACTTTGGTGATAGTGACCACAATTCGGTTACGTTTACTTTAGCGATGGAAAGGGAT
>NC_063337.1:64475113-64496246 GCF_021869965.1 Rhincodon typus | reverse complement strand
ATTGAGGGGTGATAGATATAGGACAGATGTCAGAGGTAGGTTCTTTAGTCAGAGAGTAGTAAGGGCGTGGAATGCCCTGCCTGCAAAAATAGTAGACTCGCCCACTTTAAGGGCATTTAAATGGTCATTGGATAAACATATAGATGATAATGGAATAGTTTAGGTTAGATGGCTTCAGATTGGTTTCACAGGTCGGCGCAACATCGAGGGCCGAAGGGCCTGTACTGCGCTGTAATGTTCTATGTTCTATGTAATTTACTCTACCACACTCCAACGCACTGTGACACATGGCACATTACCTTTGTCATACCAACTCTCAGTCACTTCAATTTGCTCTTCTTCATTCGACCTCACTGCAGTATACTCTAATGGTGGCACAGTGGTCAGCACTGCTGCCTCACAGCGCCTGGGACCTAGGTTTGATTCCAGCCTCGGGTGACTGTCTGTAGAGTTTACACATTCGCCACGTGTCTGCGTGGATCTCCTCCGGATGCTCCAGTTTCCTCTCAGTCCAAAGGGATGTACAGTTTAGGTAGTGGATTGGCCATGCTAAATTGCCCACAATGCCTCGGGATGTGCAGGCTAGGTGGATAAGCATCAGAAATGCAGGGTCACAGGGATGGAGTACAGTGTTGGGTCCGAGTGGGATGCTTTTTGGAGGGGCAGTGTGGACTCAACGGTCTGAATGGCTTGTATGATTCAATGACCTCACTACAACTCAGTCTACTTCATTCCAACTTTCTACAACTTACTCCAGCTCACTCTTCTTCACTTCAGCTCACAAAAATTCACTCTCTCCAATTCGAGAATTGCTAATGTTGTCCCCTTGTTTAAGAAGGGTAGCAAGGATAATCCGAGTAATTATAGACCGGTGAGCCTGACATCAGTTATGGGGAAGCTGCTGGAGAAGATACTGAGGGATAGGATCTATTTACATTTGGAAGAAAATGGGCTTATTAGTGATAGGCAGCATGGTTTTGTGCAGGGAACGTCACGTCTTACCAACTTGCTAGAATTCTTTGAGGAAGTGACAAAGTCGATAGATGAGGGAAGGGCTGTGGATGTCATATACATGGACTTCAGTAAGGCGTTTGATAAGGTTCCCCATGGTAGGCTGATAGAGAAAGTGAAGTCGCATGGGGTCCGGGGTGTACTAGCTAGATGGATAGAGAACTGGCTGGGCAACAGGAGACAGAGAGTTGTAGTGGAAGGGAGTTTCTCAAAATGGAGAACTGTGACCAGTGGTGTTCCACAGGGATCCGTGTTGGGACCACTGTTGTTTGTGATATGCATAGATGATCTGGAGGAAGGTATAGATGGTCTGATTAGCAAGTTTGCAGATGACACTAAGATTGATGGAGTAGCAGATAGTGAAGGGGACTGTCGGAGAATGCCGCAGAATATCGATAGATTGGAGAGTTGGGCAGAGAAATGGCAGATGGAGTTCAATCCAGGCAAATGCAAGGTGATACATTTTGGAAGATCCAATTCAAGAGTGAATATATGGTAAATGGAAAAGCCCTGGGGAAAATTGATGCACAGAGAGATCTGGGTGTTCAGGTCCATTGTACCCTGAAGGTGGCAACACAGGTCGATAGAGTGGTCAAGAAGGCATACGGCATGCTTTCATTCATCGGACGGGGTAAAGGATGCGGATGCTTTGGAGAGGGTGCAAAGGAGGTTCACCAGGATGTTGCCTGGTATGGCGGGCGCTAGCTATGAAGAGAGGTTGAGTAAATTAGGATTATTTACATTAGAAAGACGGAGGTTTAGGGGGGACCTGATTGAGGTCTACAAAATCATGAGAGGTATAGACAGGGTGGATAGCAAAAAGCTTTTGCCCCCAGAGTGGGGGACTCAATTACTAGGGGTCACGATTTCAAGGTGAGGGGGGAAAAGTTTAAGGGAGATGTGCGTGGAAAGTTCTTTATGCAGAGGGTGGTGGGTGCCTGGAACGCGTTGCCAGTGGAGATGGTAGAGGTGGACACGATAGCGTCATTTAACATGTATCTAGACATACATGAATGGGCAGGGAGCAGAGGGATACAGATCCTTGGAAATTAGGTGACAGGATCTGGATCGGCACAGGCTTGGAGGGCCGAAAGGCCTGTTCCTGTGCTGTAATTTTCTTTGTTCTTTGTTCTAACTCACTTCCACTTACTCCAAAACACTCCCATTCATTCGCCTTCACTCTATTTCAGTTCAACTCAATGTACCCTACTCCAAATGATTCTACTTCATTCGAATTCACTCTTATGCAATTCAAATTGTTCTACCTCAGTCCAACACATCTCTGCAACTCAATGTCCCTTACTCCAAAATATTAGCTCCAAATCAATCTAACGCTTTATTCCTTACTTCAACTCACTGCAGCACCCCATGTCAACTTTCACTCATTCATTCCAACTAACACCACCTCACTCCAACTCACGCTGACATGCTCCAAATCACTGAACCTTACATTTACTCCCAATTATTCCAATTTGGTCATCCTCACTCTATGATTCTACGATTCAGGGCGAGAAGCACAGAGGGCGAGAAGCACAGAGGGGCTGATTCATAGGGACTGATTCAGAGAGGCTGAAACAAATGGGCTGAAAACTCTACCTCACTTCCACACATGACATGTTAGTCCAACTCACTCAATCTCACTCCGAATCATTTCAACTAATTCAACATCATACCACCTTGCTGTCAAGCCACTCTACTTCACTCCAACTCATTTTGCTTTGAAATAATATACTCCATCTCTCTACAACTCACCGAACCTCACTTGAAATCACTACACCTCATTCCAATTCAATCAACCTCATTCCACATCATTCTGGCACACTCCAAATTACTTTCTCTCACTGTAATTCACTCCTATTCTCATGACTTCACTCTGTCACACCTAAATCTCACAAATTCACTCTTCCCCACTGTAACCCTGCCTAACTAAATCTAGCAATTCATCTCACTCGACCTCATGCAATTTCAGTCTGCCTCACTCCAACTCACACTGCTATTCTCCAACACAATTAACCTCCCTGCAACTCACTCTACTTCACTCCATCTCACATTAACTCACTAACTCACTCTGACACACTTCAAGTTGCTCTACCTCATTCCAATTCTCTCTATATTACCCTACCTCAACTTGCACAATTCACTCTTCCTCACTCCAACATTCTTCAAATCAATCCAATTCACTCTGCCACAGTCCAGTTCCTCCCCAGTTCACACCTTCACACTCCGTATCAATCAATCTCATTCCCACTCCTTCTAATGCACTCTACCTCACACCAAGTCACACCACTTAAGTCAAACACACCAAATCTCCCTGAAACTCATTCTACTGCACTCCTTATTACTCCAACTCTCTTCAAATCATTTAAATTTAGTCTGCTTCTCTTTGAGTCACTCTTCTGTATTCCAATTCGCTCTGACAGAGTCCGAGTCAGTTTGATTCATTTCAACTCACTCCAAATCACTCTGTGGGATAAGCTTACATAATTTCCCTCTTCCTCACTGCAACACTCTCCAACATAATCCAACTCATTCTTCTGCATTCCAACTCATTTTAATTCACTCTTACTTTGACACACTCCTAATCGCTCTAACTCACTCCCATTCACTGCAATTCACTCCACTCCCCTTACCCTATTTTCTGACTCTATGTCGCACAAATTTGCTCCCCTCTAAAACTCTTCAACTCAACCCACGTGATTCTGCCACACTCCAATTCCCTCCAGCTCATACCATCACATGCCAAATCATTCTATCTCACTTCCACTCCTTCCGATGCACTGTCTCACACCACCTCAGTCCAACACACTCAACCTCTCTCCATCTCATTCTACCTCACTGACTCAATTCTAATTTCTCCCCTTCTCCAAATTACAACTCAATCTGCCCATCTCCAACCCTCACTACATTCTGACACACTCCAAATCAGCCTGTCACTCCCACTCACTCCAATCACCTCTCCTTCACTCCACCACGCTTCAAATCACTCCAACTCACATCACCTCATGTTACAGACTCAACTTCCGTCCAATTCACTATCTAATTCCCACTCACTCCACCTCACTTTAACTCAGTCCCACTAACTCTGACACACTTCAAATCTCTCTACCTCATTCCCACATGCTACAATTCACTCCAATTCTATCTATCTTCCTCTACCTCATTCTGCTTACATAAATTCCCTCTTTCTCGCCCGACCACACTTCAATTTTCTTCACTGCACGCCATTGCACTCCAAATCACACTACCTCACACCCAATTATTCGAACATACTCTACCTCACACCAACTCACACAACCTCAGTCCAACACACTTAACTTCCCTCCACTCAACCATTAATTCACCCAGATAACAAGGTGTAGAGCTAGATGAACACAGCAGGCCAAGCAGCATCATAGGAGCAGGAAGGCTGACGTTTCGGGCCTAGACCCTTCATCAGAAATGGGGGAGGGGAAGGGGGTTCTGAAATAAACAGGGAGAGAGGGGGAGGCGGATAGAAGATGATAGAGGAGAAGATAGGTGGAGAGGAAACAGACAGGTCAAAGAGGCGGGGATGGAGCCAGTAAAGGTGAGTGTAGGTGGGGAGATAGGTCAGTCCAGGGAGGACTGACAGGTCAAGGGGGTGGGATGAGGTTAGTAGGTAGGAAATGGGGGTGTGGCTTGAGGTGGGAGGAGGGATAGGTGGGAGGAAGAACAGGTTAGGGAGGCGGAGACAAGCTGGGCTGGTTTTGGGATGCGGTAGGGGGAGGGGAGATTTTGAAGCTTGTGAAATCCACATTGATACCATTGGGCTGCAGGGTTCCCAAGCAGAATATGAGTTGCTGTTCATCCAACGCATCATCCTCCGACACTTCCGCCATCTACAATCCTACTCCACCACCAAAGACATTTTTCCCTCCCCACCCTTATCTGCTTTCCGGAGGGACCACTCTCTCCGTGACTCCCTTGTCCGCTCCACACTCCCCTCCAGCCCCACCACGCCCAGCACTTTTCCCTGCAACCACAGGAAGTGCTACTCCTGCCCCCACACTTCCTTCCTCCCTCACCCCCATCCCAGGCCCCAAGAAGACTTTCCACATCAAGCAGATGTTCACCTGCACATCTGCTAATGTGGTATACTGCATCCGCTGTACCCATTGTGGCCTCCTCTACATCGGGGAAACCAAGCGGAGGCTTGGGGACCGCTTTGCAGAACACCTACACTCGGTTCGCAATAAACAACTGCACCTCCCAGTCGCGAACCATTTCAACTCCCCCTCACATTCCTCAGACGACATGTCCATCCTGGGCCTCCTGCAGTGCCACAACGATGCCACCCGAAGGTTGCAGGAACAGCAACTCATATTCCCTTTGGGAACCCTGCAGCCCAATGGTATCAATGTGGATTTCACAAGCTTCAAAATCTCCCCTCCCCCTACCGCATCCCAAAACCAGCCCACTTCGTCCCCGCCTCCCTAACCTGTCCTTCCTCCCGCCTATCCCCTCCTCCCACCTCAAGCCGCACCCCCATTTCCTACCTACTAACCTCATTCCGCCACCTTGACCTGTCCGTCCTCCCTGGACCGGCCTATCTCCTCCCTACCTCCCCATCTACACTCACCTTTACTGGCTCCATCCCCGCCTCTTTGACCTGGCTGTTTCCTCTCCACCTATCTTCTCCTCTATCCGCCTCCCCCTCTCTCCCTATTTATATCAGAACCCCCTACCCCTCCCCCATTTCTGAAGGAGGGTCTAGGCCCGAAACGTCAGCCTTCCTGCTCCTATGATGCTGCTTGGCCTGCTGTGCTCATCCAGTTCTACACCTTGTTATCTCATTAATTCACCCAGCTCACACCACCATACTCCAAATCAGTCTATTTCACTCCGACTCCTTCCAATACATTCTACTTCACAACAGCTCACACCACATCAGTTCAATGCCCTCAAACTCCCTCCAACTCAATATGCCTCTATCCAAGGTGCTCTACCTAATCCAAATCATCCTAACACATTAAAATTCCATGTAGCTCACTCCTACATACTCTAACCCACTCTTTCCAATGCACTCTGCATCACACCAACTCACACTATTTCAGTCCAACACATGCTACCTCAATGGAACTCACATCACCTCACTCCACCTCCTTTTAATTTAATTTAACCCACTCTAATACACACTCCAAATTACTCTTCCTCACTCCCATTCACTGCAAATCACTCCCATTTATTTTACTTCACTCTATCTTACTTAAACTTGCACAAGTTCACTCTGCTTCACACCAACTGTTTCCAACACAATTCAACTCATTCTACCACACTCTACTTCACTCTGCATCACTCCACCACTCTCCAACACACTGAACTACCCAGCAACTCTCAATATCTCATTTGAATGCACTCAAGCTCCTTCCAACACACTACCTCACCCCAACCCACGCCACCTCAGTCCAAGATGTGGAGGTGCCGGTGTTGGTCTGGGTGGACAAGGTCACACAACACCAGATTATAGTGCAATAGGTTTATTTCAAAACGCAAGCTTTCGGAGACTCGTTCCTTCTTCAGGTGTTAGAGAGAGAGGTGGCATCAGACACAGAATTTGTAAGTAAAAGATCAAAGAGTCATAGAACTGATGTGAATGTGTTGAACAAAGCTAACATGGCTGTTAAATCTTTAATCAGTTAGATAGGAGACACAGGTTTTGATTGTTTAATATGCAAATCCTGGAATTCCTTTCAAGTCACTGTCCCGAGATAACTAAAGGTTTTATCAGTACACCAAAGGTGACATCTCAGGTCAGACAATCCTAAGCTATCCACAACTGCTGTGAATAATTTTGATGTAACATTTGATCTGGTTGTATGTCTGTGGGTAGTCTGTATCTCATGAAAAATTTGAGTAACTCTTCCACAATTGTTTCAGCTGTGAGATTGTGTAATGGAATGACCTCTGGAAATCTAGTGGAAACATGCACTGTTGTAAACAAACTGATTCTTATTTCTTGATTTAGGTATGAGTCTCACACAATCAATTACAACCGTTTTAAAATGTTCCTCAAATGCGGGAATGGTTATAAAAGGTGTTGGTTTTATCACTGCCCGAGGTATTCCAATGACCTGACATATACGATACGTCTGGCAAAATTCAAAATCTCTACCAAACATCTCAAAATCTTTATGTTGAATGGAGTAACATGCTTGTTTCAGTGAGATAAGCACGTTCGAACATCAAAATCTCACATTCAACAAACATCTTAAAACTTGATGCAGGTTGTATTAAAATGCTTATTTTCAGTGAGATAAGCACATTGCAACATCAAAACTCGACAATCACCGAATGTCTTAAAATTTAATGCTGACTGCATTAAAAAGCTTACTTCAGTGAGATAAGCACATAGGCGCATCAAACTCTGTCATCAAACATCCTAAAATCTCATGCTGATTATAGAACAAAGAACAGTACAGGTCCTCAGCCCACGATGTTGTGCCAAACTTTTACCCTAAACCTAAGGTCTATGTAACCTCCACCCCTACCTTATACTATCATCCATATGCCTATCTAATAGCTGCTCCTAATGAGGCCGACTCCACAACCCTCTCCAGCAATGCATTCCACCCCCCTACCACTCTCTGAGTAATGAACCTACCTCTGATATCTCCCCTGTATCTACCTCCACTCAGTTTAAAACTATGCCCCCCCGTAATAGCTACCTCCACCCTAGGAAAAAGTCTCTGGCTGTCTATTCTATCGATACCTCTGATCATTTTGTACACCTCTGTCGAGTCACCTCTCATCCTTCGTCGTTCGAAAGAGAGAAGCCCTAGCTCTCTCAACCTTTCCTCGTAAGGCCTTCCCTCCATTCCAGCAACATCCTGGTAAATCTCCTCTGCACCTTTTCCAACACTTCCACATCTTTCCTGTAATGAGGCAACCAGAACTGGACACAATACTCCAGATGTGGCCGAACCAGGCTTTTGTGTAGCTGGAGCATAACTTCACGGCTCTTGAACGCAATCCCTCTTTTAATGAAAGCTAACACGCCATACGGCTTCTTAACAACTCTATCCACCTGGGTGGCAGCTTTCAGGGAACTGTGGACATGAACCCCAAGATCCCTCTGTTCCTCCACACTGTCAAGAATCTTTCCGTTAACCCTGTATTCTGCTTTCAAATTTGTCCTTCCAAGATGAATCACCTCACACTTTTCAGGGTTAAACTCCATCTGCCACTGCCCAGCTCTGCATCCCATCAATGTCCCTTTGTAACCTAGGACAGCCCTCTGCACTCTCCACAACTCGACCCACCATCGTATTGTCCGCGAACTTACTAATCCACCCTTCCACTCCTACATCCAAATCATTTACAAAATCACAAATAGAAGAGGACCCAGAACAGATCCTTGTGGTACACCACTCATAACTGAGCACCATGTTGAATATTTTCTGTCCACTACCACCCTTTGTCTTCTAAGGGTCAGCCAATTCTGAAACAAATCTGCCACATTTCCCCCTGTCCCATGCCTCCTTACTTTCTGCATGAGCCTACCATGGGGAGCCTTATCAAACGCCTTCATAAATACAAGTATACCACATCCACTGCTTGACCTTCATTCACATGTTTGGTCACCTCTTCAAAGAATTCAATAAGGTTTGTGAGGCATGATTTACGCCTCACAAATCCATGTTGACTGTCATGAATCAAACTGTGCCTATCGAAGTGATCATAAATCCTATCCTCAGAGCCCTTCCAATAATTTGCCCAGCACTGAACTAAGACTAACTGGCCTGTAATTTCCGGGATTATCCCTATTCCTTTTTTTGAACAAGGGAATGATGTTTGCCACTCTCCAATCTTCTGGCACTATACCCGTGGACAGTGAGGATGAAAAGATCGTCGCCAAAGGCCCTGCGATCTCTTCCCTCACTTCCCATAGAATCCTTGGATAAATCCCATCAGGCCCCGGGGACTTATCTATCTTCAAGTTCCTCAAAATTCCTAGTACATCTTCCTCACTAACATCCACCTCCTCTAGTCTACCAGCCTGTTTCACACTGTCCTCCCCTACAATTAGGTCCCTCTCAGTTGTGAATACCAAAGAAAAGTATTCATTAAGGACCTTTCCTATCTCTTTAGGCACCGTGCGCAAATTCCCTTTACAATCCTTGCTCGGCCCAACCCTGTCTCTGGTCATTCTCTTATTCCTCACGTACGTGTAAAAAGCCTTGGGGTTTTCCTTGATCCTATCTGCCAAGGTTTTCTCATGCCCCCTTATAGCTCTCCTAAGCTCTTTCTTCAGCTCCTTCCTGGCAAACTTGTATCCCTCTAGAGCCTTTTCCGATCCTTGTTTCTATACCTTACATAAGCATCCTTCTTCCTCTTAACTAGTTGTTTGACCTCTCTTGAGAACCAAGGCTCCCTCACTCGACCGCATATTCCCTGCCTGCTAGGGACAAACATATCGAGCACACAGTATGCATTCCCTAAACTAACTCCACGTTTCTATAGTGCTCTTCCCTGACAGCATCTGTTCCCATTATATGTTACCCAGTTCTTGCCTAACAGAATTATAACTACCCTTCCCCCAATTATAAACCTCACCCTGCTATATGTACTTATCCTTTTCCATGATGATTGTAACAGTAACAGAGTTATGATCATTACCGCCAAAATGCTCTCCTACCAACAGGTCTAACACTTGGCCCGGTTCATTACTGAGCACAAAATCCAAAGTGGCCTCTCCTCGTGTTGGTCTATCTACATACTGTATCAGGAATCCTTCCTGAACACACTGGACAAAATCCGCTCCATCTAAACTATTACAACTAAAAAGTTTCCAATCAATATTTGGAAAGTTGAAGTCACCCATGACTACAACCCTGTGACTTCTGCACCTTTCCAGTATCTGCCTCCCAATCCGCTCCTCTACTTCTCTGCAACTATTAGGGAGTCCGTAAAAAACCCCCAACAAAGTGACTGCTCCTTTCTTGTTCTTGACCTCAACCTAAACTGATTCTGTAGACATATCATTCTTGAACTGCCTTTCAGTAGCTGCTACACTAGCCCTGACTAGCAATGCCACTCCCCCGCTTCTTTTACCACCCTCCCTATTTCTTTTAAAGCATCTAAATCCCGGAACTTCCAACAACCATTCCTGTCCCTGAGTTATCCAAGTTTCTGTAATGACCACAACATCGTAGTTCCAAGTACTGACCCATGCTCTAAGTTCATCCGCCTTATTTCTGATACTTATAGCATTGAAGTATACACACTTCAAACCATCCCTGTGTCCACAATTACGCTCCATTGACCGCATTTCTTTATAAACCACCTCACTCCCTGTTGTGTCTGTTGGAAGGCTGAATACCTCATCCTCTTGAATTACAAATCTGGTTCCCCACCCCCTGCCAATCTAATTTAAACCATCCCATATAGCTCGAGCAAATCTCCCTCCCAGGATATTTGTACCCTTCTGGTTCAGGTGCAACCCGTCCTTACTGTACAGATCCCACCTTCCCCAGAATGAACTCCAATTATCAACACAATGGAAGCCCTCTCTCCTACAGCAGCCCTGTAGCCACATATTTAGCTGCACACTCTCCCTATTTCTTACCTCGTTATCACGTGACACTGGTAGTAATCCAGAGTTAATAACCCTGTTTGTCCTGGACTTCAGCTTCCAATCTAACTTCCTGCACTCATTTTTCACATTCTCACTCCTTTTTCTATCTATGCCATTGATACCGATGTGTACCATGACTGCTGGTTGCTCACCATCCCCCTTAAGGATCTTGAAGACACAATCTGAGACGTCACGGACCCTAGCACCTGGGAGGCAACATACCATCCATTCATCTCGTTCACAGTCACAGAACTGCCTGCCTGTGCCTCTAACTATTGAATCCCCCACTACAATTGCTCTCCCATCCTACCCCCTTCCCTTCTGAGCCACAGAGCCAGACCCTGTGCCAGAGACCCGGTCTCTGTGGCTTACCCCTGGTAGGTTCCCACCCCACAACAGTATCCAAAACAGTATACTTATTGTTGAGGGAAACGATCACAGGGGATCCCTGCACTGACTGTTTTCTTCCCTTCCCTTTCCTTACTGTCACCCAACTGCCTTCGCTCTTAGGGGTAATTATGTCCCTGTAGCTCGTTGCTATCACCACCTAAGCCTCCCGAATGATCCTGTGTTCATCCAGCTCCAGTTCCCTAACACGGTCTTTGAGGAGCTGGAGCTGGGTGCACTTCCCACAGGTGAAGTCAGCAGAGTCACTGCAGTTGAATTTTACCTGCCACATCCTGCAGGAGGAACATTGCACTGCCCTGACTGCCATCCCCTCTAAATTTAAACTTCCCCGAAAGATTTGTAAAAAGTAGAGAATAACTTACTTACCCTTTTATTCTTAGGTTAGAGGAGGTGGAAGGGTGGGAGACGCCACACTTGTGCACTCGCTTCCGGTCTCCTCCTGCTCCGCCGGCAAAAATGAAGATCCCAAAGCACTAACTGTAAGTTATTATACTCGCCGCTTACGTTTCCAGCAGTCCCCTCACGCTCTCTTCCGACCCAGAAGAAATCGTTGTGCTTATTGACGCTCCAGACAGAGTCTTTTTTTTCGTTAGAGGAGGAGGTTGGGTGGGAGACGCTTCACGTGCAGTGTTTTGGGTTTAGCCACTGCCAGAATATATGATTTTACCTTCCCAGCAATCCATTCGCCCTCTCTCCCGACTCCCCCCGCTGAACTAATGGAGGCCGCAGACTCACGAGGTAAGTCATTCAAAATGAAAAGTTTACCTTCCCAGCAGCCCCCTCACACTCTCTCCCGACTCCCGCCGCCAAACAAATGGAGGCCGCAGACTCAGGAGGTAAGTGTTTTAAACTGAAAAGCTCACCGTCCCAGCAGTCCCCTCATGCTCTCTCTCGACTCCCGCCACTGAACAAATGGAGGCCGCTGATTCCACAAGGTAAGTCTTTTAAAATGAAAAGCTCACCTTCCCAGCAGTCCCCACACGCTCTCTCCTGACTCCCACCACTGAACAAATGGAGGCCACAGACTCACGAGGTAAGTCTTTTAAACTGAAAAGCTCACCTTACAAGCAATCCCCTCAAGCTCTCTCCCGACTCCCGTCGCTGAACAATTATTATACTAAAATGCTTGTTGCAGTGAGATAAGCACATTCGAAGATCAAAATCTCACATTCACCAAATGTCTTAAGATTTGTTGCAGGTTGTACTAAAATGTTTATTTCCATAGGGTAAGCACATGGGCGGCACAGTGACTCAGTGGTTAGCACTGCTGCCTCACAGCGCCAGGGACCCGGGTTCAATTCGAGCCTTGAGTGACTGTCTGTGTGGAGTTTACACATTCTCCAGTTTTCTCCCACAGTCCAATGACTTACAGGTTCGGTGGATTGGCCATGTTAAATTGCCCATAGTACCCAGGGATGTTTAGGTTAGGTTGGTTAGACATGGGAAATGCAGGGGTGGGGGAATGGGTCTGGTTGGGAGGCTCTTTGGAGGGGTGGTGTGGACTTGTGGGGCCAAATGGCCTGTTTCCACAACAACATCCAAATTGGACAATCACCGAATGACTTAACAGTCGATGCAGGTTGTACTAAAATGCTTATTTCCATGAGGTAAGCAAATTAGAACATTAAAATCTCACACATACCAAGCATCTCAAAATGTGATGCTGAGTGAAGAAAAACACTCCTTTTCTTGAGATAAGCATATTTGAACATCAAAATCTCACGGTCACCAAACGTCTTAAAATCTCATGCTGATGTCCTTAAATGCTTACTTCAGTGAGACAAGCACATTGCAACATCAAAATTCGACATTGACCAAATTTTGTAAAATCTGATGCAGGTTGTAATAAAATGCTTATTTCTATGAGATAAGCACATTGCAACAATAAAAATTGACATTAACCCAACCTCTTAACATCTGATGCTTATTGTACTAAAGTGCTTATTTCCCTGAGATAAGCACATCTGAACATCAAAATCTCATAGTCACCAAAGGTCTTAAAATCAGATGCTGATTGCAGTAAAATGTCTATTTCTGTGAGATAAGCATATTTGAACTTCAAAATCTCACAGTAACTTATTGGCTTACAATCTTGATGCTGATTGTATTAAAAGGCTTATTTTAGTGAGATGAGCACATTGGAACATCAAAAGCTCACACTCACGAAACATCTCAATATCTGATGCTGATTTTACCATATGGTTATTTCGATGAGATATGCACATCTGAACATAAAAACTCACAGTCATTAAATGTCCTAACATCTGACATTGATTACTGTAAAATGCTTATTTCCGGGTGATAAGCATATTGGAGTGCACACACCAAACGTCTCAAAATCTGATGCAGATTGCAGTAAAATGCTTCTTTCAGTGAGATAAGCACATTGGAACATCAAAATCTCAGATTCACCGAAAGTCTTAAAAATTGATGCTGATTGCTTTAAAATGTTTAAATCATAGAATCCTTACAGTGTGGAAACAGGCCCTTTGGCCTAACAAGTCCACACAAACCTTCAGAACATCCCACCCAGACCCATCCCTATAACGCACCTAATCTACACATCACTGAACACTATGGGCAATTTAGCATGACCAATCCACCTAGCCTGCACATCTTTGGACTGTGGGAGGAAACTGAAGCACCTGGAGGAAACCCATGCAGACACAGGGAGAATGTGTACACTCCACACAGACAGGTGCCCAAGGGTAGAATTGGACCAGGGTCCCTGGCGCTGTGAGGCAGCAGCGCTAACCACCAAGCCACCGTGCTGCTCTATTTCAGTGAGACACGCACGTTGGAACATCAAAATCCCAGAGCAGCAAAAGATGTTCAAATCTGATGCAGAAAGCACTAAAACGCTTATTTCAGCATGATAAGAACCTTGCAACATTTAAATCTCACAGTCACCAGACATCTCAATATCTGATGCTGATTGTACTAAAATGCTTACTTCAGCGAGATAAGCACACCTGAACACAAAATCTCATTGGAACAAAGGATAATCAAAACACACACCAAACATCTCATAATCTGATGCAGAGTGCAGTAAAATGCTTCTTTCAATGAGATAAGCACATTGGAACATCAAAATCTCACATTCACCGCACGTGGGGAAGATTTGCATCAGTGCCGTCACTTCTTCAACGAGTTGGAGCTTGACAAGACACCCTCCCTGTTCATGTCAAGTCGAGTAGTTGCAAGAGGGTAGCAGAGTGATGATGCTGATGGGCTGACATTGGAAATATTTGCAACAGTGCACTCACTGCTTCTTGAAGAGGGACTTTGTCAAGACACCATTTGTGTTCACGTGAAGGCGAGTCATTGCTTCCAGAAGGCGAATTTTTGCAAGACGCCCTCCATTTCCACGTGAAGGTGAGTATCCAGAAGAGGGCAGCAGCATGGGGCCGCTGATTGGCTGATGTTGAAAACGTGTGCATCCGTGCAGCTGCTGCTTCCAGAAGATGGAGTTTGAGAAGACGCCCTCCATGTTCACGTGAAAGACAGTAACCAGAACAGGGAAGCATCGTCGTGGCGCTGATTGGCTGGTGTGGGGAAGATTAGGCTAAGCACGTTCACTGCTTCCTGAAGGTGGAGTTGGGGAGACACTGTGTTCATGTGAAAGCCAGTGCCTGGAAGAGGGAAGCATTGTTGTTATAGAGGTAGTAGGAACTGCCGATGCTGGAGAATCTGAGACAAAAAGGTGTAGAGCTGGCTGAACACAGCAGGCCCGAAGTGTCAGCTTTCCTGCTCCTCTGATGCTGCTTGGCCTGCTGTGTTTGTCCAGCTCTACACCTTTTTACCTCAGTATTGTTGTTATGTTGATTTTTGATGTGGGGAAGATTTGCATCAGTGCAATCACTTCTTTCATGAGGTGGAGTTAACGGACTGATGTTGGGAATATTTGCATCAGTGCAGTCACTGCTTTCTGAAAGTAGACTTCAGCAGGACACCCTTTGTGTTCATGCTAAGGTGAGTACTCTGAAAATGGTAGTCAAGTGGTGGCACTGACTGCACAGATGCAAATTTTCCTTACATCAACCAGTCACTGCTTCTCGATGGTGGGGTTTGGGACGGCATCCTCTGTGTTCACATGAAAACCAGTACACGGAATAGGGAAGTATTATTGTGATGGATGGACGGACGGACGGACGGACGGAATCAGCACATTCACTGTTTCCCAGAGGTGGAGTTTGTGATAGCACCAGCCCTTTTGACATGAAGTTAAGTACCTGTAAGAGAGTAGGAGAATGGTGATGCTGAAGGGCAAATGTTGGGAAAATTTGCGTCACCGCTTCCTCAAAGTGGACTTTGGCAAGTGTTTATGTTAAGGTGAGGACTCAGAAGATGGTTGCAGAGCGGAGATGCTGATTGGTTGACATGGGGAAGATTTGTGTCAATGCAGTTACTTCCTCCACGAAGTGGAGTTTAGCAAGACACCCTCCCTGTTCACGTGAAGTCGAGTACTTGGAAGAGAGTAGCTGAGCTATGATGCTGGTGGGCTGATGTTAGGCATATTTGCATCAGTGCAGTCAGTGCTTCCTGAAGGTGGACTTCTGCAAGACGCCATTTTTGTTCACGTGAAGGCAAGTCACTGCTTCTACAAGGAAAATTTGTGCCTGACACCCTCTGTATTCATGTGACGGCGTGTACCCAGAAGAGTGCAGCAGAATGGGGTAGCTGATTGGGAGATGTAGAAAAAGGTTTGCATCTGTGCAGTTGCTTCATCCCTGAGGGCAGACTTCAGCAAAACACTCCTTGTTTTCATGTTAAGGTGAGTACCCAGAAAATGCTAGCAAAGCAGGGACGCTGATTGGTTGACAAGGGGAAGATTTGCATCAGTGCAGTCGCTGCTTCCAGAAGGTGGAGTTTGGGAAAACGCCCTTCGTGTTCACGTGAAAGCCAGTACCTGAAAGATGGCGACATCGTTGTGATGCTGATAGCTTGTTGGCCAAATTTGCCTAGATGCAGTCATGGCTTCGTAAAGGTGGACTTCGGCAAGACACCCTTTGTGTTCATGCTTAGGTGAGTACCTAGACGAGGTAGTAGAGTGGTGGTGCTGACTGGTTGATGTGGGGAAGATTTGTATCCCCGTAGTCACTGCTTCCAGGTGGTGGAGTTTGGGAGGGTACTCCTCGTGTTCACATCAAGGTGAGCACCTGGAAGAGCGTAGCCGAGTAGTGATACTGGTTTGCTCATGTGGGGTTACATCAGTCAAGTGACTTCTTCCAGAAGCTGGACTTCGGTAAGGCACCAGCTCTTTTGTCATGAAGTTGCGTAGCTGGAAGAAGTTAGCATCATGATGATGCTGATAGGCTAACGTAGAGAATATCTGCAAGGTGGACTTCGGTAAGTCACACTGTGTTCTCGTGAAGGCGATTACCTGTAAAAGGGTGACAGAGTGGTGATGCTGATTGGCTCATGTGAGGAAGATTTGCATCAGTCCAGTCACTTTTTCCATGAAGTCGAGTGCCTGGAAGAGGGGAGAACAGCAAGGATGCTGATGAGCCGACCTTCAGAATATCTGCATCAGTGCAGTCACTGCGTCCTGAAGATGGACTTCGGCAACACACCTTTATGTTCACGTGAAGGCGAGTCACTGCTTCCGCAAGGCAAATTTGGGCATGATGCTCTCTGTATTTGCGTGAAGGCGTGTACCCAGGAGAGGGCAGCTGATTGGCTGACGTAGAAAAAATTTGCATCCATGCAGTCGATGCTACCATAAGGTGGAGTTTGGGAGGACACCGTGTTCACGTGAAAGCTGTACCCGGAATACAGCAAGATCATGGTGACACTGATTGTTTGGTGTGGTGTAGATTTGCCCAAGTGCAGTCTCAGCTTTGAAGGTGGACTTCAGCCAGATGCCCTTTGTGTTCGTGCTGAGGTGAGTATCCAGAAGAGGGAAGCAGTGCAGTGATGCTGATTGGTTGATAGGGAGAGGATTTGCTTCAGTGCAGTCACTTCTTCCATGAGGTGGAGTTCGGCAATACACCCTCCATGTTCGCGTGAAGGTGAGTCACTACTTCTGCACGATGAATTTGGGTGAAACAGCAAATGTATTCACGTGAAGGCATCTACGCAGAAGATTGCAGCAGTGTGGGGTAGATGATTGGCTGACCTTGAAACCATTTGGAACTGTGCAGTCACTGCTTCCAGAAAGTGGAGTTTGGGAAGACGCTTTCCGTGTTTGTGTGAAACACAGAACCTGGAACAGGGAAATGTTATCATGACATTGATTGGTTGCTGTGGGGGAAGATTTGCCTTAGCGTAGTCACTGCTTCCAAGAGTTGGGGTTGGGAAGGGCATGCTTCGTGTTCATGTCAAGGCGAGTACACGGAACAGCATAGCTGAGTAGTGATACTGATTGGCTCATGGAACATCAAGATCCCACAGTAACAAAAGATTTCAAATCTGATGCTGATTGCACTAAAATGCTTATTTAGTGATATATGCACATTACAACATCAAGCTCTCACAGTCCTAAACATCTTAAAATATGATGCTGATTACAGTAAACTGCATATTTCCGTGAGAAAAGCATATTGGAAGATCAAAATCTCACACAAACCAAACATCTCAAAATGTGATATTGAATGTAATAAAATCCTTGTTTCAGTGAGATAAGCACATTCGAACATCAAAATCTCACATTCAACAAATGTCTTAAAATTTGATGCAGGTTGTACTAAAATGTTTATTGCAACATCAAAACTCAACAATCACCGACTATTGTAAAATTTGATGCACGGAGGGGCTTCATACTCTCGGTCACTAAATATCTCTACATCTAACACTAATTGTACTAAATCACTTGTTTCAGTGAGGTAAGCACATTCGAACATCAAAATCCCACAGTAACAAAAAATGTTCAGTTCTGATGCAGTTGGTCTGGGGAAGGTTGGCCTAAGTGCAGTCACTGTTTCATGAAGGCGAGACCCCCTTTGGTTTCATGCCAAGGTGAGGACCCTGAAGGGGGTAGTCGAGCAGCGACGCTGGTTGGTTGACATCGGGAATGTTTGCGTCCATGCAGTTTGGGAAGACACCTTCCTTGTTCACGTGAAAGCCATGTCCCCGGAAGCGGAAAGCATCGTCGTGATGTTGATTGGTTGACATGTAGAAGGTTTGCATCAGTGCAGTCACTGTTTCCAGGCGGTGGAGTTGGGAGGGCACTCTTCATGTTTATATTAAATTGAATACCCGGAAGAGTGTAGCTGGGTAATGGCACGGATTGGCTCATGTTGCATCAGTCCAGTCACTTTTTCCCAGAAGGTGGACTTTAGTCGGGCACCAGCCATTTTTGACATGAAGTCAAGTATGTGGAAGAGGGAAGCAGAGCAATGATGCTGGTTGGCTGACTTTGAGGAAAATTTGCATTAGTGCAGACACTGCTTCCTGAAGGTGGATTTCGGCAAGACACCGTTTTGTTCTCGTGAAGGTGAGTCACTGCTTCCCCAAGGTGAATTTGGGCAAGATACCCTCCGGTGTGTACCGAGAACAGGGCAGCAGTTTGGTTGACATGGATAAGATTTGCATCCATGCAGTCGCTGCTTCCAGAAGGTAGACTTTGGGAAACCACCCACCATGTTCACGTGAAAGCCAGTACCCAGAAGAGGGAAGCATTGTCTTGATGCTGATTGGCTGGTGTGGGGAAGGTTTGCCTAATTGCGGTCACTGCTTCCTGAAGGTGGATCTTGAGACAGCACACTTTGTGTTCATGTTAAGGTGAGGACTCAGAAGATGGTAGTAGAGTGATGATGCTGGTTGGTTGATACTGGAAAGATTTGCATCCATGCGATCACTTCTTACAGAATATGAAGTTTGGGAAGACACCTTTCTGTTCACATAAAAGCCACTACACGCAAAAGGGAAGCATCGTCATGATGTTGATTGGTTGTCATGGGGAAGGTTTGCCCAAGTGCAGACACTGCTTCCTGAAGGTGGATTTCGGCAAGATACCGTTTTGTTCTCGTGAAGGTGAGTCACTGCTTCCACAAGGTGAATTTGGGCAAGATACCCTCCGTGTTCACATGAAGGTGACTTCTGCCAAAACACCATTTGTGTTCACGATCAGGTGAGTTACAGCTTCCTTTGGGCGGGACACCCTCCGTATTCAACTTAAAATCTGACACTGATTGCAGTAAAATGCGTATTTCTGTGAGTAAGGCACATTGGAAGATCAAAATCTAACACACCAAACATCTCAAAAGCTGATGTTGAATGTAGTAAAATCCATATTTCAGTGAGATAAGCACATTTGAACACCAAAATCTCACATTCAATAAACGTCTTAAAACTTGATGCAGGTCGTACTAAAATGCTTATTGGAACACCAAAACTCAACAATGACCGAATGTCTCAAAATTTGTTGCTGACTGTATTAAAATGCTTATTTCAGTGAGATAAGCACATAGCGGCATCAAACGCTCAGTCACCCAAAAGACCTAAAATCTCATGCTGATTATTCGAAAATGCTTATTTCAGTGAGATAAGCATATCAGAACATCAAAATCTTACAGTCACTAAACATCTCAATATCTGATGTTGATTTTACTATAATGCCTATTTTTGTGAGATATGTAGATCTGAACATCAAAATCTCACAGTAACTAAACGTCTTAAAGTCTGACATTGATTATTGTAAAATGCTTTCCAAGTGATAAGTATATTTGAACATCAAAATCTCACACACACCAAACATCTCAAAATCTGATGCTTATTGCAGTAAAATGTTTCTTTCAGTGAGATAAGCACATTGGAGCATCAAAATCTCACAGTAATCTATTGGCTTACAATCTGATGCTGATTATACTAAAATGCTTATTCCTGTGACATAAGCTCATTGGAACATCAAAACCTCCCTTTCACCAAACATCTCAATATCGGATGGTGATTGTCCTGAAACGCTTATTTCAGTGAGATAAGCATATCAGAACATCAAAATCTCACAGTCACCAAACATCTCAATATCTGATGCTGATTTTACTACAACACCTATTTCTGTGAGAAATGTAGGTCTGAACATCAAAATCTCACAGTAACTAAACGTCTTAACGTCTGACGTTGATTACTGTAAAATCCTTATTTCCAGGTGATAAGCATATTTGAACATCAAAATCTCACACACACCAAACATCTCAAACTCTAATGCTGATTGTAGTAAAATGTTTCTTTCAGTGAGATAAGCACATTGGAGCATCAAAATCTCAAATTCACTGAAAGTCTTAAAAATTGGTGCTGATTGCTTTAAAATGTTTATTTCAGTGAGATAAGCACATTGGAACATCAAAATCCCACAGTAACAAAAGATATTCAAATCTGATGCTGATTACACTAAAATACTTACTTCAGCAATATAAGTACCTTGCAACATCAAACTCTCACCATCACTAAACATCTTAAAATATGATGCTGATTTCAGTAAAATGTATATTTTTGTGAGAAAAGCATATCGGAAGATAGAAATGTGACACACACCAAACATCTAAAAATTTGATGTTTATTGCAATAGAATACTTGCTTCAGTCAGATATGCAATTTGTACATCAAAATCTCACATTCAACTATCATCTTAAAATTTGATGCAGGCTGTACTAAAATGCTTCTTTCTGTGAGATGAGTGCATTGAAACATCAAAAGAAGTTCAAATCTGATGCTGATTGTATGAAAATGCTTATTTCAGTGAGATAAGCACTTTGCAACATCAAAATTTGACATTCATCGAACATCGTGAAATCAAATGCAGACTGCAGTAAAATGCATATTTCAGTGAGATAAGCACATCTGAACACAAAATCTCATAGGCACCAAACGTCTCAAAATCAGACACTGATTGCAGTAAATTGTGTATTTCTGTGAGGTAAACACATTTGAACATCAAAATCTCACAGTAACCAATTGTCTTACAATCTGATGCTGATTGTGCTAAAATGCTTACTTCAGTGAGATAAGCAGATTAGAACATCAAAATCTCAAATTCTCTGAAAGTCGTAAAAATTGGTGCTAGTTGCTTCAGAGATAACACGGTGTAGAGCTGGATGAACACAGCAGGCCAAGCAGCATCAGAGGAGCAGGAAAGCTGACGTTTCGGGCCTAGACCCTTCTTCAGAAATTTCTGAAGAAGGG
>NC_063337.1:64461578-64474713 GCF_021869965.1 Rhincodon typus | reverse complement strand
CCCTTCTTCAGAAATTTCTGAAGAAGGGTCTAGGCCCGAAACGTCAGCTTTCCTGCTCCTCTGATGCTGCTTGGCCTGCTGTGTTCATCCAGCTCTACACTGTGTTATCTCAGATTCTCCAGCATCTGCAGTTGCTACTATCTCTGCTAGGTGCTTCAAACTGTTTGTTTCAGTGAGACAAGCACATTGGGACATCAGCATCCCATAGTAACAAAAGATGTTCAAATCTGACGCTGATTGCAGCGAGATAAGTACATCTGAACACAAAATCTCACAGCCTCCAGATGCCTTATAATCAGACACTGATTGCAGTAAAATCTGTATTTCCGTGAGAGAAACACATTTGAACATCAAAATTTCACATTCAATAAACATCTTAAGATATGATGCAGGTTGTAATAAAATGCTTATTTCCATGAGGTGAGCACATTGCAACATCCAAATTTGACAATCACCGAATGTCTTAACATTTGATACTGTTTGCATTAAAATGCTTAATTTACTGAGATAAGCACGTTTGAACATTAAAACGTCACATTCACCAAAAGTGTACTAAATTGCTTACTTATATATGAGGTAAGCACATTAGAACACCAAAATCCCACACACAACAAACATCTCAAACTCTCATGCTGAATTCATGAAAACGCTTTTTGTGACATAAGCACATTTGAACATCAAAATCTCACAGTCGCCAAACGTCTTAAAATCTGACGCTGATGTCTTTAAATGCTTATTTCAGCGAGATAAGCACATTGCAACATCAAAATTCGACATTCACCAAACGTTGTAAGATCTGGTGCCGACTGCAGGAAAATGCTTGTTTCAGTGAGCTAAGCACATTTGAACATCAAAATCTAACATTCACCAAACATTTTAAAATTTGATACAGGTTGTACTAGAATGTTTATTTCCATGAAGTAAGCACATTAGAATGTTAAAATCCTGCACATAGCAAACATCACAAAATCTGATGCTGATTACAGTAAAAAGCGTATTTCCATGAGAAAAAATCGTTGGATGATCATAATCTCACACACACCAAACATCTTAAAATCTGATGCAGACTGCAGTAAAATGCTTGATTCAGTGAGATAAGCACATTTGAACATCAAAATCTCACATTCACCAAACGTTTTAAACTTTGATGCAGGTTGTACTAAATTGCTTATTGCCATGAGATAAGCACATTGCAACATCAAAATTTGCATTCACCAAACCTCTTAACATCTTGATGCCAATTATACAAAAATGCTTATTTAAGCGAGATAAGCACGTTGCCATATCAACTTCTGACATTCATGGACCTTGAGAATACTTGCATCAGTGCAGTCATTGCTTCCTGAAGGTGAACTTCGGCAAGACAGCATTGTTTTCACGTGATGTCACTTACCGGGTAAAGGGTAGCAGAGCAATGATGCTGATGGGCTGATGTTGGAAATGTTTGCATCAGTGCAGTCACTGCTTCCTGAAGGTGGACTTTGGCAAGGCACCCTTTGTGTTCATGTTAAGGTGAGGACTCCGAAGATGGTAGCAGAATGGTGAAGTTAGTCTAATCACTTCTTCCACATGGTGGACTTTGGTCAGGCACCAGCTCTTTTGACAAGAAACCGAGTATCTGGAAGAGGGGAGCACAGCAATGATGCTGATGGGCTGATCTTGACAATATTTGCATCAGTGCAGTCACTGCTTCCAGAAGGTGAATTTTGGCAAGATGCCCTCTGTTTTCACATGAAGGTGAGAACTTAGAAGAGGACAGCAGAGTGGGTTGCTGATTTGCTGATGTTGAAAACATTTGCATCTGTGCAGTTGCTGTTTCCAGAAGGTGGAGCTTGAGAAGACCCCCTCCATGTTCACTTGACAGACAATAACCAGAAAAAGGAAGCATTGTCATGATGCTGATTGACTGGTGTGGGGAAGTTTAGCCAAAGTGCAGTCACTCCTTCCAGGAGTTTGGAGTTTGGGAGGGCACTCTTTGTGTTCACGTGAAAACCAGTAACCGGAACATGGATGGATGGATGGATATGGGGAAGATTTGCATCATTATAGTCACTGCTTTCAGGTGATGGAGTTTGGTCAGGCACCAGCCCATTTGACATGAAGTTGAGTACCTGGAAGAAGGTAGCAGAATGGTGATGCTGATGGGCTGATGTTGGGAATATTTGCGTCAGTGCAATCACTGCTCCTTCAAAGTGGACTTCGGCAAGACACCCTTTGTGTTCATGTTAAGTTGAGGACCCAGAAGATGGTAGCAGAGTGGAGATGCTGATTGGTTGACATGAGGAAGATTTGTGTCGGAGTTGTCAATTCCTCCATGAGGTGGAGTTTGGCAAGACACCGTCCTTGTTCATGTGAAGTCAAGTACTTGGAAGAGAGTAGCCAAGCGATGATGCTGGTGGACTGATGTTAAGAATATGTGCATCAATGCAGTCACTGCTTCCTGAAGGTGGATTTCTGCAAGACACCATTTGTGTTCATGTGAACTCAAGTCACTGCTTTCAACAGGTGAACGTGGACCAGACACCCTCTGTGAAGGTGTAAAACCTGAAGAGGGTTGTTGAATGGAGTAGCTAATTGACTGATGTCGAAAGGATTTGCATCTGTGTAGTCGCTGTTTCCTGAAGACAGACTTTGGAAAAATGCTCCTTGTTTTCATGCTAATAAGCTTGTTACTGTAATCAGCATCAGATGTCCTTATCTCACTGAAATAAGTATTTTAGTAGAATAACCATGAGATTTTAGGATGTTTTGTGACTGGTAGATTTTAATACCCCAATGTGCTCATCTCACTGAAAACAGCATTTTAGTACAACCTGCATGTAAATTTCAACTGTTTGTTGAATGCGAGATTTTGATGTTCTCATGTGCTTATCTCATGGAAATAAGCATTGTCAAGCAATCAGCATCAATTGTTAAGTATTTCGATGAATGTCGAATTTTGATGTTGCAATGTACTCATCTCACTGAAACCACATTTTCCTACAACCTGCATCTAATTTTTAGCTGTTCATTGAATGTGAGATTTTGATGTTCCAATGCGCTTATCTCACTGAAATATGCGTGTTACTGGAATAAGCGTCAGATTTGAAGATGTTTAGTGACTGTGAGAGTTTGATGTTGCAATGTGCTTATCTCATAGAAATGAGCATTTCACTGCAATCAGATATTTATACATTTGTTGAATGTGAGATTTTGATGCCCCAATGTGCTTAACTCACTGAAATAAGTGTTTTGGTACAACCTGCATCTAATTTTAAGACATTTGTTGAATGTGAGGTTTTAATGCTCAGATGTTCTTAACTCATGAAATAAGCGTTTTAGTGCTAAGTGCATCTAATTTTTAAGATGTTTGCGAAATGTGAGATTTGATCTTCAAATGTGCTTATCTCACTGATACACGCACTTTACTGCAATTAACATCAGATTTTAAAATGTTTGGTGACTGTGAGATTTTGATGTTCCAATGTGCTTATCTCACTGAAATAAGCGTGTAACTGTAATCAGGATCAGATTTTATGATGTTTAGTGAGTGTGAGATTATTTTGATGTTCCAATGTGCTTATCTCCCAGAAATAAGCGTTTTAGTACAAAGTGCATCTAATTTAAAGATGTTTGTTGAATGTGAGATTTTGACCTTCAAATGTGCCTATCTCACTGAAATAAGTATGTTACTGTAATTAGTGTCAGATTTAGGCCATAAGACTATAAGTCACAGGAGCAGAAATTAGGCCATTTGGCCTATCAAGTCTGCTCCGCCATTCAATCATGGCTGATAAGTTCCTCAACTCCATTCTCCCGCTTTCTTCCTGTAACCATTGATTCCCTTGATAATCAAGAACCTATCTATCTCAGTTTTAAAAATACTCAATAACCTGGCCTCCACAGCTTTCTGTAGCAGTGAATTCCATAGATTCACGACTCTCTGGCTGAAGAAGTTTTTCCTTATCTCCGTTCTAATAGGTCTTCCCTTTACTCTAAGGCTGTGCCCTCGGGTCCTAGTCTCTCCTACAAATGAAAACATCTTCCTAACACCCACTCTGTCCTGGCCATTCAATATTCGGTAAGTTTCAACTAGATCCCCCTCACCCTTCTAAACTCCAATGAGTATGGTCCCAGAGTCATCAAATCCATAGATCATAGAATCCCTACAGTGTGGAAACAGGCCCTTCGGCCCAACAAGTCCACACTGACTCTCAGAGCTTCCCACACAGACCCATCCCCCTTTAACCCCCCTAATCTAGGCATCCCTGAACACTACGAGCAATTTAGCATGGCCAATCCACCTAACCTGCAAATCTTTGGACTGTGGGATGAAACCAGGGCACCCAGACGAAACCCACACAGACATGGGGAGAAAGTGCAAACTCCACACAGACAATTCCCTGAGAGTGAAATCAAACCCGGGTTCCTGGTGCTGTGAGGCAGCAGTGCTAACCACTGAGCCACCATGCCGCCCAAACCGTGCCACCGAGTCCTCAAATGTTCCTCATATGTTAAGCTTTTCATTCCTTGGACCATTCTCGTGAACCTCCTCTGAACCCACTCCAGGGCCAGTACATCTTTCCTGAGATATGGGGCCCAAAACTGCACAAAATACTCTAAATGTGGCCTGACCAGAGCTTTATAAAGCCTCAGTAGTACATCCCTGCTTTTATATTCAAGTCCTCTCGAATAAATGCCAACATTGCATTTGCCTTCTTGACTACTGTCTCAACCTGCAAGTTTACCTTGAGAGAATCCTGGACTAGAACTCCTAAGCCTCTTTGCACTTTAGACTTCTGAATTTTCTCCCCATTTAGAAAATAGTCCATGCTTTTATTCTTCTTGCCCAAGTGCATGACCTCGCACTTTTCCACGTTGTACTCCATCTGCCACTTCTTTGCCCATTCTCCTAACCTGTCCAAATCCTTCTGCAGCCTCCCCACCTCCTCAATACTACCTGTACCTCTACCTATCTTTGTATCGTCCGCAAACTTAGCCAGAATGCTCACAGTTCCTTCATCTAGATCATTCATGTATGAAGTGAAAAACTGTGGTCCCAACACAGACCCTTGCGGAACACCACTTGATACCGGCTGCCATCCTGAGAAAGACCCTTTTATCCCCACTCTCTGCTTTCTGCCAGACAGCCAATCTTCTACCCATACTAGCACCTTACCTCTAACGCCATGGGGCCTTATATTTACTCAGCAGCCTCCTGTGTGGCACCTTGTCAAAGGCCTTCCTGAAGTCCAGGTAGATAACATCCATTGGCTCTCCTTGGTCTACCCTGCTCATTAATTCCTCAAAGAATTCTAGCAGATTTGTCAGGCATGACCTCCCCTTGTTGAAACCATGTTGACTTTGCCCTATTTTACCATACACTTCCAAATATTCAGAAATCTCATCCTTTACAATGGGCTCCAAAATCTTACTCACGACCAAGATTAGGCTAATCGGCCTGTAATTTTCCGTCTTTTGCCTTACTCCCTTTTTAAACAGGTGTGTCATGTTAGCCATTTTCCAGTCCTCTGGGACCCTCTCTGACCCTGATTCCTGAAAGATCACCACTAACACTTCCACTATCTCTTCAGCTATCTCCTTTAGAACTCTGGGGTGTAGTCCATCTGGTCCAGGTAATTTATCCACCTTCAGGCCAATCAGTTTTACTAGCATCTTTTCCTTGGTGATGGCCACCATATTCAGTTCTGTCCCCTGACTCTCTTGAATTTTTGGGAGATTACTCATGTCTTCCACTGTGAAGACTGACGTGAAGTAATTATTCAGTTCCTCAGCCATTTCTTTGTTCCCCACTACTATCTCTCCACCGTCATTTTCCAGTGGTCCAATGTCCACTTTTGCCTCTCTTTTGCCCTTTATATGTCTAAAGAAACTCTTACAGTCTTCATTTATATTACTGGCTAGCTTACCCTCATTTAATCTTGTCCCTCCTTATTACCTTTTTTGTTGCCCTCTTGGTCTTTGTAAGCTTCCCAGTCCTCTGGTTTCCCACTGCCCTTCACCATATTATATGCTTTCTCTTTTGCTTTTATGACATCCCTGACTTCCTTAGTCAGCCATGGTTGCCTCCTCCTCCCTGCACCATGCTTCTTTTTTCTAGGGATGAATTTTTGCTGTGTCTCCTGAATTACTCCCAGAAACTCCTGCCATTGCTGTTCCACTGTCTTTCCTGCTAGGCTCCTCTTCCAGTCAATTCTGCTGAGCTCCTCCCTCATACTTCTGTAGTCGCCTTTATTCAGCTGTAATACCGTTACCTCTGATTCTATCTTCTCCCTCCAAGATATTTAGTGACTGTGAGATTTTGATGTTCCAATATGCTTATCTTACGAAAATAAGCAAGTCACTACAATCCGCGTCAGATTTTCAGACATTTGTTGATGTGAGATTTTGATGTTCAGGTGTCCTTATCCCACTGAATTAAGTGCTTTAGTACAAACACCATCAAGTTTTAGGATGTTTGGTAACTGATAGATTTTGATGCCCCAGTGCGCTTGTCTCACTGAAATACGCATTTCACTGCAATCAGTATCAGATTTTCAAACGTTTGTTGAATTTGCGATTTTGACATTCACATGTGCTTATCTCACCGAAATAAGCATATTCATACAATCACCATCAGATTTTAGGATGTTTGGGAACTGGTTGATTTTGATGCCCCATTGTTCTTACCTCACTGAAATAAGCATTTTAAAGCAATTATCATCAATTGTTAAATCTTTCAGTGAATGTCAAATTATGATGTTGCAATATGCTCATATCACTGAAATTAGCATTTTAGTACACCTGCACTTAATTTTAAGACATCTGTTGAATGTAAGATTTTGATGTACAGATTTTCTTAACTCATGAAATGAGCGATTTAATGCAACAGGAACCTAATTTTAAGATGTTTGCTGACTGCGCGATTTTGACGTTCAGGAGAGCTTATCTCACTGAAATCAACATTTTAATGTAATCAGCATCAGATTTTAAGTTGTTTAATGACTGAGAATTTTGCTGTTTCAACATGCTTATCTCCCAGAAATAAGCATTTTAAAGCAATCAGCATAAATTCGTAAGTCATTTGGTGAATGTTGAGTGTTGATGTTGCAATGTGCTCATCTCACTGAAATCAGCATTTTAATAAAACCTGAATATAATTTTCAGCTGTTTGTTGAATTTGAGATTTCGATGTTCCAATGTGCTTATCTCTCAGAAATAAGCATTTCAATGAATTCAGCATAAGATCTTAAGATGTTCAGTGACTGTGAAATTTTGGTGTTCAGATATCCTTATCTCACTGAAATAAGCATTTTAGAACAATCACCATGGTATTTTAGGATGTTTGGTGACTGTTAGACTTTGATGCCCCAATGTTATTATCTCACTGAAATAACTGTTACTGTAATCAGCGTCTGATTTCAAGATATTTAGCAACTGGTGAGATTTTGATGTTCCACTGTGCTTATCTCCCATAAATAAGCATTTTAATGCAATCAGCATCAATTCTTATGACTTTTGGTGAATGTCGAATACTGATGTTGCAATGTGCTCATCTCATTGAAATCAGCATTTTAATACAACTTGCATCTAATTTTAAGATGTTTGTTGAATGTGAGATTTTGATGTTCAGACGTTCTAATCTCATGAAATAAGCAATTTAGCGCAACAAGCACCTATTTTTAAGACGTTTGGTGGCTGTGAAATTTTGATCTTCAAATGTGTTTATCTCCCAGATATACACACTTTACTCCAATCAGCATCAGATTTTAAGATGTTTAGTGACTGTGAGATTTTGATAATCCAATGTGCTTATTTCACGGACTTAAGTATTTTGAAAAAATCAGCTTCAGTTCTTAAGAATTTCAGTGAATGTTGAAGTTTGATGTTGCAAAGTGCTCGTCTCACTAAAATCAGCATTTTAGTGCAACCAGCATCTAAATTTCAACTGTTTGTTGAATGTGAGATTTTGATGTTCTGATGTCCTTATCTCACTGAAATAAGCATTTTAGTGCAATCACCATCAGATTTTAGGATGTTTGGGAATTGGTTGATTTTGATGCCCCAGTGTGCTTATCTCACTGAAAGAAGCATTTTACAGAAGTCAGCATCAATTCTTAAGACTTTCGGTGAATGTTGAATTTTGATGTTGCAATGTGCTCATCTCACCAAAAGCAGCATTTTAGTGCCACCTGCATCTAATTTTCAGCTGTTTCTTGAACTTAAAAGTTTTCAAGTTCCAATGTGCTCATCTCCCGGAAAAGAGCATTTGAATAAATTCAGTGAAAGATTTTAAGACTGTGATAGTGACTGTGAAATTTTGATGTTCAGATGTGCTTAACTCACTGAAATAAGCATTTTAGTACAACCTGCATCCAATTTTAAGACGTTTGGTGACTGTGATATGTTGATGTTTCAATATGATTATCTCACAGTAATAAGCATTTTATTGCAATCAGCGTCAGATTTTCAAACGTTTGTTGAATGTGAGATTTTCATGTTGAGATGTCCTTATCTCACTGAAATAAGTATTTTAGAACAAACACAGTGCAATTTTAGGAAGTTTGATGACTGGTAGATTTTGCTGCCCCAATATGATTATCTCATTGAAATAAGCATGTTACTGTAATCAGCTTCAGATTTTAAGATGTTCAGTGACTGGTGAGAAATTGATGTTGCAATGTGCTCATCTCACTGAAATCAGCATTTTAGTACAACCTGCATCTAACTTTCTACTGTTTGTTGAATGTGAGATTTTGAAGTTCTTACCTCATGAAATAAGCAATTCAATTGATTGCAACAGACACCTAATTTTAAGACGTTTAGTGACTGTGAAATTTTGCTGTTCCAATGTGCTTATCTCAATGAAATAAGCATTTTTGTACAATCACCATGAGATTTCAGGATGTTTGGTGACCGGTAGATTTTGATGCCTCAGTGTGCTTATCTCACGGACTTAAGTATTTTGAAGCAATCAGCATCAGCTCTTAAGACTTTTAGTGAATGTTGAATTTTGATGTTGCAAAGTGGTTGTCTCACTAAAATCAGCATTTCGTGCAACCAGCACCTAAATTTCAACTATTTGTTGAATGTGAGATTTTGATGTTCTGATGTCCTTATCTCACTGAAAGAAGCATTTTACAGCAATCAGCATCAATTCTTAAGACTTTTGGTGAATGTCGAATTTTAATGTTGCAATGTGCTCATATCACTGAAATCAGCATTTTAGTACAACCTGCATCTAATTTTCAGCTGTTTTTTGAGTGTGAGCTTTTGAAGTTCCAATGTGCTTATCTCCTGGAAATAAGCATTGTAACGAATTCAGGGTAAAGATTTTAAGATGTTTATTGACTGTAAAAGTTTGAAAATCAAATCTTTTTAACTCACTGAAATATGCATTTTAGTATAACCTGCATCTAATTTTAAGATGTTTGTTGAATGTAACATTTTGATGTTCAGGTGAGCTTATCTCATGGATATAAACACTTTACTGCAATCAGCGTCAGATTTTTAGATGTTTACTGACTGTGACATTTTTACATTCAACGATGTTTAGTGACTGAGATTTTGATGTTCCAATATGCTTATCTCACTGAAATAAGTGTGTTAAGCACATTGGAACATCAAAATCTCACATTCAATTATAGCTGTATTAAAATGCTAATTGCTTCAAAATGCTTATGTCTGTGAGATAAGCACATAGGGGCATCAAAATCTACCAGTCACCAAGCATCCTAAAAGCTCATGGTGATTGTACTAAAACATTTTATTTCAGTGAGTTAAGGACGTCTGAACATCAAAATCTCACATTCAACAAACGTCTGAAATTCTGACGCTGACTGCGTTAAAATGCTTCTTTCTCTGAGATAAGCACATTGGAAGTTCAAAATCCCACAGTCACCAAACGTCTTAAAATTATCTGCATGTTGTACCAAATTGCTTATTTTGTGAGTTAAGAACATCTGAACAATAAAGTCTCACATTCAACAAATGTCTTATAATTATTTCTGGAAGATGAAACACATTGAAAGATCAAAATCTTACACTCAATAACCATCTTAAAATCTGATGCTGGTTACAGCAACACGCTTATTTCATTTAGATTAGCGCATTGGAACATGAAAATCTCACAGTCACTAAACATTTTAAAATCTGACACTGATTGCAGTAAAGTGTGTATAATCATGAGATATGTACATTTCAAGATCAAAATCTCATATTCAACAAGTCAGATGCACCTTGTACTAAAACGCTCATTTCATGAGTTTAGAACATCTGAACATCAAAATCTCACATTCAACAAATGTCTTCAAATTAGATGCTGATTGTACTAAAATGCTTATTTCAGCGAGTTAAGCACATCTGAATATCAAAATTTCACGATCACAAAACATCTGAAAATCTTACGCTGAATTCAATAAAATGCTTATTTCCATGAGATAAGCACATTGGAACATCAAAATGTCACATTCAATAAACAGCTGAAAATTAGATACACGTTGTAGTAAAATGCTGCTTTCAGTGAGATGAGCACATTGCAACATCAAAATTTGACATTCACCAAAAGACTTAAGAATTGATGCTGATTGCTTTAAAATACTTATTTCAGTCGGACAAGCATATTGGGGCATCAAAATCTACCAGTAACCAAACATCCTAAAATCACATGTTGATAGGACTAAAATGCTTATTTCAGTGAGATAAACACATCTGAACATCAAAATCTAGATTCAACAAGCATCTGAAAATCTGACGCTGATTGAAGTGAAATGTTCAGTTCCATGAAATGAGCACATTAAAATTGTACAGTCACTAAACATCTTCAAATCTGACGCTGATTACAGTAACACGATTATTTCAGTGAGATAAGCATACTGGAAAATCAAAATCTCACAGACACAAAACATCTTAAAATTTGATGCTGATTACAGTAAAACCCTTATTTCAATGAGATAAGCTCTCATGAACATCAATATTTCACAGTCATTAAACATGCCAAAGTCTGGCACTGATTACAATAAAATGCTTGTGTCCGTGAGATAAGCACAACTGGACTTCAAAATCTCAAAATCAACAAACAGCTGAAAATTAGATGCAGGTTGCACTAAAATGCTGATTTCAATGAGATGAGCACTTTGCAACAACAAAATTCAAGATTCATTGAAATACTTAACAATTGATGCTGATTGCTCTAAAATGCTTATTTCCATGAGATAAGGACATTAGAACTTCAAAATCTCACATTCAACAAAAAGTTGAAATTTAGATGCAGGTTGTATTAAAATGCTGATTTCAGTGAAGTGAGCACTTTGCAACATTAAAATTCAACATTCACTGAAAGCCTTAAGAATTGATGCTGATTGCTTTAAAATGCTTATTTCCGTGACATAAGCACATTTGGGCATCAATATCTACCAGTCACCAAACATCCTAACATCTCATGTTGATTGTACTAAAATGCTTATTTCAGCGAGATAAGCAAATCTGAACATCAAAATCTCAGATTCAACAAACGTCTGAAAATCTAATGCTGATTGTAGTGAAATGCTTAATTCTGTGAAATAAGTACACTGGAACATCAAAATCTGATAGTCACGAAACACCTTCAAATCTGACCCTGATTACAGTAACACATTTATTTCAGTGAGATATGCACATTGGAACATGAAAAGCTCACTGTCACCATATGTCTTAAGATTAGATGCAGGTTATACTAACATGCTGATTTCTGCAAGATGAACACATTGCAACATAAAAATGTCACAGTCAGTAAACATGTAAAAGTCTGATGCTGATTGCAATAAAGTGTGTATATCTGTGAGATAAGCACTTTTGAACATCAAAATGTCACATGCAACAAACGTCTTAAAATTACATGCAGGTTGTACTAAAATGCTGATTTCAGTGAGTTAAGCACGTCTGAACATCAAAATTTCACAGTCACTAAACATCTTAAAATCTTACACTGAATTCATAACAATGCTTATTTCTGGGAGATAAGCACATCTGAACATCAAAATCTCAGATTCAACAAATGTCTGAAAATCTGATGCTGATTGTAGTGAAATGCTTAATTCCGCGAAATAAGCGCATCAGAACATTAAAATCTCACAGTCACTAAACATCTTCAAATCTGACACTGGTAACAGTAAAGAGCTTATTTCAGTGAGATAAGCTCTCATGAACATCAAAATCTCACAGTCACTAACCGCCGGAAATTCTGACGCTGATTACATTAAAATGCTTATTTGCATTCAATAAGCATATCTGAACTTCAAAATCTCAAATTCATCGATGAGCTGAAAATTAGATGCAGGTTGCACTAAATTGTTAATTTCAATTAGATAAGCACATTGCACCATCAAAATTCGACATTCACCGAAATACTTAAGAATTGATGCTGATTGCTTTAAAATGCTTATTTCCGTGAGGTAAGCACATTAGAACATCAAAATCTCACATTCAACAAACAGTTAAAATTTAGAGATAGTAGGAACTGCAGATGCTGGAGAATCTGAGATAGCAAGGTGTAGAGCTGGATGAACACAGCAGGCCAAGCAGCATCAGAGGAGCAGGAAGGCTGACGTTTCGGGCCGAGACCCTTCTTCAGAAAATCAGTATATCAGTAAATCAGAAAATCAGTTCTAATCAGTATATTGGAACATTAAAATCTCACAGTCACAAAACATCGTAAAATCTGACTCTGATTGCAGTAAAGCACTTATTTCAGTGAGATAAGCTCTCCTGAACATCAAACTCTAACAATCACTAAACCTCCTGAATTCTGACACTGATTATAGAAAAATGCTTATTTGAATGAGATAAGCACATCTGAACTTCAAAATCTCACGTTCAACAAACAGCTGAAACTTAGATGCAGGTTGCACTAAAATGCTGGTTTGAATGAGATGAGCACATTGCAACATTAAAATTCGACATTCATCGAAATACTTAAGAATTGATGCTGATTGATGCAGGTTGTACTAAAGTGCTGATTTCAACGAGATGAGCACTTTGCAACAACAAAATTCAAGATTCACTGAAATACTTAACAATTGATGCTGGTTGCTCTAAAATGCTTATTTCCATGAGATAAGGACATTAGAACATCAAAATCTCACATTCAACAAAAAGTTGAAATTTAGATGCAGGTTGT
>NC_063337.1:64444522-64461568 GCF_021869965.1 Rhincodon typus | reverse complement strand
CTACCAGTCACCAAACATCCTAACATCTCATGTTGATTGTACTAAAAAGCTTATTTCAGCGAGATAAGCACATCTGAACATCAAAATCTCAGATTCAACGTCTGAAAATCTAATGCTGATGGTAGTGAAATGCTTAATTCCGTGAAATAAGCATACTGGAACATCAAAATCTCACAGTCACTAAACATCTTCATATCAGACACTGAATACAGTAACACACTTATTTCAGTGAGATAAGCATTTTTTAAAATCAAAATCTCACATGTACAAATCATCTTAAAATCTGACACTGATTACAGTAAAGCACTTATTTCAGTGAGATTAGAACTCATGAATATCAACATCTCACAGGCATTAAACATGCTAAAGTCTGACACTGATTACAGTAAAATTATTATTTCATTGAGATAAGCACATCCGAACTTCAAATTCATCAAACAGCTGAAGATTAGATGCAGGCTGCACTAAGATACAGATTTCAATGAGATAAGCACATTAAACCATCAAAATTTGACATTCACTGAAATACTTAAGACTTGATGCTGATTGCTTTAACTGCTTATTTCCCGAGGATAAGCATGTTGGAACATCAAAATCTCACATTCGACAAACGTCTGAAAATCTGATGCTGATTACAGTATCATGCTTATTTCAGTGATTTAAGCACATTACAACATCAAAAACTCACAGTCAGTAAACGTCGTAAAATCTGACACTGATTGCGGGAAAATTCTTATTTCTGTGAGGGCATTGGAACATCAAAATCTCATTGTCACCAAACATTTTAAAATGTGGCGCTGATTTCAGTAACATGCTTATTTCAGAGGGATAAGCGTATTGAAATATCAAAATCTCACAGTCACTAAACATGTTTAAATCTGACGCTGATTACAGCAACATGCTTATTTCAGTGAGATAATCATATTTGAAGATCAAAACCTCACATTCAACAAACATCTTAAAATTAGTTGCACCTTGTACTAAAATGCTTATTTCATTAATTAAGCACATCTGAATATCAAAATTTCACAGTAACTAAACATCTTAAAATCTTACACTGAAGTCATTAAAATGTTTATTTACGGGAGATAAGCACATTGGAACATCAAAATCTCACCTTCAACCAACAGCTGCTGAATTCAGTGAGATGAACACATTGCAACATCAAAGTTCAACACTCACCAAAAGACTTCAGAAGTGATGCTGATTGCTTTAAAATGCTTACTTCCAGGAGATAAGCACATTGGAACATCAAAATCTCACGGTCACTAAACATCTTAAAATCTGACGCTGATTACATTAGAATGCTTATTTCAGTGAGACAAGCTTTCCTGAACACAAAAATCTCACAGTCCTAATGTCGGTCGCTAATTACAGTAAAATGCTTATTTTCTGGGGATCCGCACATTGCAACATCAAAATCTCACAGTCACCATACGTCTTAAAATATGACGCTGATTACAGTAACATGCTTATTTCAGTGAGATAAGCACATTTGAAGATCAAAATCTCACATTCAACAAACGTCTTAAAGATAAATGCAGGTTGTACTGAAACGTTTATTTCAGTCAGTTAAGCACGTCTGAACGTCAACATTTCACAGTCACTAAACATATTAAAATCTTACGCTGAATTCATTAAAATGCTTATTTCTGTGAGATAAGCACATCTGAACATCACAATCTCACATTCAACAAACATCTGAAAATCTGACGCTGATTGCAGTGAAATGCTTATTTCTGTGAGATAAGCACATTGGAACATCAAAATCTCACAGTCATTAAATATCTTCAAATCTGACGCTTATTACAGTAACTCGCTTATTTCAGTGAGATTCCACAAATGTCTGAAAATCTGATACTGATTGCAGTTAAATGGTTATTTCAGTGAGATATGCACATTGGAACATTTACCAAACATCCTAAAGTCTGATGATGAATTCTACTACAGCGCTTATTTCAGTGAGATTAGGACATCTGAACATCAAAATCTCACCTTCAGCAAATGTGTGAAAATCTGACGGTGATTGCTGTGAAATGCTTATTTCCGTGTGATAAGCACATTGGAACATCAAAATTCATGGAAGGGACTTAAGAATTGATGCTGATTGCTTTAAAATGCTTATTTCCTTCAGATAAGACATTAGAACATCAAAATCTCACATTCAACAAACAGTATGAAATTAGATTACAGGTCGTACTAAAATGCTGATTTCAGTGAGCTGAGCACTTTGCAACATCAAAATTCAACATTCACTGAAAGTCTTAAGAATTGATGCTGATTGCTTTAAGATGGTTATTTCCATGATATAAGCACATTGGAACATCAAAATCTCACAGTCACTAAACATCTTAAAATCTGACGCTGATTGCAGTAAAGTGCTTACATCCGTGAGATAAGCATATTTGAAGATCAAAATCTCACATTCAACAAACATCTGAAAATTAGATGCACTTTGTACTAAAAACCTTATTTGCTGGTGAAGAAGATCTGAACATCAAAATCTCACATTCAACAAACGTCTTAAAATTCGATGCAGGTTGCACTAAAATGCTTATTTCAGTGTGTCAAGCACATGTGAATATCAAAATTTCACAGTCACTCAGCATCTTAAAATCTTACGCTGAATTAATTAAAATGCTTAAACAGCTGAAACTTAGGTGCAGCTTGCACTAAAATGCTTATTTCGGTGAGATAAGCACACTGGGGCATCAAAATCTACCAGTTAACAAACATCCTAATATCTAATGGTGATTGTACTAAAATGCTTATTACAGTGAATACGCAAACTGAACATCAAAATCTCACATTTGACAAACATCAGAACATCTGACGCTGATTACAGTGAAATGCTTAATTCCGTGAGATAAGCACACTGCAACATCAAACTCTCACAGACACTAAACATCTTAAAATCTGACGCTTATTACAGTAAGACGCTTATTTCAGTGAGGTAAGTGCATTGGAATGTCAAAAGCTCACGCTTAACAAACAGCTGAAAGTTAGATGGAGGTTGTGCTAAAATGCTGATTTCAGTGAGATGAGCACTTTGCAACATTAAAATTCAACATTCACTGAAAGTCTTAAGAATTCATGCTGATTGCTTTAAAATGCTTATTTTTGTGCGATAAGCACATTAGTGCATAAAAGTCTACCAGTCACCAAACATTCTAAAATCTCATGCCAGCTGTACTAAAACGTTTATTTCAGTGAGTTAAGCACATCTGAACATCAAAATTTCACAGTCACTAAACATTTTAAAATCTTACGCTGAATTCATTAAAATGCTTATTTCAGTGAGGTAAGCACATTGAGGCATCAAAAACTACCAGTTACCCAAAATCCTAAAATCTCATGGTGATTGTACTAAAATGCTTATTTCAGTGAGATAAGCACATCTGAACATCATAATCTCACATTCAACAAACATCTGAAAATCTGACGCTGATTGCTTTCTGTGAGATAAGCACATTGGAACATCAAAATCTCACAGTCATTAAATATCTTCAAATCTGACGCTTATTACAGTAACTCGCTTATTTCAGTGAGGTAAGTGCATTGGAACGTCAAAATCTGACGTTTAACAAACAGCTGAAAGTTCCTTGTAGGATGTGCTAAAATGCTGATTTCATTGAGATGAGCACTTTGCAATTTCAACATTCACTGAAAGTCTTAAAAATTGATGCTGATTGCTTCAAAATGCTTATGTCTGTGAGATAAGCACATAGGGGCATCAAAATCTACCAGTCACCAAGCATCCTAAAAGTTCATGGTGATTGTACTAAAACATTTATTTCAGTGAGTTAAGGACATCTGAACATCAAAATCTCACATTCAACAAACGTCTGAAATTCTGACGCTGACTGCATTAAAATGCTTCTTTCTCTGAGATAAGCACATTGGAAGTTCAAAATCCCACAGTCACCGAACGTCTTAAAATTATCTGCATGTTGTACTAAATTGCTTATTTTGTGAGTTAAGAACATCTGAACAATAAAATCTCACATTCAGCAAATGTCTTATAATTATTTCTGGAAGATGAAACACATTGAAAGATCAAAATCTTACACTCAATAACCATCTTAAAATCTGATGCTGGTTACAGCAACACGCTTATTTCATTTAGATTAGCGCATTGGAACATGAAAATCTCACAGTCACTAAACATTTTAAAATCTGACACTGATTGCAGTAAAGTGTGTATAATCGTGAGATATGTACATTTCAAAATCAAAATCTCATATTCAACAAACATTTTAAAGTCAGATGCACCTTGTACTAAAACGCTCATTTCATGAGTTCTGAACATCAAAATCTCACATTCAACAAATGTCTTCAAATTAGATGCTGATTGTACTAAAATGCTTATTTCAGTGAGTTAAGCACATCTGAATATCAAAATTTCACGATCACTAAACATCTGAAAATCTTACGCTGAATTCATAAAATGCTTCTTTCCATGAGATAAGCACATTGGAACATCAAAATGTCACATTCAATAAACAGCTGAAAATTAGATGCACGTTGTCGCAAAATGCTGCTTTCAGTGAGATGAGCACATTGCAACATCAAAATTTGACATTCACCAAGAGACTTAAGAATTGATGCTGATTGCTTTAAAATGCTTATTTCCAAGAGATAAGCACATTGGAACATCAAAATTTCACAGTGACTAAACATCTTAAAATCTGACGCTGATTACAGTAAAACACTTATTTCAGTGAGATAAGCATGTTGGAACATTAAATCTCACAGTCACTAAACATGTTAAAATCTGACAGAAATTACAGTAAAACAATTACTTCAGTAAGATAAGCTCTCCTGAATATCAAAATCTCACAGTCACTAAACGTCCTAAAGTCTGACGTTGATTACAGTAAAATGCTAATTTCCGTGAGATAAGCACATTGGAGCTTTAAAATCTGAAATTCAACAAACATCTGAAAATTAGATACACATTGGTCTAAAATGCTAATTTCAGTGAAATGAGAACATTGCAACATCAAAATTTGTCATTCACCGAAAGTGTTAAGAATTTATGCTGATTGCTGTAAAATGCTTCTTTCAGTGAGATAAGCACACTGGGGCATCAAAATCTACCAGTTATCAAACATCCTGAAGTCTGATGGTGATTGTATTAAAACGCTTATTTCAGTGAGATAAGCACATCTGAACATCAAAATCTCACATTCAACAAATATCTGAAAATCTGATGCTGATGGCAGGGAAATAATTATTTCCGTGAGATAAGCAAATTGCAACGTCAAACTCTCACAGTCAATAAATATCTTCCAATCTTAAGCTTATTACAGCAACACGCTTATTTCAGTGAGAAAAACGCATTGGAACATCAAAATCTCACATTTAACAAGCAGTTGAAAATTAGATGCAGGTTGTACTAAAATGCTGATTTAAGTGAGATGAGCAATTTGCAACATCAAAATTCGACATTCACCAGAAGACTTATCTCACTGACATAAGCATTTTACTTGCAATCAGCATCAGATTTTAAGACATTTGGTGAATGTGATATTTTGATCTTCAAATGTGCTTATCTCACTGAAATGAGCATTATACTGCAATCAACATTAGATTGTAGGATATTTGTTGACTGTGAGAATTTGATTTCTGCAACTTGCTTATCTCCAAGAAATAAGCAGTTTATTGTAATCAGCATCAAATTTTACGATGTTCGGTGAATGTCGAATTTTGATGTTTCAATGTGCTTAATCTCACTGGAATAAGCGTTTTACTCTAATCAGCATCAGATTTGAAGACGTTAGTGACTATGAGATTTTGATGTTCAGCTGTGCTTATCTCACAGTTCAATCAGCATCAGATTTTAAGACGTTTGGTGAATTTTCATGGTCAAGTGTGCTGATGTCACTGAAATGAGCATTATACTGCCATCAACATCAGTTCTAAAATGCTAATTTCAGTGAGATAAGCACATATGGATATCAATATCACGCAGTCATCAAATGTCTTAAAATCTAATGCTGTTTGTACCAAAGTGTTTATTTTGGTGAGGTAGGCGCATTGGAACATCAAAATTGCACAATCATCCAACGGCTTCAAATCTGATGCTATTTGTACTAGAGTGTTCATTTCGGTGAGATACGCGCATCAGAACATCAATGTCTCAGACTCATCAAATTTCTTAATGTCTGTTGCTGATAATACTAAAATGTTTATTCCGGTGTGATAAGAACATTAGAACATCAAAATCTCTCTGTCATCAAACGACTGATGCTGATTGTACTAAATGAAAACCCCTGGACCATGATGTATCAGGCCATTGTATCTACTACCATAACATTTGTAGGTTGTGAGAGGAAACTGGATACCCAGGTGGATATCCTTGCAGTCACAGGGAGAACATGCAACCTCCACACAGACAGTTGCCTGAGGCTGTAAATGAACTTAGGTCCCTGGCATTGTGGGGCAGCAATGCTAATCGTTGACTCACCATGCACATTTCCAGCAAACTTGTCCAAAATGCTGATATAGTCTGATAATTTTTCTAAAGTGAGATAAGCAAGTTTGCACAAAGAAAATCAATATTTCCAGCAAATGTTTCTTCAATGGTGGCATGGTGACTCAGCAGTTAGCACTGCTGCCTCACAGCGCCAGGGACCTGGGTTCGATTCCACCCTCGGGCAACAGTCTGTGTGGAGTTTGCACATTCTCCCCGTGTCTGCATGGGTTTCCTCAGGGTGATCCGGTTTCCTCCCACAGTCCAAAGATGTGCAGGTGATGTGGATTGGCCATGCTAAATTGCCCGTAGTGTTCAGGGGTGTGTATTGAATCTCCCAGGGCTCCCAACACTTACCCACACCCTGATGGCATCTTCCCATACAATTGCAGAGGATGTAACACCTGCCTGTTCACTTCCTTTCTCCTCACTATCAAAAAGATTGATTGAATTGGATCCACAAATTGCTCCCATTAGGTGGATTATAGGGGTATGAGTCTGGGTGGGATGCTCCAAGGGTCGGTGTGGACTTGTTGGGCCAATGAGCCTGTTTCCATGCTATAGGGATTCTATGATGATGATGATGATGATTCAATACTGGCATAATCTTAAACTCTGTACTACATGTGGTGGAGTGCATAACCAGGTGAGATTAACAACTTTGTACAAGAAAATCAACATTCGTAGCAAATTTCTCCATGGCACTATCTCTGACTCCTCCCTTCCCTCCCTCAACATCTGTTTCAATTTTCTGGGATAGTCTAATATCCACTGCAACCCACTGAATTCCAAAGTTACCTTGATTATACATCTTCACACTCAGCTTTCTGTAAAGGCTCTATTCCATTCTCTCAGTTCGTCTGTCTCCATCGTATCTGTTCCAATGATGTCAAATTCGACAAAGGGTCCACCTTCTTCCTCAAATGAGGATTCTGTACCACCATAGTTGACAGGGCCCTCAGCTGTGTCTGACCCATCTCCTGCATTTCAACCCTCATTCCTTTCTTTTCCCTCCCACTACAGCAATAATATCCCCTTCATCCTTATCCGCCATCCCTCCAACATCCACATCCAAAGCATTATCAGCTGATATCCAACAAATGCTGCCAACAGACAGATATTCCCCTTCGTCCCTTGTCAGCCTTCAGCAGGGTCTTTCTCTCTGTGATACCTTGGTCCACTCCTCCACTGGTCCTAACACTTACCCACACCCTGATGGCATCTTCCCATGCAACTATAGAAGATGTAACACCTGCCTGTTTACTTCCTTTCTCCTCACTATCAAAAAGATTGATTGAATTGGACCCACAAATTGCCCCCACTGGCAGCAGTTCATTCTCCCAGGCTAACCTTTACAAATTTCTTTGTCTCCACAACTATTTTCTCTCCCAGGGCTCAATCTTCACCTGTCGTTCATTCCTCCCCTTCCCCCACCCTAGCTCCAGCACATATGCCAAGCCATTTCTAATGGTCAGCATGGTGGCTCAGTGGTTAACATTGCTGCCTCACAGTGCCAGGGACCAGGTTTAATTCCAACCTCAGACTATGTGGATTTTGCTCATTTGCCCCAAATCTGTGTGTGTTTCCTCTGCATCCTCAGGTTTCCAGCCATAGTACAAAGATGTGCAGGTTAGGTAAATTGGCCAGGCTAAATTGCCCATAGCATCCAGGTATGTGTAGGCTAGATAGACTAGCCATGAGAAATGCAGGGATAGGGCGGGGGTGAGCATGAGTAGGTTCAGAGGGCTGATGTGAACATGATGGATCAAATGGCCTGCATCCAGACTGTAAGGATTCTATGATTCCCAACTATAACGAGTTCTGAAGAAGGGTCACTGGATCTGAAATGTTAAATGGGTTTCTCTCTCCACAGAGGCTGCCAGACCTGCTGAGTTGTTCCAGCATTTTCTGTGTTTCAGATTTACAGCATCCTTGGTTTTTTGATCCTAAACTTCCATATTCTTTAATTCATTGGACCACAGGAACTATAAGGCCTGCATCATTTTCAACCTGGGAAAAGGGAAGTATGGCAAGGAGCACTCCAAATTTTAAGACCTAAGTGCATGCTATCTTTTGTAATCACAACGTCTTCTTGAGTGAATGTGTATCTGTATGAGTGTGAGAGGCTTTTGTTGCTGACACATTTTGGTATTGAATAATAAAGATTCACTATTCTGACAGCTATCACTGTCATTGGGTTAAAACATGTTTTCTTTATTTTGAAATGCTGGTGAGGGGGAAGAAAAAGGGAGCCAACCCTATAATCTCTTTCCTGTCTGTAATATCCAACCCCCCATTTCTGAGTATCTGATCAATTATAGAAAGGAATACACAAAGCAGAAACATCTTATCAAAGTATCGGACTAAAATGCTAAATAGTGGGAGAAATTGAAGGGCTAAGACAGGCTGTCATGGTGGGGAGCTGGGTAAACGCAACCTAGGACTGTTTAGAGCTATTGGTATTATGGCAGTATTAACCCTGATTATTCTAATTATCATTACTTCTGCTACCTAATTTTTTACTGTGGATGTTGTCACAGTAGACCAACATCTTCATATTGGCTGTTTTGCTTCAAAGGAAACAAAAATGAGAGGCCAGGGATAATTCCTCAATCTGAAGATGGCCCCTTTTCTAAAGAAAGATTCAATGGCAATAGAGGCAGTCTAATGAGGTTTGCAGGCTTGATTTAGGTTAGGAGAGATTCTTTTATGAGAGGAAATTGAGTAGGTTGGGCTTGTACTCATTGGGATTTTAGAAAAATAGGTGACTTTATGAAAGACAACAAGATTCTTAGGGACTTGAAGGGGTAGATGCAGAGAGATTGTTTACCCTTGTGGGATAATCTAGGACCAGAGGGCATAATTTCAGAGTAGGGGAATCTTAAAACAGATTGGAAGAATATTTTTTCTCTCAGAGGTAGTGAATCTGTGGAATTCTTTACCAGAGAGGATTATTGAGGCTGGGTCATTGACTATATTCAAGGTCGAGAGAGATAGGTTTTTGATCAGTTAGTGAACAACAGGACAAAGAACAAAGAAAATTACAGCACAGGAACAGAACCTTCGGCCCTCCAAGCCTGCGCCGATCCAGATCCTCTATCTAAACCTGTTGCCTATTTCCCCAGGATCTGTATCCCTCTGCTCCCTGCCCATTCATGTATCTGTCTAGATACATCTTAAAGGACGCTATCGTGCCCACCTCTACCACCTCCGCTGGCAACGCGTTCCAGGCACCCACCACCCTCTGCGTAAAGAACTTTCCATGCATATCTCCCTTAAACTTTTCCCCTCTCACCTTGAAATCGTGACCCCTAGTAATTGAGTCCCTCACTCTGGGAAAAAGCTTCTTGCTATCCACCCTGTCTACACCTCTCATGATTTTGTAGACCTCAATCAGGTCCCCCCTCAACCTTTGTCTTTCTAATGTAAATAATCCTAATCTACTCAACCTCTCTTCATAGCTAGTGCCCTCCATACCAGGCAACATTCTGTGAACCTCCTCTGCACCCTCTCCAAAGCATCCACATCCTTTTGGTAATGTGGCAACCAGAACTGTATGCAGTATTCCAAATGTGGTTGAACCAAAGTCCTATACAACTGTAACATGACCTGCCAACTCTTGTACTCAATACCCCATCCAATGAATGAAAGCATGCCGTATGCCTTCTTGACCACTCTATCGACCTGCATTGCCACCTTCAGGGTACAATGGACCTGAACACCCAGATCTCTCTGTGCATCAATTTTCCCCAGGGCTTTTCCATTTACTGTATATTCGCTCTTGAATTGGATCTTCCAAAATGCATCACCTCACATTTGCCTGGATTGAACTCCAGCTGCCATTTCTCCGCCCAACTCTCCAATCTATTATATTCTGCTGCATTCTCCGATAGTCCCCTTCACTATCTATTACTCCACCAATCTTAGTGTCATCTGCAAACTTGCTAATCAGACCAGCTATACCTTCCTCCAGATCATTTATGTATATCACAAACAACAGTGGTCCCAACACAGATCCCTGTGGAACACCACTGGTCACAGTTCTCCATTTTGAAACACACCCTTCCACTACAACTCTCTGTCTCCTGTTGCCCAGCCAGTTCTCTATCCATCTAGCTAGTACACCCTGGATCCCATGCGACTTCACTTTCTCCATCAGCCTACCATGAGGAACCTTATCAAACGCCTTACTGAAGTCCATGTATATGGCATCTACAGCCCTTCCCTCATCTATCAACTTTGTCACTTCCTCAAAGAATTATATCACTCTGGTAAGACATGACGTTCCCTGCACAAAACCATGCTGCCTATCACTAATAAGCCCATTGTCTTCCAAATGTAAACAGATCCTATCCCTCAGTATCTTCTCCACCAGCTTCCCCACCACTGACGTCAGGCTCACCAAATTCTCCAGTCCTCGGGGACCTCACCTGTGCTCAAGGATGCTGCAAAGATATCTGTTAAGGCCCCAGCTATTTCCTCTCTCGCTTCCCTCAGTAACCTGGGATAGATCCCATCCAGACCTGGGGACTTGTCCACCCTAATGCCTTTTAGAATACCCAACACTTCCCCCCTCCTTATGCCGACTTGACCTACAGTAATCAAACATCTATCCCTCACCTCAACATCCGTCACGTCCCTCTCCTCGGTGAATACCGACGCAAAGTAGTCATTAAGAATCACTCTCATTCTCTCTTATTCCTCGCATAACTTCCCTCCTTTTTCCTTGAGTGGGCCATCCCTTTCTCTAGTTACCCTCTTGCTCCTTATGTACGAATAAAAGGCTTTGGGATTTTCCTTAACCCTGTTTGCTAAAGACATTTCATGACCCCTTTTAGCCATCTTAATTTCTTGTTTCAGATTGGTCCTACTTTCCCGATATTCTTCCAAAGCTTCGTCTGTTTTCAGTCGCCGAGACCTTATGTATTCTTCTTTTTTCCTCTTTGCTAGTCTCACAATTTCACCTGTCATCCATGGTTCCCTAATCTTGCCCTTTCTATCCCTCATTTTCATAGAGGCATGTCTGTCCTGCACTCTAATCAACCTCTCTTGAAAAGCCTCCCACATATCAAATGTGGATTTACCCTCAAACAGCTGCTCCCAATCCACATTCCCCAGCTCCTGCCGAATTTTGCTATAGTTGGCCTTTCCCCAATTTAGCACTCTTCCTTTAGGACCACTCTCGTCTTTGTCCATGAGTATTCTAAAACTTATGGAATTGTGATCACTATTCCCAAAGCAATCTCCTACTGAAACTTCAACCACCTGGCCGGGCTCATTCCCCAACACCAGGTCCAGTGTGGCCCCTTCCCGAGTTGGACTATTTACATACTGCTCTATAAAACCCTCCTGGATGCTCCTCACAAATTCTGCTCCATCTAAACCCCTAACACTAAGTGAATCCCAGTCAATGTTGGGAAAATTAAAATCTCCCATCACTACTACCCTGTTGCTCCTACATCTTTCCATAATCTGTCTACATATCTGTACCTCTATCTCACGCTCGCTGTTGGGAGGCCTGTATTGCAGCCCCAACATTGTTACCACACCCTTCCTATTTCTGAGCTCTGCCCATATTGCCTCACTGCTCGAGTCCTCCACAGTGCCCTCCTTCAGCACAGCTGTGATATCCTCTTTGACCAGTAATGCAACTCCTCCACCCCTTTTACCTCCCTCTCTATCCCGCCTGAAGCATCTATATCCTGGGATATTTAGTTGCGAATCTTGCCCTTCGCTCAACCAAGTCTCAGTAATAGCAATAACATCATACTCCCAGGTACTAATCCAAGCCCTAAGTTCATCTGCCTTACCCACTACACTTCTCGCATTAAAACAAATGCATCTCAGACCACCTGTCTCTTTGTGTTCATCATCTGCTCTCTGCCTACTCTTCCCCTTAGTCACACTGACTTCATTATCTCGTTCCTTACAGGCTTTAGTTACTACCTCCTTACTGTCCCCTAACCTCCTCATTTGGTTCCCATCCCCCTGCCACATTAGTTTAAACCCTCCCCAACAGCATAAGCAAAAGCACCCCCTAGGACATTGGTTCCAGTCCTGTCCAGGTGTAGACCGTCCGATTTGTAACACTTCCCCCAGAACCAGTCCCAATGTCCCAAAAATCTGAACCCCTCCCTCCTGCACCATCTCTCAAGTCACTCATTTATCCTCCCTATTCTTTCATTTCTACTCTGACTAGCAGGAGGCACTGGTAGCAATCCTGAGATTACTACCTCTGAGGTCCTACTTTTTAACTTGGCTCCTAACTCCGTAAATTCAGCTTGTAGGACCTCATCCCATTTATTACCTATATCATTGGTGCCTATATGCACCACAACAGCTGGCTGTTCATCCTCCCCCCTCAGAATGTCCTGCAGTCGATCTGAGACATCCCTGACCTGTGCACCTGGGAGGCAACATACCATTTGGGAGTTTCATTTTCAACCACAGAACCGCCTATCTACTCGCCTTACAATCGAATCCCCTATGACTATAACCCTTCCACTCTTTTTCCCGCCCTTCTGTACAGCAGAGCTAGCCACACTGCCATGAACCTGGCTACTGCTGCCTTCCCCTGGTGAGCCATCTCCCCCAACAGTGTCCAAACCCGTTTTGGAGGGAGATGACCCCAGGGGACACCTGCGCTGCCTTCCTGCTTTTTCTCTGCCTTTTGGTCACCCATTCCCTTTCTCCCTCAGCAATCCTAATTTGCGGTGTGACCAATTTGCTAAACGTGCTATCCACGACTTCCTCAGCTTCGCGGATGCTCCAAAGTGAGTCCATCCGCAGCTCCAGAGCCATCATGCGGTCTAACAAGAGCTGCAGCTGGACACACTTCCTGCACGTGTAGGAGTCAGGGACATCAGCCTGAGCTCCCACATTAAGCAAGGGGAGCATAACACAGGTTTGGGATCTCCTGCCATTTTTACTCTTAAGCCACTGCCCAAACATATCAGTTCACTCAACTTCCCAGAGTGCAATTCGACCGCTCCCATTCAGCTCCGCTACCGAAATGAAAAGCTCACCTTCCCAGCAGTCCCCTTGTGCTCTCTCCCGACTCCTGCCGCTGAACAAATGGAGGCCGCTGATTCCACAAGGTAAGTCTTTTAAAATGAAAAGCTCACCTTCCCAGCAGTCCCTTGCGCTCTCTCCCGACACCCGCCACTGAACAATTGGAGGCTGCTGATTCCACAAGGTAAGTCTTTAAAAATGAAAAGCTCACCTTCCCTTCCAGTCCCCTTGTGCTCTCTCCCGACTCCCGCCGCTGAACAAATGGAGAGAGTCTAGGTGAGTCAAGTGGTGTAGGGAACTGGCAGGAAAATGGACCTGAGGATTATCAGATCAGCCAATGATCTAACTGAATGGCGTGGAAACTCAATTTACTGAGTGGCCTCCTTCAGCTCCTGTGTCTATGGTTTTAAGGGCTAAACTGACAGAATGCTTGACCTAATATTCTGGGTCTGGAGTTTGTGCCACTTAAATGAGTTTTGGCTAACTTACTTAGTCCCACCAATTAATGAATTTTTCTCTTGATTATTTCACTGCCTACAAGGTTTCAGATGCACAGCAGCCAGTGTTGAACACAAACACAATCTAATAAAATTAGAAGTGACATGAGATTAGAAGATGACAAAACAAGAAAAAGAAAAACCCCTTAAAGATGTGTTGAAGGATTGCTGCATGGCGGGATTTGTGATACATTGGTATTGATCATGTACAAAACCATCTGATTGGTTAAGGACTGCATGATGCACTTGTCACGTATATGTGAAAAGGTTTGAATCAGCCAAACATGCAAAAGACGCCAGGTGTCCCCTTTGGGTCTGTGTGGCACAGAAGAGAAGAACCACCAGTAACAGAAGACAGGGAGGGGAAATGATAAAGATTTATGAGAAGGGAAAGTGTGCTTCAGAATGAGATGTATATAGTTTGGGTTGTTCTGTTAAACAGTGCCCAAGTTTGATTTTCTGGGCATAGGAAAGCAATGGCTTTAATTCAGGGATTCGTTTTAGTTGTGTATTCTTTAGAGTTGATATCAATGGATCTGTCAACTTTACTGACAATTTCAGTTTGCCATGTAATGGGTGTTTAACCTTATCTAATCTTAGTTTAAATTTTAAAAGACCACATAATCTCCTCTAACATTTTTAACATTTTCAACTCTTTGGCAAGAACTCTGCCCACGTTTCATTCCAGGGAACATAGTTTTGCAGAGCAATATAGCTCCAAGTATAGCCAGGGTAATGTACATGCAGTTCTGCCTGAACCTGAAATGGTAGTGGAAAGAATTTATCATGAGATCTTATCTAGATATAGAAAATTACTATTAAGTAATAAGTATACGAAAACAAATGAATTAAGAACAGAAGTATGCCATTTGCCCTTTCAAGCCTGCTCTGCTGTTCAATGAGATCATAGCTGTTCCGTTTGTGCTTTGAATTCCACATTTCCACTTAACTCTGATAAGCTTTACTTTTCTTGCCTAACAAAAATCTACCGCTGCCTTAAAAATAAAAATGGCTCTGCCTCTATCACCATCTGATGCAAATATTCGAATGTGGCACAGCCATCTGAGAAGAGAATTCACCTCATCTGTCCTAGATTGGCCTAATATTAGGTGAACCCTAATATTAAAATAGTAACCTCCGAGTTCTGGATTCACCCACAAGAGGAAATATAATTTCCACACCTTGTCAAGACTAGCCAGGATCTTATGCAACTTAATCAAATCACACATCATTCTTCTAAACTCCCTTGAAAACAAGCTCTTCACCCTTCCCTCATAAACAAGCTGCTCATTCCAGCTATCAATTTAGTAAAACAGCTCTGATTGCCTCTAACAAATTTACATCTTTTCTTGAATAGGGAGACCAAAATTACACACAAATATTTGAGATATAGTCTTAACAATGTCCTGTAGGACTGAAGCATAACACCTTTATGTTTATATTAAATTCCTCTCATAACAAAGCATTGCATTAGACTTCTTAATTACTTCTTGTACGGGCTCTTGTTTGGGGTAGCATGGTGGCTCACAGTGCCAGGGACCCAGATTCCAGTCCACCCTTGGGCAACTGTCTGCGTGGAGTTTGCACGTTCTCCCCGTGTCTGTGTGGGTTTCCTCCGGGTGCTCCAGTTTCCTCCCACAGTCCAAAGATGAGCAGGCTAGGTGGATTAGCTATGGTAAATGAAGAGTTATACGGATGCTCCTCAGAGGGCCAGTGCAGACTGAATGGGCTAAATGGCCTCTTTCTGCATTGTTGGGATTCTATGATTCTTGCACCTAGACACTCTGTACCTTGTAGTTTTTTGTTTTCTGTTTGGATAATGCACTGCTATTTTTTCTCACTGGAACGATGGAGGTTGAGGGGCAACCTGATAGAGGTCTACAAGATTATGAAGGGCATGGACAGATTGGACAGTCAGAAGCTTTTTCCCAGGGTGGAAGAGTCAGTTACATGGGGCCATGAGTTTAAGGTGCAAGGGGCAAGGTTTAAAGGTGATGTATGAGGCAAGTTTTTTACACAGAGGGTGGTGGGTGCCTGGATCTCGCTGCCAGGGAAGGTAGAGGAAGCAGATACTGTGGTGACTTTTAAAGGGCATCTTGACAAATATATGAATAGAATGGGAATAGAGGAATATGGTCCCTGGAAGGGTAGGGATTTTAGTTGTGATGGGCAGCATATCGGTGCAGGCTTGGAGGGCCGAAGGGCCTGTTCCTGTACTGCAATTTTCTTTGACAACAAGGTGCAGAGCTGGATGAACACAGCAGGCCAAGCAGCATCATAGGAGCAGAAAGGCTGACGTTTCGGGCCTAGACCCTTCATCAGAAATGGGGGAGGGGAAGGGGGTTCTGAAATAAATAAGGAGAGAGTGGGAGGCGGATAGAAGATGGATAGAGGAAAGGATAGGTGGAGAGGAAACAAACAGGTCGAAGAGGCGGGGATGGAGCCAGTAAAGGTGAGTGTAGGTGGGGAGTTAGGGAGGGGATAGGTCAGTCCAGGGAGGACAGACAGATCAAGGGGGCGGGATGAGGTTAGTAGGTAGGAGATGGGGGTGCGGCTTGAGGTGGGAGGAGGGGATAGGTGGGAGGAAGAACAGGTTAGGGAGGCGGGGACGAGCTGGACTGGTTTTGGGATGCGGTAGGGGGAGGGGAGATTTTGAAGCTTTTAAATCCACATTGATACCATTGGGCTGCAGGGTTCCCAAGCGGAATATGAGTTGCTGTTCCTGCAACCTTCGGGTGGCATCATTGTGGCACTGCAGGAGGCCCAGGATGGACATGTTGTCTGAGGAATGGGAGGGGGAGTTGAAATGGTTCGCGACTAGGAGGTGCAGTTGTTTAGTGTGAACCGAGCGTAAGTGTTCTGCAAAGCGGTCCCCGAGCCTCCGCTTGGTTTCCCCGATGTAGAGGAGGCCACAACGGGTACAGCAGATGCAGTATACCACATTGGCAGATGTGCAGGTGAACATCTGCTTGATGTGGAAAGTCTTCTTGGGGCCTGGGATGGGGGTGAGGCAGGAGTAGCACTTCCTGCGGTTGCAGGGAAAAGTGCCGGGTGTGGTGGGGC
>NC_063337.1:64438294-64439522 GCF_021869965.1 Rhincodon typus | reverse complement strand
GTAGGTGTTCTGCAAAGCGGTCCCCAAGCCTCCGCTTGGTTTCCCCGATGTAGAGGAGGCCACAACGGGTACAGCAGATGCAGTATACCACATTGGCAGATGTGCAGGTGAACATCTGCTTGATGTGGAAAGTCTTCTTGGGGCCTGGGATGGGGGTGAGGCAGGAGTAGCACTTCCTGCGGTTGCAGGGAAAAGTGCCGGGTGTGGTGGGGCTGGAGGGGAGTGTGGAGGGGACAAGGGAGTCACGGCGAGAGTGGTCCCTCCGGAAAGCAGATAAGGGTGGGGAGGGAAAGATGTCTTTGGTGGTGGGGTCGGATTGCAGATGGCGGAAGTGTCGGAGGATGATGCGTTGGATCCAGAGGTTGGTGGGGTGGTACGTGAGGACGAGGGAGATTCTTTTTTGGTTCTTATTGCATGGACGGGGTGTGAGGGATGAGTTGCGGGAAATGTGGGAGACACGGTTGAGGGCGTTCTCGACCACTGAGGGGGGGAAGTTACGGTCCTTGAAAAACGAGGATGTACGGGAGTGGAATGCCTCATCCTGGGAGCAGATGTGGCGGAGGCGAAGGAATTGGGAATAGGGCATGGCATTTTTGCAGGAAGGTGGGTGGGAGAAGGAGTATTCTAGGTAGCTGTGGGAGTCGGTGGGCTTGAGATGAATATCGGTTTCTTGGTGGCTGCCCGAGATGGAGACTAAGAGGTCCAGGAAGGAGAGACAGGTATTAGAGATGGTCCAGGTAAACTAAAGGTTGGGGTGGAAGGTGTTGGTGAAGTGGATGAACTGTTCGAGTTCCTCGTGGGAGCACGAGGCGGCGCCGATACAGTCATCAATGTGACGGAGGAAGAGGTGGGGTTTAGGGCCAGTGTAGGTACGGAAGAGGGATTGTTCCACGTAACCTACAAAGAGGCAGGCATAGCTTGGGCCCATGTGGGTACCCATGGCCACCCCCTTTGTCTGTAGGAAGTGGGAGGAATTGAAAGAGAAGTTGTTGAGGGTGAGGGTGTCAGTGGAGGGGGACTGGTCGGGCCTGCGGGACAGGAAGAAGCGGAGGGCCTTTAGACTATCTGTATGGGGAATGCAGGTGTAGAGGGACTGGACATCCATGGTAAAGATGAGGTGTTGGGGACCGGGGAATTGGAAGTTCTGGAGGAGGTGGAGGGCGTGGGTGGTGTCACGGACATAGGTAGGGAGTTCCTGGACCAAGGGGGAGAAAATGGAGTCGAGATA
>NC_063337.1:64379340-64438194 GCF_021869965.1 Rhincodon typus | reverse complement strand
AGGGAGTTCCTGGACCAAGGGGGAGAAAATGGAGTCCAGATAGTTGGAGATAAGTTCGGTGGGGCAGGAGCAGGCGGAGACAATGGGTCGACCAGGGCATTCAGGTTTGTGGATTTTGGGAAGGAGATGGAAGCGGGCGATGCAAGGTTGGGGAATGATGACCTTGGAGGCTGTGGGTGGGAGGTCACCTGAGGTGATGAGGTTGTGGATGGTTTGGGAGATGATGGTTTGGTGCTCGGGGTGGGGTCATGATCAAGGGGGCGGTAGGAGGAGGTGTCGGAGAGTTGGCGTCTGGCCTCGGCGATGTAGAGGTCAGTGCGCCATACTACAACTGCACCTCCCTTGTCCGCAGGTTTTATGGTGAGGTTGGGATTGGAGCGGAGGGCTGCACGTTCTGCGGGGGAGAGGTTGGAGTGGGTGAGAGGGGTGGAGAGGTTGAGGGGAAACCAAGCGGAGGGTCGGGGACCGCTTTGCAGAACACCTACGCTCGGATCGCAATAAACAACTGCACCTCCCAGTCGCGAACCATTTCAACGCCCCCTCCCATTCCTCAGACGACATGTCCATCCTGGGCCTCCTGCAGTGCCACAACGATGCCACCCGAAGGTTGCAGGAACAGCAACTCATATTCCGCTTGGGAACCCTGCAGCCCAATGGTATCAATGTGGATTTCACAAGCTCCAAAATCTCCCCTCCCGCTACCGCATCCCAAAACCAGTCCAGCTCGTCCCCGCCTCCCTAACCTGTTCTTCCTCCCACCTATCCCCTCCTCCCACCTCAAGCCGCACCCCCATCTCCTACCTACTAACCTCATCCCGCCACCTTGACCTGTTCGTCCTCCCTGGACTGACCTATCCCCTCCCTAACTCCCCACCTACACTCACCTTTACTGGCTCTATCCCCGCCTTTTTGACCTGGTTGTTTCCTCTCCACCTATCCTCTCCTCTATCCATCTTCTCCCACTCTCTCCCTATTTATTTCAGAACCCCCTTCCCCTCCCCCATTTCTGATGAAGGGTCTAGGCCCGAAACGTCAGCCTTTCTGCTCCTATGATGCTGCTTGGCCTGCTGTGTTCATCCAGCTCTGCACCTTGTCTCGGATTCTCCAGCATCTGCAGTTCCTACTACCCCTGCAATTTTCTTTGTTCTTTTTTATATTCTAAGACTTCCTGTGACAAAATGAATATGAAGAACCTCGTTGTACCCTTCTCAAACGAAAAAGTACTATGAAGGATAATATTCAAGGACTCAGTCTCAAAAAAAAATCATTCAGTAGAAGTGTAGAGTTTTCATCAGTAGATGGTGCTGTGTGGGAGTTAAGTAATTTCAGCTGAAACTGCATCTTTCTTGTTCATTAGAATTTTTTTTGTTTGTATCATTGTGTGACAGAGGTCAGAAATCAGGTAGTAGGAACTGCTGATGCTGGAGGATCTGAGATAACAAGGTGTAGAGCTGGATGAACACAGCAGGAAAGCTGATGTTTCGGGTCTGGACCTTTCTTCAGAAAATATAATTGCCAATTGCCAATTTCTGAAGAAGGGTCCAGACCCAAAACATCAGTTTTCCTGCTCCTCTGATGCTGCCTGGCCTGCTGTGTTCATCCAGCTCTACACCTTGTTATCTCAGAAATAAGGTGCCTGCTGTCCGGAAGGAAAGTGAGTTTTTAATGCTTGTCATTTTGTGTTTTTTGTATAATGTTATTATTCTTCTGGAGGTAATTGTCTTATGCTTTAATGTTGTAAGTATCTTTATTTTATATATGCTCTAATTTTATTATATTTCCTTGTATCACCTGATTTACAGCTTTTTAAAACAAAAACAGTGGGCTGAAACTGAGACATGCTTCAATTTCCCACTGTTTTAACTGCATCTTTTACCACGCAAGAAATAATTTATTTCTGTGCAGTACGTATTTTGGATTTTAGATGAATCTGATTATATACTTAGAAATCTGGAGATACAGTGTTTCAAACCAAAGCAAATAGTTGTAAACTAATTGTTAAATCCTGTTCAATCTCTTTCCTTCTGCACCAGTCCCGCATTTTGCAGAGCAGCATTGAAGATTTTGAGGATAACTGGATTTGTGTACGTGAATTGCTAGTAAGAAATCTACTCATTAGGAAAAGAAACATTGATTAAATCAGTTTTAAACTAGCTATTTTTAGTGATGAAATATGTTAACAATGTGCTTAAAACGCCTTTATCAATCCATGAATATTTCTGCCATAATTAGCAACCAGTTCAGTGGTCGGTGCAGTTTAAATTATTTAAATTAATGCCCTTTCGTATATGTTGAAGCTGAGAAGCCATCCATGTTTGTCAGCATTATACAGTGCACCCCTGAATGGAGATTTAGTGATATTTTTCTGATTATTTCCAGCCTAATTCTGACCTCTCAGGTCACAAACAATTTCCATCTGGATTGTTGGAGAGCAATTAGAAACAAGAATGACGATTTTGATTTCCTAATCTTTGGCAAGAAGGCTGACAGTAATTTTAATCCCTGTACTCTAGACTGGCTGAAGTCAGCTAACAACCCCAACCTTTGAACGAACTTTTTGGACCTTTTGTGTTTTAATGTCTTAGTCTTGCAATAGGTTTACTCACCGAGCATGCTGCCCTGTTGTCAGATTGTCATGCTCATAGTTAAGCTTTGGGAAGGGGGAGAAAATCATTACTGTGAAAATAAATATCCAAAGTAGATGGACTCTGAGATGGTATCTGTTGCAGGGTAAATATGAATTACTTTCTGCAGCTTCAGAACAGATTGATATGCATGGACTTTATTTTTGATATGAGCAATTAAAGGCGCACAGTGAGCTATGCCCTCTGGTCTTTCTTCACCTCTAGCAAATAGTTGTTTTGTAAAGTAATGTTTACAAAGTAGTTATACAATAAGCTCCCACAATTATTGGGGAAATAAAAGCAGGTGTATATTTAGATGGCAAATGTATTAAAAAATTAGATTTATTTTTAACATACGAGTTAAAGAGAGAAAATAAACTATAGCAATTAAGCACTTGAGAAGTAATTCAGTACAAGAAGATTGTGTACTGGCAGTTACTGAACAAACATAATCAGATTTCTATGCAAACCTGTGATGTCCCAAAGTGGAAACAGCAATTGAGCATCGGTAATACAGATTGTTGTTAAAAATGTATTTGGTAGCAATGAAGACAAGTGCAAAATTGGACAACCACAATTTTTTTTGGAGATTAATGTTCATGGGTTCAGAATTTGCTGTTAGGAATGGTCCGAAGTGAACAAGAGGTTTATGTTTAGTCAGTGGTGGACAACTCTAACTACAATTCATGGAGCAGTAAAAGTGTATATCTCGGACTTAAAAGGCTAAAATGCTTGAGAATAGGCAGTGGCTTAGCAATAATGTCTCCTAAACTGATAATCCAGAGGCCCAGTTTAATACCATGAGGACATGGATTCAGTATTGACCATTGCAGCTGGTGGAAGTTGCTTTTAATTTCAGAATTCTGGAAATTAACTTTTAGTCTCAGTAATGGTGCCATGAAACAATGGTTGTTGTAAATACCCATCCGGTTCAATAAAACCTTTCTCAGGAAAGAAATCTGCTGTCCTCACCTGGCATGGTCTATATGTCACACCAAACTCTCAGCCACGTGGCTTAGTCTTAACTACCATCAAAAATGGACAAGTTAGCCACTTGGTTGCGGCAAGCTGTTATTAGAAAAGTCAAAAAGGTGTAAAACTAGACAGACAACCTAGTCTTCTGGCTGTGGAAGTGAAATAAGTTATGGCAGGATGTGTGGCAGAATCAAGTGACCAGTCAGACGACACCAGGAGTAACTTGCACCATCTTTTAAGCTTTTCACAAGTAGCATAGTGTAGCATGATTCTTGCTAGGCAATAGTGAAGTACTGATTCGTAGGGATTATTGGTTGTTAACCACCTTGTAATTAGTTTAAGTGCCTCACCAATGGTCAGCTCTCACCTTACTGAACTTAAACGAGTTCAGTGTTGCAAAAACTTGACAAGGAAACCAGAGCAAACACCTGGAAATTCAGATCCCCACTTTCTCTAAACAAATACATGTTGGAAATGGGGCACCAACCTCTCAACGCATATTCCATGGGCGCTGGCCACACACACACACACACACACATCACATCCCCATGGACATTAACATCCAACATGTGCCAGCCTCTATAAACCTTCATGACACATCTCCGCTTCACTTAGAAAATGCTTCTGCACTTCAGTGCCAGATCTATGGCTTCACCAGCAATGATCATTGTAATGACATTGTGTGCTCGGGGTCACACACCCCAACTCATGGACTGCACCAAACTGCGTCTCAGATATCTTAGAACGTTAGTATGCAGGGAAAAAAGAAAGTAACTAAGAGAGTTAATAGAATGTTACCAATAATTGCAAGTGAAATGCAGAGGTAAGGAAGTTGTGCTTTACCTAAATTGCTCATTGGTAAGACCACGTCAGAAGTACTGTGTACACTGTTTATCTCCTTATTTAACAATGATGGTGTATGCAGTAGAAGCAATTCAGAGAAGGATTATGAGACTAATGACACAACCAGCCCATTGATGGTATGAAAATAAAGTTAGACAGGTTCAGCTTCTATCCACGGAGTTTAGAAAAGTAAGAGGTGAATCATTTGAAACGTAAGATTCTGGGACGTCTTAACGGAAAAAAAGATGTTTCCTCTCATGGAAGTTTTTAGAACTAGGGGTCACTTCGCAAAGCGGGAGTTGCAGCCTATTTAATGGTGATGAGGAGAACTTCCTTTTCTCCAAACGTTGGAGTCTTTGGATCTCTTCTTCAAAGGTGTTAAGCTTCTTGAGTATCGAAGGAGCTACTTGCAGAGAAGTGGCCTTTTCATCTTTTTAAGCCAAGCATAGATAGATTTTTGATAACCAAACGACTGAAAGGTTATTGTAGGAAGATGGGAATTTGGAATACTCAGATCAGCCATGATCTTATTAAAAGTCAGAGACTGGGAATTCAGAGGCAAGTAACTCACTGTCTGACTCCTTAAAGCCTGTTGACCATCTTCTAGAGAAAATCAGAAATGTGGAATACACGTCATTTCTCTGCATGTAGCTCCTACAATACTCAAGAAGCTTAACACCATACAGGATAAAGTAATCTGCTTGCTTGGCATTTGCTCTATTATCTTAGACATTCAATCCCTTCATCAACATACAGTGGTGGTGGTGTACATCTACACTGCAGAAATTTAACAAGGTTTCTTTGTGGGCACCTTCCAAACTTGCAACTTCAACCAAACAACAAGCATATCTGAGTACCACCAACTCATCTCCAAACTCTGAGACTCTGTTCCCCTGCTGCAACTGGATCCTTGAATTCCTGACCCACAGACCACATCAGTAAGGACAGTTGACAACACCTTCTTCACCAGTACTGGTGCCCCATGAGGCTGTGTACTTTATCCCGCTACAGAATAGAATTTTACATAGAATCCCTACAGTGTGGGAGCGAGCCAACTGGTCCATTGAGTCCACACCGACCCAACAAACGGCATTCCGTTCAGACCCACCGTCCTACCCTATCCCAATGACCCTGCATCTCCCAGGACTAATCCACCCAGCCTGGACATCTTGGACACTTTTTGGGCAATTTAGCATTGCCAATCCACCTAACCTGCACATCTTTGGAATGTGGAAGAAAAACGGAGCACCTGGACGAAATCCACACAGACACAGGGAGAATGTGCAAACTGCACATGGACCGAGGCTGGAATCGAACCGGGGTCCCTGGCGCTATGAGGCAGCAGTGCCAACCGCTGAGCCACTGTGCTGCATCATGCTCCTTATACTCATACACTCACGACTGTGGCCAAATTCTTCTATAACATTAGTTACAAGTTTGCTAACAACACCAATGAAGTGGGTCCAATCTTCAACAACGATGAGACAGAGTACAGGAAAAAGATAGCCTAGTGGCATGCTGTTAAGCCAACAATCTCTCTATTTCAGGAAAATGAAGAAGCTGGTCATATACTTCAGGAAGTGGACTGGAAGATACACCCCTATCTATCAATGATGCTGAGGTGGAGATGGTCGAAAGGTTTAGTTTTCTAGGATTAAATATCACCAATCTGTTCCGATCCATTCACGTTGATAGTACAGTTAAGAAAGTACACTAATGCCTCTACTTCACCACCTGGTGTAAAAGAGCTCTATTACACTGTTAGAGTGTTGATTGATGGGGATTATTTCTGGTGTAACACACTTTTTTCACTGTGTTAGCATGCAGTGATAGTGTTTTGTTACTGGTGCAAAAGATTTTAGATTGTTTGGGTTTATTACTGGTGTAACAGAGGTTTATTGCACTGTTAGAGTGTAGATTGATAGGATTTATCACTGGTGTAACTGCTTTTTTAGTGTCTTAGAGTATGAATTGATAGGGTTTATTATTGGTGTAACAAAGGTGTTTTACTGTTTGTTAGAGTGTAGATTGATATGGTTTATTACTGAAGTCACAAAGCTTAATTTCTCTGTGTTACGGTACAGTTTGATAAGGTGGACTACTGGTGTAACAGCTTTATTATACTCTTACGGTTTCAATTGATACACCATGTTGGAGTGAAGATTGATAGGGATTATTACTGGTGTAACGCAGCTTTATTGCACTGTGTTAAAAGTGTAGCCTTATAGGTTCAGTGCTAATGTAACAAAACTGCATTACACTATGTTTGAGTGTAGATTGATCGTGGTTTATAACTGATGTAAGAACTTTATTACCCTATGTTCAAATGTAGATTGATTGGGTTTCTTACTCATGTAACTGAGCTTTATCACACTTTGTTACAGTTTGGTTTATTACTGGTGGAACAGAGCATTATTGCCCTGTGTTAGGGGGTAGATTGATAGGGTTTACCACTGGTGTAACAGAGCATTATTACACTGTTAGAGTGTAGATTGATCGGGATTATTACTGGTGTAACATAGCTTTTTTCATTGTTAGTGTGTAGAGTGATAGTGTTTTGTTACTGGTGCAATAGATCTTTACATGATGTTTGACTTTAGATTGTTAGGGTTTATTACTGGTGTAACATAGCTTTATTGCACTGCGTTAGAGTGTAGGTTGATAGGATTTATTAGTGAAATAACAGCCTTATTACAGTGTGTTAAGAGTGTGGATTGATAGGGTTTATTATTAGTCTAACAGCGGTGTATTATATTGTTAGAGTGTACATTGAAATGGTTTATAACTGATGTAACAGCTTTATTAGACTGTTCAAGTGTAGATTAATTAGGTAAGCTACTGGTATAACAGGTGTATTACACTGTGTTAGAACGTAGATTGATTGGGATTATTACTGGTGTAACAGCGCGGCATTACATTGTTTTAGAGTGGGCTGGTAGTGACTATTACGATGTAACATGGTGATAAAGCTCTGTCAGTGTAGATTGATAAGGTATACTACTCGTGTAACAGAGCTTTATTGCATTGTGTTAGAGTGTAGATTGATATGGTGTAACAGAGGTGTATTACGCTGTTACAGTGCAGATTGTTAAGGTTTATTACTGTGGAACAGAGCTTTATTACAGTTAGTGTAGATTAATGAAGCTTCTATTACGTAAGTAATTTACCTTATTAGGCTACGTTAGAGTGTAGATTGTTAAAGTATACTACTGCTGTGATAGCTTTATTACACTGTGTTAGAATGTCGATTGATAGTGATTGTTACTGGTGTAACAGAGCTGTATCACACATTGTTAGGCTGTAGAATGATAGGGTTTATTTCTGGTGTAACAAAGCTTTATTGCCCTTTGTTAGGTTGTAGATTGATAGGGTATACCACTGGTATAACAGCATTATTACGCTGTATTAGAGTATAGATTGATAGTGATTATTACTGGTCTAACAGAGCTTTATTGCACTGTGTTTTAGTGCGTAGACTGATATAACAGAGCTTTATTACACTGTGTCACGCAGTAGATTATTTGGGTTTATTACTGGTGTAAGAGAGCTTTATTACACAATGTTATCATAGAATTATCATAGAATCCCTACAGTGTGGAAACAGGCCTTTCGGCCCAACAAGTCCACACCGAACCTCAGAGCATCCAACCCAGACCCATCCCCCTATAACCCACCTAATCTACACCTCCCTGAACACAATGGGCTATTTATTATGGCCAATCCACTTAACCTGCACATCTTTGGACTGTGGAAAGAAACAGGAGCACCCGGAGGAAACCCACGCAGACATGGGGAGAATGTGCAAACTCCTCACAGACAGTCGCCCGAGGCTGGAATCGAACCCGGGTCCCTGGCGCTGTGAGGCAGCAGTGCTAACCACTGTGCCACCATGCCACCCCATGCCTATGTTACAGTGTAGATTGACAGGGTTTATTACTGTTTTTAAAGAGCTTTAAACACTGTGTGATAATATAGATGGATAGCTCTGTTACATCAGTACTGAACCTATCTTCGACAATAGACAGTTCTGAGGAAGGGTCACCGGACCCAAAACGTTAACTCTGTTTTCTCCTTCACAGATGCTGCTAGACCTGCTGAGCTTTTCCAGCAACTTTGTTTTTGTTCTTGTATTAGACTATGTTAGAGTGTCGACTAATTGTGGTTTATTACTGGTTTAACAGAATTTTGTTACACTGTGCTAGAGTGTGGGCTGGTAGTGATTATTACTTGTGTAAAAGAGCTTGATTGGACTTGTTGAGTGTAATTTGATAGGATTCATTCCTAGTGTAACAGAGCTATATTACACTGTGTCAGAGTGTGGGTTGATAGTGATTAATACTGGTGTAACACCCTTTGTTAGACTGCAGAATTATAGGGATTATTTCTCATGTTACAGTACTTTATTGCCCTGTGTTAGCATTTAGATTGATGGGTTTTATGACTGCTGTAACAGAGCTTTATTACACTGTGTTATGCAGTCAATATTTTGGGTTTATTGCTTTGGCTTTATTACACAATGTTAGAGTTTATCACTGGTCTAACAGAGATTTATTGCACCATGTTATCATGTAGATTTGTAGGTTTTATGACTTGTGTAACAGTTCTATTACAATGTGTGATGGTGTCGATTATTTGTGTTTATTACTGGTGTAAGAGAGACTTACGACAGTGTTAGACTGTAGATTGAGAGTGATTATTACTGGTGTAACAGAGCTGTATTACACTGTGAGAGTGTAGATTGATAGGATTTACCAGTGGTGTAACAGAGCTTTATTACGCTGAGTTAGAATGTAGATTGATAGAGATTATTACTGGCATAGGAGAGTTTTATTACACTGTGATAGAGTGTAGACAGCGATCACTACTGGTCTAACAGAGCTTTATTGCACTGTGTTAGCCTGTAGACTGATGGGTCTTATGACTGATGTAACAACAGAGCTTTATTACACTATATCATGCAGTCAATTTTTTTGGATTTATCGCTGGTGTAAGAGCTTTGTTACACTATGTGAGTATAGATTGATAGGGTTTGTTTTACTGGTCTAACAGAGCTTTACTGTACTGTGTTAGCATGCAGATACGTTTCATGACTTCAGTTATAGAGTGTTACAACACTGTTATGGTGTTTATTACATGATAAAGAGATTTATTACACTGTGTTAGACTTTAAATTGAAAGGGATTATTACTGGTGTAACAGAGCTGTATTACATGGTTAGAGTGTGGATTGTTGGGAATTATTATTGGTGCAGCACAGCTTTGTTACAGTGTGATAGAATGCAGATTGATAGGTTTCATGAGTGATGTAATGGAGCTTTATTACACTATGGTTTTGGAGATTTGTAGCTCAGGTTGTGGGTGTTGAGGTTGCGTTGGTTTGTTTTCCAACCTTCATCGGAGGCTGCAGTGACGATGTTACCCAGCATGGTAACGGAACGTCTGCGGAACAACAAACCAGCTCAGCAAGCCAACCAACCTCAACAGCCACAACGCGAGCTACAAATCTACTCCAAAACCTTAGAGACCTACGGGCGTAACATGCTCAAATTGGCACGAAAATGGGAAAACTGCACCAAATGAGAGCACGCAACCCGCGAACAACTCTACTTCCTACATGGATGCCTCAGGAACCAGGTATTACAACGCAGTGTGAGATACAAACCACCCATCAACAACCCACAAACCTGCAAAACAGCAAAACAAAATGGCAAGGGTAAGGATAATGCTAAACAACCCACACAACTGGCTCCACAGATACAACAGAGAAATTACTTGCCAAAAAACTTTATTCCTGGAAGCTACCAATCAAGACTGAACAACGGACATGGAACGAGCCATCAACATTAGCCAACAGACCGCAAGAGCCAAGAAAAGACAGACCCTTCAAGACAAGCTAGCCACACTTACCCACAAAAACGACAACAACAGAACAGACACCTGGATAAGAAACCTCTCAGAGGAAACTGACAGACACGGAAAAAGCCATTCTCACCCGAGGACTGAACTACAACTAGAGGGACGCCAACAAAACAGAATTCCTAGCCACACTGAAAGCCACACTAAGGACCAACAATATCAACGAAGAAATACAACAAACGATAAGACAGACAGTAATCCCGACACTAACCAGAAGGAGCGAACTCAACACCCTCAACACATTGGAAAGACAGGCCCTGGAAGGACTAAAGAAGGACAAGAACATCACAACACTACCCACAGACAAAGGGCGCATGACAGTAATACTGAATAAAAGGTACTACATCTCCAAGGCACAGGTACTGCTAGCCGACGAAAACACATACTGGCCAGTACATACTGACCTGACACCGCAACCAGGCAACAAAATCCTCTACACGCTAAAAAGACTGAAACAAGCAGGATAGATCAACAAAGCAGACTTCTTGAGAATGAAACCCGAAGGAACCAACACACCCCAAAAGTGCACAAGCCGGAAGTACTCCTTAGACCCACAGTCTCCCTACCAGGCACTCCATCACACAGATTAGCCAAGGAACTACAACGGAGACTCGGGCACCTAGTCAACAAGTCACCCCAGTCAATCCACTCAGACCAAGAATTCCTCAACTCCATCAAAGACATAAGGATAGGCGACAAGGAGACCATGATATCGTTTGATGTCACTGCTCTATTTACATCAATAGACATACCACTAGCAAGGAATACAATGACAGAGACTGTGAGAAACACTACATTGGACAAACAGGAAGGAAACTAACAACAAGGGTACATGAACACCAACTGGCTACAAAAAGACACGACCAATACTCACTCATCTCAATCCACATGGAGAAGGAGAACCACCAATTCGACTGGGACAACACCAAAATCCTGGGACAAGCTAACCAGAGACCGGCACGGGAATTCCTAGAAGCCTGGCACTCCATGAAGAAAGCCATTAATAAATACATAGAACTCGACCCCATATACACTCCACTACGAAGGAAAACTGGAAGTGAGGCCATCCAGCTCAAGGGACTCCAGAGTTTAAAAACCAGGCGGGAAAACACACTGACGCTTCATCAGAGGCTGCACTGGTGATGTTACCCAGCATGGTAACGAAACATCTGCGGAACAATAAACCAGCTCGACGAGCCAACCAACCTTTATTACACTGTTCAACTGTAGATTGGTACGGTTTCTTACGGATGTAACAGAGCTTTATTACACTGTTTTACGGTGTCAATTAATTGATTTTATTACCCGTGTAACAGAGCTTTGTTACACTGCGTTAGAGTGTAGATTGTTATGGTTTTTTAATGGTGTAACAGAGGTGTATTACTGTGTTAGAGGGCAGGTTGATAGGGTTTATAACTGGTGTAACGGAATTTTACTACACGGTGTTAGAGTGTTGATTGCTTATTACTGTTGTTACAGAGCTTTATTACTGGTTTCTCAGAGCTGTATTAACCTATGTTATAGTGCAGATTAATAAGGTAAATTACAGGTGTAACAGCTTTGTTACACTACACCTGTGTTTGAATGTAGATTGATTGGCATTATTACTGGTATAACAGAGTTTTATTTCATTATGTTACATCAGTAATAAAACCTATCAATCTACACTTCAACACAATGTAATGCAGCTCTATTAGAGCAGTAATAACCTTTATCATTCGACACTCTAACTCAGCCTCATAAAGCTCTGTTACGCCGTAATAAACCCTATCCATCTACACCATAACACAGTGTAATAAAGCCTTATTACACCAGTAGTAAACCCTATTGTATCCATGACTGTGTTGTCTCTATGTCTCACTCTGTTCTCAATTCAGTGTGTTGTTTATCTGTCTCTATTGCCGGCTGTCTGTGTTGTCACTCCATGTCTCCGCATTCCCAATGTGTGAATGCCATCATAATCGGTGAGGTGGTCGATTGTAAGGGAATAGAGAGCCATTTCTGTGGCTACAAGCAAGATTCTAGGATGATATATTACCTTCTGGGTGCTATGGTCAAGGTTTTCACAGAGTGGCTACTCTGGCAGAGTGGACATTCTGGGGTGGAAGGGTAGACAGACAGTTATCGGGATACACATCAGTACCAAAGAGGTTGGTAATAAAAAGGGAATGAGACCTAAAAGCAGGATATACGGAGTTAGAATGCAAATTAAAAAGGAGGCCTCAAAGGTAGTCAGAGTAGAAATAGCAGGATTTATCAGATGATTACATGGATGAAGATATATTGGACAAAGTGGAGGGTTTGCAGATTTGTGGGACATGATTCTAGAGAAGGTGGGACCAGTACAAGCTGGACAGGCTGCACCTGGACAACACTCGAACTGAGATTGTAGTGGGAATATTCGTAAGTGTGATTGGAGAGGGTTTAAATTAAAATGGCAGGGATCTTTGAACCAAGTATGAATGCAATTTGCCAAATTTCCTTGGATTCCGTGGGCTCTTACCTTTGCTATTAGTCTTCCATGCAGGATCTTATCAAAATCTTTGCTGAGGTTCAAGAAAACTGTACCAAAAACATTGCCCTCATCTGCACACCTGGTCAGGTCCTCAAAAAATGTAATCAAGTTTGTCAGACGTGACCCCCCTTAACAAAACCGTGCTGACTGTTCTTGGTTAATCCCTGCCTCTCCAAATGCAACATCAGAAGTCACACGGCACCAGGTTTATTTGAAATTACAAGCTTTAGGAGTGCTGATTCTTCGTCAGGTGAAGTCTCTCCAAATGCAGATTGATTCTGTCCCTCAGAATTTCTTCCAATAGTTTCCTTGCCACCTGAGGTTAGAATGACTGGCCTGGAGTTTTCAGATTGATCCCTTGCTCAGTTCTTGAATAAAGTTACCACGCTGGCTGTCCACCAGTCCTCCGGCATCTATCCAAGTGCAAATTATAACAATGCACTTCTTCTGAATGTAAATGTGAGAGATGCATGTATGGAGAACTTTTTCCAGGTTTTGGGTAAAATGTAAAGCAGCCAGTGGTTTGGATAAGTTGTACGCAAAATTATTCTCTCTTTTTCTTATCAGTGAGTTGAATATTTTTAATGCTATTTATGACTGTTATAACTTATTCACTTACTTTGATAATTCTCTGTCATCATTAATTCTACAAAATAATGTTATTGTTTTGGAAATTATGACCATTAAGGGTCATAAATTTTGATTACAAACAGTTTGCTTCTGCATTTACCTCTGGAGAAAAAGTGGCCCAAATGGATTCTAATTCTGTGTTGGTGGGTCTGCTGTCTCAAACATAAACCAGAAGTGGTCACCTTCTGAGAGAAAAAGAAATCCTCAACTCTGCCTTAAATGAGCAATCCTATATTTTTAAATGATGACCCTTTAATTCTAGATTCTCCATCTAGAGGAAAAATCTTTTCCATCTACACCAGGTCAAGTCCACTCAGGATCCTATGTACTTCAATAAAGGCATTGCTGACTCTTTTAAGCTCTACAAGATACAGACATAGCCTGCCTTGATTCTTCTCCCAAAGCAATCTGATTATTCCAAGTATTAGTCTAATAACCCTACTCTGCTTGCAACATGTTAACGTAAGTTCGATGACCGGAACTGTGCACTACACTCCATGTGCAGTCTTAACAACATCCTGTATAACTGAAGTATAACCTTCCTACTCTTGCATTCAATTCTACTCAGAATAAAACATGACACTATTAGCTTTCCTGATTACTTCCTATACCTACAGATTAAACTTCTGCAATTTGTGCACTTGGACACCCAAATTTCTTTGAATCTCAGAGCTCTACAACCTCACCATTTAGACGTTTCTTTATTATTCATATGTGCCAATGGGTTGAGGATTGGCAGCCCAATTTTAATTTAGATAAATGTAAATTTTGGTACGGCAAACCAGGGCAGGACTTATCCAGTTCACGGCAGGGCCTTCGTGAGTGTTGTCGAACTAGGGTGCAGGTGCGTAGTTCCTTGAAACTGGAGTCACAGGTAGACAGAGCAGTGAAGGTGGTGTCTGGCCTGCTTACCTTCTTTGGTCAGAACACTGAGTTTAGGAGTTGTGATGGAATGGTGTGGCTGTATAGGACGTTAGCAAGGCCATTTTTGCACTTCAGTGGGAAGAATGTTGTTAAACTCAAGAGGTTGCAGAAAACATTTACGAGGATGTTGCTGTGAGTGGAGGGTTTGAGTTATCAGGAGAAGCTGAATGGGCTGGGTGATCTTATAGAGGTGTATAAAAACATGAGGGGCTTGGATAGGTTGAATTGCCAAGGATTTTTTTCCAAGAATGGGTGAGTCCAAAACTTGAGGACATGGGTTTCCGGTGAAAGGGGAAAGATTTAAAAAGGATCTGAAGGGTAACTATTTCATGCAGATGGTGATGTGCTTATAGGGAGAAGGAGGAGGAAGTCGTGGAGGCAAGTACAGTTACAACATTTAAAAGGCATCTGACAGCATCCAGGACTCCTGACATGGGACAAGTCACACATTTCACTCAGCTGGCCTCTCCTGACGTCTCAAGTTTACAACTAATGCCTTGACTAGAATTATTAGACTTATTTTTTCAACTTCCTACTCCATCACTAAGCTTCTGAAAAAGTTGTCTGTAACAATGTTTCCACCGCTCTAAATCTGTAAGACAAGAACGGGTTTACCAGTAATGGTGAGGTGCTCAGTGCTCGCCAATCCGGAACCTTTCTCCAGTTTTGACGTCAACAGATTCCCGCGGTATTCCTGCAGTTCACCTGTTTTACTGTGTCCATCCTTGCATCGTGGCGGCTGCTGCTCCAAGCTAAGGGCCCTGTAAATAGTAGGCCTGAATCTGTACCGTGTTAGATTCATAGGCTTGCCGGCTACTGTGTACCCTCGCCAGGCCTCAAGAATACGTGTCCAATAAAGTTAGAAGTCACAGGACACCAGGTTATAGTCCAACAGGTTTACTTGCAATCACAATTTGACTTTTCCCCTGACGAAGGAGCAGCACTCTGAAAGATTACATTGGGAGTGTTTAAGATTATGATCAGACTTGACAGAGCAGAAACAGATGTTTTCCATCAGTGGGAAACTTACATCAAGGGTACTCAATTTTAGAACTGGGGCTGATGATTTATGACTGCAATGAGAAATTTCTTCTCTAAAATGGTTGATGTTCTATGGAATTCTTTACCCTGGAGTGCTGTGGATGCACCAACACTGAATATTTTTGAAGTCAATATGGTCTGATGTGTGATGTCTGTAAATCCACAGATAGGGGACCAGAGTGGAGTGGATTGAAACACAGGATCAGCCATGATCTTTTTGGAAGGTAGTGCAGGATTGATTGGCCATATATGGTCTGTTCATGTTCTTGTTTCTTATGTTCTTATGCCCATCAATATCCTTTTCAGTTCCTTGTGATTGCTGAAATTATAATGGCTAATTGTTCTTAGACACTTTCTCTCCTTCCTTCAGCTATCATCCCACTCTTCGCCCTTATGTCTTTACAACTACCATTCCATCTCCAACATTTTGTCCCCTTCTGCAAGTACCTTGGATATGTCTGTGATGAGGAAAACAACTTGTGTCTGGACAATGGTGACCTTGATGCTAAGGTTTTTTTATTATGCTTTGAATTTCTGTGCCTCCCGCGTGTTTTGTTTCCTATTCCCAAATAGCAAGCTTTGTCTTCACAAACTTAACGATTTCTATTTAAAAGTATTATCCTTCTAACCATTGGCCCACATGGTGTCAAAGAAGTCGAATAAAACATAATCTGTGAAGGCCTAAATCACAATATTCCATCTTGTCACCTGTCAAACATACTTACACAGAGCATAGTCACTATAGAAATCAAAACAGGATAACTGGGCTCGAAAAGTGTTGGTAAATGGCAAGATGAATAAACTACCCTGTAAACATCTGCTTTCTGTTATTTCTTTGTATTTTATTAGCAAAGTAGAAAGACTAATAGTGAAATCAAATCACATTCCAGTACAAGAGACTATTGTAAATTTATTTGCGAACTTTCTTATTTTACTTCTCTGTGCACAGAGGGATGATTATCCTGATCTCGCAGATGGGGAAGATATTGAAATGAAAGCTGCAGATGTACCAACCAAGAATTTGGAAAATAACGAGGAAATGATGAAGCTTGTGCTTCCTGTGGTTTGTATCCAGTCCTGATATGTCATCTTGCATCTTTGTTACACAGACTGGGTTGGACAAGTTCCACGTTTATAGACTAAGTTCACAAATTAAAAGAGAGCACCATAATTGTTAATAAGTGAAATACTGCAGATGCTGGATATCTGATTTAAAAATAGTGCTGGAGAAACTCAGCAGATCAGGCAGGATCAATGGAGACAGAAACAATTAATGTTTCCAAATCCAGAATAACTCTTCTCCAGAGCCGTTAAAGCCATTTAAATAGGATTGTTATAAGTAATTACGTATCTGTAATTTCGTTCCTGACCTGATGATCATTTTGATCAGACATTTTTATTGATAGACTGGATAAAGCTTGGTGAACTCCTGTTTCCTGAGTTTTCAGATTATCTGATTGCTTTGCTTTGTTTTTTGCCTCACTACCATTTTCCTTCACATTAAAATACAATTCTTTTTTGTGTGATACCCTTGGGAAACTCGTGGTGTGCCATTTTCTTAAACTACTGCAGTTTGTATAGATATACCATGTAGTTGGATGTCAGGATGGTTGTGGTTTGGAGTGAAATGTACAGGCAGTTCCCTTTCTTGTGCTACCCTCGTTCTTTTAGGTAATAGAACTCGCAGATTTGGAAGGTATTGTCTAAGGAGTGCAGTAGTAATAGATTCAGTTATGACTTTCATAAGGAAGTTGAATAAAAGTTTGAAAAAATGTTTGGGCTATTGGGAAAAGGCAGAGAAGTAAGACTTAACAGACTTGTTCTCGCAGACAGCTAGCACTGAAAAGGCAATGGCTACCTTTCTGTGATTTTTGAATCATTCAGTGATGCCTGCCCAAATAGTCAGCAAAACGAGTATAGAATCCTATGTTCTTTCAGCTGGTAAATTGTTTTAGGAAATCTGCAAATGTATTTTTGATTTTTTTTTTAAATCTTGTGATTTTGTGTCTGTGTTTTGTTGTTCTAATAAATAAATTAAGGTTGGTTATGCAAAAAAATTTCAAATTCATACTGGCTTAGTTGTTATATTTCTAGATGTCCTAATTTTCCTTTCAGAAAAAAGGAATCAGGAATTTGCCTAAGATTGATGTTGAGTTGACCCATCTAAAATTCCCTGGGCATATTCTGTTGCCTTTCTCAAAAATAGGAAATGCGTTACCTGTCTGACACTGCTTTGACTCTACAACTTTATCCAACCAGTTATTATATCTTTATAAAGGCTTACAAAATCATGAGGGGCATAAATAAGGTGAATAACCAAGGTCTTTTCCCTAGGGTGGGCAGTTCAAACTAGAGAGCACTGGTTTAAGCTGAGAGGGGAAAAATTTAAAACTAACCCAAGGGGCAACATTTTCACACAGAGGGTGGTGAGTATATGGAACGATGTGGTAGAGGTGGGTACAAAAGACATTTGGATAGATATGTGGATAGGAAAGCTTTAGAAGGATGTGAGCCAAAAACAGGCAAATGTGACTAGTTTAGATTAGGAAACTTGGTCAGCAAGGCTGAGTTCGGCTGAATGGGCCTGTTGCAGTGCTGGATGACTCTATCTATTAGGGTTTTATCAATTTTGTTCAGATTGATAAATGCATTTTTTTAAAAACTTTGTGCATTATCTTCTTGTTCATCTTATCAACCAATGTCAATTCTACCCATTTTATCCATTTGGTAACCACAGAAACAAAATAGTTACTCAAAATTTCTACTTGTCCTGTCATTACCTTTTTGGTTTAATATGTCCTTAACGGTCTTATTTCCGTCACCATCTTCTATTTTACACTGATGTACCTGTAAAGTATTTCACTGTTTAGTTTCACATTCCTTGATTATTTCTCTTTGCCTACCTAATTGTTTGACGTCTCTCCAAATTTCATCTCAATCTATTACCCTGTATTCCTCCGCCATCTACATTCTTAATATACACTTTTTTTTTCTACTGCTCAGTTGTTCCCTTTGTATATTCATTCCTTTTAGCAAAATACATTTTTCCTGCACTCTGAACACTATTTAAATGTTCCTCTAAATAACAGTCTGCCAAAATAGTTGCCCATTTATTTTCCCAAGTTGTATTCTCAGCCTCTCAAAATCAGATTTTATCCAATCTACTAATTTGGTTTTTGTCATATTTTTATCCACTCTAATATATCAAGAGAAGAATGTTATATTACAGTCATTGTTGCCTAGATGTTCCTCAGTTTCTCTTCTTTGCACTAATTTGTTCCCCATCAATAAATCTTCCTGTGTTGAAGTTTTTACATATTTGATGAGTAGGAATCGAGCACACATTATAGTTTCTCTGTTCTCTTATCCCCTCTCACCCCTTCTTCTGTACGGTTAAAAGTGGAGCAGTTAAAATTCCCCATGATTATTTTGGAGTTCTTTTTACTCCTTTGCATATTTTTCCTCCCCCCTCCCTTCTACAAATAGATAGTCTGTAAGGGACACCTATTAGTGTAATGAATCCTTTATTATCTTTTCTCAATCTGTAAGGACTCTATTATCCTGTTTTTTCTTTCCACATCCATAATGTGATTCTAAGAAGCATTGGTATTCCAGCTGTCTGTCCCTTATCTCAGTCTTTTCTAAAAATGTTTTAGTTTGTAATATTTTGCTCCGCACTGATTATTCTTTATCCATGTCTCAGTAATTCCCACTATGTCTGGTTCCTTCCAGTAGATGATTGCCTTCTGACCTGCTGTTTGATTCTGTACATTGTGTTGCTGTGACGAATTTTAACTAATTTAACTCATTTTTGCTTTGTTTAGCCATCATGTAAAATGAATGATGACCATGAATCCATTGTTGATTGTTGGAAAAACCCACCAGATTCACTGATGTCCTTTAGGGAAGGAAACTGCCATCCTTATCTGGTCCAGCCTATATGTGACTCCACACCCACAGTAATGTGGTTGACTCTTAACTGCCCTCTGGGCAATTAGGGATGGGCAATAAATGCTGCCTAGTCGGTGATGCCAACATCCCACGAATAAATAAAAGATAATTTTTGGTACAATCTCCATGTCAATCTCTTTTTCAACCCATGGTGCCTGGCTCCTGATCCATTACATCTCTATTCCTGAACATCTGTTTTCCCCGGGGTGTACTATCTAGGTGGAAATTCTTCCCCCTCTCTTTATTTCTTACTGCAGAGTAAGTTGGAGACATTTTAACTTGAGAGGGACTCTGTCCATAGCCTCCACGTTTTGTTATATCTTGGACTTGTTTTATTTAATTAAAGCCTTGTTTTAGTCTTTCATGGGAAGGATGCTGCTGTCAGCATTTACTGTCCAAATTCTCAATTTTCTAAGTCAACTGAGTCTGAGTACAGTTGCAAATCAACTACTTTGTTGTGGGTCTGGAGTTGCAAGTATGCCAGACATTATTGAACCAGATGTGTTTTTATCACAATTGACAATGATTTCATGGTTACAGTTGGACTAGCTTTTAATTCCATGTTTATTAATTCAGTTAGAATTTCACTATCTGCCTTGGAAAGATTTGAACCCATGTCCCCAGAGGATTAACCATAAGCTCTGGATTGCAAGATTAGTGACAATACTATCGCTGTATCACTTCTCCACTAACTACAAATAACTCATCAATTACTATATGTAAAAATTACACTATCCATTTAATATAGTGCTTGTACATTCCTGATCTTGGTTCAAACACATGTAGAAACAGAAAGAAATTTTAAAATTCACCAATCCATTACCAATCCAATTAATATCAGAGTTTCAGCTGTAGGGAGTCACTGTGTGCAGCTCCTTTCTCTGAACCACATTTATTCTATAGAAGCGCAAGATGACTTTAGGCATTGTATTGATGAAATTCATTTTTGTACTGTTTAGGAAATCAAGTTGTAACTTATTGTTACCTCTCTTTTGAGTGTGACTTTTCCATAATGAAAATTGCCATGGCATCTACCTGATGTTGCTTTTTGTATGTGTAGTTTCCAGTTATGATGACTATTCCTGATTAATAGGATCTCAAAAATAGAAATTATACTTGAGACTATTCATGATTGCATATTTGAGAAGGCGTTTTATACCCGCATGGCATATTTGGTGGCAGGAAGGGCTTTTAATAGAACACAGAACAATACAGCACAGGAACAGAGCTTTCAGTCTCTCATTTCAGCGCTGACCATTCTAAACTAATCCCATTTGCTTGCACATGATCCATGTTCTTCTGTTCACAGTCTGACCATGATTCTGTCTGCATGCCTTTTAAACTATTGTTCATGCTTCTGCTGCCTGCCCTGGCAGTGGTACCCAGGTACCTATAATCCTCTATTCTTTAAATAAAACTTGCCTTGTACATCTCCTTTTAAACATTTTCCCTCTCTTACCTTACACTTATGCCCCCTAGCATTTGACACCCTGGGGAAAAGACTCCCAAATATCCACCCTATGAATCACCTTCCACCAGTCTCTTAATTTTATATCCTTCTATCAGGCCGCCTTTCAGCATCCGATGGTCTAGCAGAAATAGTTCAAGTTTGTCCAACATCTTACAGCTACTACACTCTAATCCAGGCAACATCCTGGTAAACCTTTCTTGCACCTTCTCAAAAGCCTCCACATCCTTCCTGTAGTGTGGCAACCAGAATTGAATGCAATCTTCTAAGTCTGGCCTAACCAAACTTTTGTAAAGCTGAAACTTCACTTCCTGACTCTTGTACTCAGTGTCTAGACCAATAAAGGCAAGCAGGCCATATGCCTTCTTTATCATTCTGTCTACTTGTGTGGCCATTTTCAGGGAGCTATGGACTAGGACCCCAAGATCCCTCTGTACATCAATGCTGTTAAGGGTCCTGTCATACTTTCCCTTAACATTTGATCTCTCAAAGTGCAAAACCTCGCTCTTGCCATTTCTCCACCCATATCTGCAACTGATCTATATCCAGCTGTATCCTTTGAAAACTTTCTACACCATCCACAACTCCCCTGCATCTTTGCATCATCTTCAAACTTACTAACCCATGCATCTGTTTTCATCAAGTTATTTATATAAATTACAAAGAGAAGAGGTCCCAGTACAGATCCCTGCGGAATGCCACTAGTCACAGACCTCCAGCCAGAAAAAACACCCTTCGATCTCTACCCTCTGTCTTCTATGAACAAGCCAATTCTGAATCAAATTGAAACCGAAACAACTGTGGATGCTGTAAATCCAGAACAAAAACAACATTGCTGGAAAAGCTCAGCAGGTCTGGCAGCATCTGTGAAGGAGAAAACTGAATCAAATTGGCCAAGTCACCATGGATCCCACGCATCGTAATCTTCTCGATGAGCCTACCATGAAGAACCTTTGTTGAAAGACTTACTAAGATCCTGAGAGGTCTTGACCAATGTTAGGTGGAAAACAGGTTTCCTCTGCTCTTGACTACACTTTGAGGCATGCTTTTTAATTTGCATCCTAACTCCCTATATCTTGTTTTTAAGATCTCATTGCCTTTTATTACCTACCTCCCTGGACACTGGGCAATTTAGCATGGCCAATCCACTCTAATCTGCACATCTTTGGACTGTGGGAGAAAACCGGCACACCCGGAGAGAATGTGCAAACTCCACATAGACAGTCACCAGAGACTGGAAACCAATCTGGGTCCCTGGCTTTGAGGCAGCAATGCTAAACAATGAGACTGTTTGTTTGTTTGCTTCATTACGGCAATCATAGAATCCCAACAGTGTGGAAGCAGACCATTCAGCCCATCGAGTCTAGATGGACCCTCTGAAGACTCAAACCCACCCCTCTATCCTATCCCTGTAACCCTGCATTCCCCATGGCTAATCGATCTGTCCTACACATCTCTGGACACTGTGGGCAAGTTAGCATGTCCAGTCCACCTAATCTGCACATTTCTGGACAGTGGGAGAAACCGGAGCACCCGGAGGAAGCCCATGCAGACACGGGGAGAATGTGCAAACTCAAGGGTACCTGGCACTGTAAGGCAGCAGTGCTAACCACTGAGCCACCGTGCTGCCCTTATTGCATTTAGTGCAAAACATTATTGCATTTTTAAACTTTTCCCAGTTCTGATGAAAGATCATTGATTTGAAATGTTAGCTCTGTATCTCTCTCCACAGATACTGCCTAACCCAAGTATTTCCAGCAGGTTTTTACTTCAGATTTCCAATATCCCTAGTATTTTGCTTTTGATTTACCAAACTCACTTAACCAGTCTACTGCCTTGTACTACTGTAGCACTCTGTCCAAGATGCTAATCCCAGTCGTAGCCATTGCTCTAAGGTACCAAAATGTTTTTTATGATTTCTCAGCAATGATTGATGACCAATTCTGGCACCTGTGAAAATTGAGCAAAAAATCAGATATGATAGCATCTGTGGAGAGAATGTAAAGTTAATACTTTGAGTCCGGTGACCCTTCTTCAGAATTGGGAAATGTTCTTTCTACCAAATAGTCCCTGGTTAACAAATTTTACCAATATTCACTGTAAGCCTCCATCTTATTAAAATACAAGTTTTACAAATGGCGAACTGTTGTCACAAAACCATGTAATTAATTGATCACCCATGTCTGAAATAGCAACCTCATTTTCAAGAGTCAAGTCATTCCATTGCAAAATTAGGTCGAGACCAAATTTATGGATTTACTCATTTTCATCTTTATATATTCAACTTTAGAGTAGAAAGTTTGAGATGAACAGATGACTTCAGAACAATGATTACCAAATCTTTCTGGGACAGGGGACTTTCCATACCCCATGTCTGGGTCAGTTGCAGACTGATACGATTGGTCAATAATTTCATTATTGCTGTATCATGTGATTTCTAGGATCGTAGAAGGTATATTAGATTGACTATAATATTATTTCTTTTAACAATTCCTATGTTCTCACATGAAGGGTTATATGGAAACAATATAATACAGAAGGCAATGGCCTAGTGGTATTATCACTAAACTGTTAATCCAGACATCCAGGTAATGTTCTGGGGACCCAGGTTCAAATCCTACCACAGAAGATGTTGGAATTTGAATTCAAATAAAATCTGGAATTAGGAGTCTGATGATGACCATGAAACCATTGTCAATTGTCAGAAAAACCCACTTGGTTCACTAATGTCATTATTTGGTCCGGCCTACATGTGACTCCAGACCCACAGCAATGTGGTTCACTGCCTTATCAGCTATTAGGGATGGGTAATAAATGCTAGCCTAGCCAACCATGCCTACGTCCTGTGAATGGAAAAAAGTAGCAGGCTATTTTGCCCCTCCATGTTCCACCATTCAAAGTGATCACAGCTGATCTGAATCTTAACTCCATATACCTCCTTTCTGTTACAATTTTGAGATCATTGATATCTTTGGACGACAGATTTAAATTTAGTCTTGATCTACCACCAATTCCCTTTGAAGAAGAGAGTTTCAAATTTCTATGATCCTTTGCATGTTAAATTAATCTTGTCCCTGAAGGGTCTGACTTTATATTCCAGAAAGGCAGACAGTGAAGGATCAGACTGGAGGAAATCTTTACATGCTTTAAGAACCATTTATTTGCAGAGATACATGTTACCAATATGCACCTTCCAACTCAACAATTCCATAGGTTCCTACATAAAGGTGCACAAATGAATCTTCAGTCAATTCCCACCATCAATTAATATGCAATTAACACCTGACTCTCTAACCAGTGAAATTAGCTTTTCTCTTTTTCTGTTAACTATTCTCCTTAATAAATTGAAAATCAAATAATTGTGCTTATTTGTTTCAAAATCAAAGGAAATCATCAAAACCATTTTTATGTATTCACCTATCAGATGGTTGCAAGAATATCCAGGTTCCTTAGTTTCTATGCTCAGTGAATATTCATTTCTCCAATCAGACAATTCCATCATATCCTTGAATTCCACACTTTCTCCCTGCAATTTGACAACCAAATATCAACGATTCCTGAATAGATTTGCCTGTGGGAAATACACAGCAAAGAGTGTCAGGCTAAATTTTCATTCATCGTGGTCACTCACAAGTTCAGGATGTACAACCTAACTGACTTTGGTAGAATGTGTTCGTACACTGTAACACTGTGAATTCACAAGATTAAAAAAAACATATGGGCATCACTGTGGAGAATACATTTTAAAAAGCTATTAGTTATCTTGACAAACGTTAGAATAATGCAATCCCTAAGGCACATGTGCAGCAAGTCAAATGAGATTATCTTTGGAGAAAACTTTTTTTCTTAAGGTTTATTTTTTTCAATATTTTTTACATAGAATCCCAACAGTGTGGAAACAGGCCCTTCAGGCCAACAAGTCCACACCGACACTCAGAGCATCCCACCCAGGCCCATCCCCCTAATCTACACATCCCTGAACACTGGGCAATTTAGTATGGCCAATCCACCTAGCCTGCACATCTTTGGACCGTGGGAGGAAACCGAGGCACCCGGAGGAAACCCACCTGGAGGTTGACTTAGTGTCAATAAAATACAATCATAGCACATCCACCACAAAAAGACAAATGTATCAAATCATCAAAGATAGACCTACCATTGTACAATGAAAATAATACAGCTGCATTGAATGTATCTCCTGCTCCAAGGGTATCCACAACATTTTCAGGGGGAAAGGCGTTTGAATGAAAGATTCCATCAGGACCCATTGCATCAGCTCCCTTCTCAGCCCAGGCACAGATTAGGTAAGCACTAAAGATCAAAAAGACAATCAGGTCTACCGGTCATAATAGTGTAATTTTGTGTTTTCAATGGTCATTTCATTTACATTTGAGGAAGGGCAATTATTGATGGAAGAGCTTAATCAAAATAATGGGCACTGAGAGTATCAGAAACAAAGAGATTGCTGCTAGACATGCTTAAAAATTCAGGCTAATAGAACCACAAAAAACCAAGACATGCTGGTTATTTCTAGAGAAAATAGGACTGGAGGGTTTTGGAATGGTAGGCTGATGAGTTCCCTTTCATTGCCAATTTTGCCAAAACTGAGGTGGGAGCATCGGTGCCAAGCAGCGATGGAAAGTCAATTTGAATATTTAACTGAAAACTGAGAACTGTGGATGCTGTAAATCAGGACAAAAACAAAGTTGATGGAAAAGCTCAGCAGGTCCGGCAGCATCTGTGAAGGAAAAAAACAGAGTTAATGTTTCAGGTTCAGTGACTCTTCCTCAGAATATTTAACTGCTCACTTCCTGGCAGAGTGGGGTCACTGGGTGCTTCTAGGCAGTGGATGGACACCCACTGAAGGTGAAGCCCAGCTGCGGGGTGGGGAATTCTTGCCAGCAGCTGACCTGGGGATCTGAACCTTCCATTGCTTATATTCCCTGTCAGCATATTTTCTGAAATAAGGCTATAGGCCAGCCCCTCCACAAATATGGCCTGGCAGCCAAGTCTTAAGTATTTTTAAAAATTCATCACCTGAAGGCCTCTTCAATCTGTAAGCACCCTTACATTCTCCTGCCTGCCATAGCAGTGCCCTCCTCTTCTGATGGGGCTGGCTGCAGGTCAAAGCTGAAGGCTTTCCCATGAGCTGGGTGACTGTTCAATTTCAGGACAGCAAACTAAAGATTGACTATTGATTTGCTATGTCTGGTAAGTTCATATAGGTGTGTGGCCAGGATTTGCTTTTGGTCCCAAGCTCAAAATCTTCAAATATGGTAAGATTTCACTCATAGAATCACAAATTTATTACAGCATAGATATAGCACTTTCAGCCATCATCCATGCCAACTCTTTGTAGTGCAATCTAGTCATTCTCATCTCTCCCCATCTTCATAACCTCGCAAGTTTATTTCCTTCAAATGCTAATCAATTTCCTTCCAACACCCTTAAAGACAGCAGGTTCCAGGTCACTCCACTCCTTCATCTCATGTCCAAAATATTCTATAAATTCTATAAATTCTAATTTTCTACTAATAACTATCTTACTCTTGTCTCAAAAAGAGAAGGCTGAGGGATGAAGTTAGCAAACAGTGTTTTCACTTATGGGGAAGAGCAATATAAGATAATCACTAAAAATTCAGAAGAAACTTTTTACCCAAACAATGTGGTATGCTGTAACACAAGGACAAGTGAAATGGAATGAATGAGACAGATGCATAGATAAACATGAGGGAAAAGGGAATGAGTTACACTCGAATAGTTGGACGAAGGATCAGGATTAGCCTAAATATTGATTTGGATTGGTTTGCCCGAATGACCTGCTAGTCCACTGTATATTCCACCTAATTCTGCATGTTTTACATCAGGCTCCGCTAAGGTAAATTCCATGTTCACACTGCTGCAGATGCTTGAACATAGAGGCTAGCTGCAATGGCCTTGAAGGCAGGTGGCGGAATGGTACTAAAGCCCTAAAGTTACATCAAATGTTCATCTTTAAAATTCTATTAATGGTGGTGGAATGTGACAAAAATGCCCTTGAATTCAGGAAAAAAGAACACAAAGAACTGCTGGAAATCAGAAACAAAAACAGAAATTAGAGACAAAAACAGAAATTGCTGGAAAGACTCAGCAGGTCTGGTAGCATCTGTGGAAGTCTGCTCTCATCATCTCTAAAGTGTGGAAACAGGCCTTTCGGCCCAACAAGTCCACCCAGACCCATCCCCCTATAACCCACCTAATCTACACATCCCTGAACACTATGGGCAATTTAGCATGGTCAATCCACCTACCCTGCCCATCTTCGGATTGTGGGAGGAAACCGTAGCACCCGGAGGAAACCCACGCTGACACGGGGAGAACGTGTAAACTCCACAGAGACAGTTGCCCGAGGGTGGAATTGAACCTGGATCCTTGGCGCTGTGAGGCAGCAGTGCTAACCACTGAGCCACATGCTGCTGTTCTGAAGAAAGGTTGCTAGACCTGAAATGTCAATTCTGCATTCTCTCCACAGATGCTGCCACACCTGCTGAGTTTTTCCAGCAATTTCTGTTTTTGTTGCCCTATATTTCAGATCTCCTCTTGTACTTACCCTGGCTTTACTCGGTTGTAAAGTCCTTTTACAGCTTCTGATGCCGAATTAAACCCAAAATGTCTGGCAACATCTTTGCTGATGAAAACCTAAGGCATGTATACACACAAAGCAAGCATTGTTTAGTCTGATTTTTATTCCTTCAAATTTATATGAGTGCTTGTTTCAGGTATAGCAAAATTTTTGTTATCTGGCACCATACAAACCAGAATGATCCAGCAACCAGAATCTCTGATAACCTCCCAAATGGAACACTCAAACACAGAAAATAGGAGCAGGGGTAGGCCATTCAGCCAGTTGAGCCTACTTAATACAAGCTGAATACATAACAGCAGGAGAAAACCTAGTCAACAAAATTTGCAGGTTAATTGCTGGTTAATATCTTTTGAATGCATTTGATTCCTCCTACAATTGTTTTACTTTGCAAAAATCTATACTAAGTAATGTAGCAAGTACTGAAAAACCTTTTGCTGACTTCAAGTTTCTGCTCAAATCAGTTGCTCCCAGTGATGGGTGCACAAAGAGGCAAGCAAGTGAAATGTAGCTGCTTAGTTGTCTACCAAACAATAATTGAGTGCAAAAAAGATCACTCCACTGGTCATTTTGACAGGTTGTTAACTCAAACATTGTTAAATCAATACAAGTGTTATTAAATGTCAATAGATGGGTTAGTTTAACATACTCATTTCATATGATGGCCTATTCTTTAACATTCCTGAAGTAAAACGTACCACGTCTCCATGCCCAAAGAGTTGGTAAAGTTCTTCTCTTGTTTTCTCAATCTCCACAGAGGTGGTAATATGTTGCTCTGCTGACACGGTGGCATTGTACTGTTCAACTTGCTGTATCATAGCAACCTGCTCAGATACGTTTCGGCCCTAGTCATCAATAATAATTATATAAAATATGCTATTATTGTTGACATTTTGTAATTTTTTTTTAAAAAGCATACTGATATACAAAGATATAAGAGACAACATAAGTAATTCCTTAAGCGCTTTGATGGGAGGATGGGAACAGGTTATCTATCTGTCTTTTTATTGCTGGAGCTATGTGGCCTCCAATATGAACACAAGGTGGAGAAGCAGGAAGAACTGAGGCTGGGGAGAAGGTGTTGCATGTGTTCGTTGATAGATAGCAACTTGCCAACAAATAAAATACAAATTCAGAAAACCTGGTACAATTTGTTTGTTGGGCAACAGAACAGCCAGAATTTGCTAAATAAATATTGACATGTTAAACAGTATGTGTTGCAAGATGGCCAGCAACTTGTGGCAAGGTGGAGATACTCAGCACTGAATGTCACCAAATTTGGCTAAGCCACATTTCTATCAAGTTCATGGAGGATTTCTCCAGCTTTCTCACACTATTGTCCCCGACTTGGCTCATTAGCTACTGATCATGCCCCAATAGCACCCTTCTCATCCTGGAATAGACCATCATCCTTAGCAACTGCATCACCTTTAAAAGGCGGTTGCACACCCAGATGTCAGAGATGCCCTGCATGATTTGTAATATTTGCCCCAGAGATGACAGAGAAGAGAAAATTGGCACTCCATTTTGCGGACAGGGAGCTGGAAGTCTGCATGGACAGGGTCACACAGAAGGGTAGACCACTACGTCCAGGATTGGCAGAGGAGGCCGTAACACCAAATGCTGCCTGCCTGCTGTGAGGTTTCAAACCAGGTCAGTGTGGTCTCGACTGTATTTAGGTATGCTCCGTGGAGGAAAAAGGTCAATAAACTCCCCACTTTACCTGAACAGGTTACCGCTATCTTTTCTACGCTACCTCACATTGACTCTATTTGAGTTAAAAAGCTTCTGGCTCTTAATATTCATTCTAGATATAAGTTAAAGAATATTTCCCAAATGGATGATAGATTTGCAGAATCAGGTACGCAGTACTTCAAAATCAAAGATGCAGGATCATAAGCTGCAGGATCATAAGCTGCATGTTCAGCAGTGCCACTAGTAAGTACAAGTACAGGCAAAAATGACATTGTGAAATTTTACGCTTTGGAACGAAGAATTCTTACTGTTGATGCACATGCCTCTATGGGCACCGCTCTTGTGCTCACCAGCAATAAAAATACTGCTCTCCCATAACAGCACAACAAGCACAATCTTAACATAACCAAACTTCCACACTTATAACTCATTTTCTCTCCAATCTTACAGGCACCAGTGGCATCTGTACAGTCTCTCCGAAGAGACCGGCCCCTCAAAACATTATCTTCTGCACTTCTGAGGAAGAACCCACAGATCCCTCAGAGAAAACGCCAATTATGCTGTCTCTTGCATCTTCCAACAGCTCAGATAGTGATATATTGGTGGATACTCTAGCTAGATTAGACTTGGGAGCATATTCTGGTGAGCAGATTACTGGTAGATGCCTGCGGCTAGCTGAGGAGGAAATGCCAAAAATCACTAGTATTGAGAGGGCTGCCAGAGCCCAGCAGGAGAGGTGTTGGCAATTAGTAACTTCATTCAAATGCACAGTTAGACACAGGAGCAGCAGGCAGGATTGTCAGAGACACTTGGAAAATGGGATTGAAGGTTGGAGGAGACATCAATACTATGTGTACTGTGCTAGCTCTGGCATGCGTGTGTCTAGCTGCTTCAGTAGAGAGGTTGGTGGATGCATGGAGACCCAGGTCCAGCACATTCCATATCTAGTAGATGTATGTACATACTCACACTGTCGCTCTGCCACTGGTGCTCACCTTCTGAGGGCATGTAAGTGGTATGGGTGAAACATGATTGTAAATACATCATCATATTTTTAAAGACGTTCACTTTTCATCATCAGCTGTGAGCGAATGTCATTGTAACTGCCTTTCTGTAGTGCCCATACTAACATGAAACTTTGCTGGGATTAAATGGGGGGCGTGAAGCAAAGAATCCAAGGATTAAGTGGTGCCCTCAATATGTACTGTACTGCAACAGACCCCCAGATAGGACATGTACGGGAACCTAATGTGAAGGGGACATCTTATGGCACTTGGTTGGCCTCATTGGAAGAAAGTGTTGTATTGCAGACATAGCAGAAAATGGAGAACGTTTTACAAGGTTGCCATTTATCTGGATGATGTGCTAATATTAGGGAAGACCAATAAGGATCACTTAGAGAACTTGGGCATAGTCCTTAGAAGTGTCTCCAAAACGGGAGTAGATCTTAGAAGTGACTTATGTGGGTTAGAGAGTCCATAAGACTGGGTTACACCTGTTGGAAGATAAAGCGAGGGTAATCAAAGGTGCCCCAGCTCCCAGTCTGTACCGGAGCTTACATCTTTCCTGAATTATCAAGGAAAGTTCATACGCGACCTGGCCTCCGTCCTGGTACCCTTACATCTGCTACTGAAAAAGGATCAGTCTTGGAAATGGTCATGTAGCCAAGACTTTAGAGAAGCGAAGAAGCAGCTATCATTGTCTAAAGTATTGGCACACTATAATTCCAAGCGAGATCGGAAGTGGACATGCGATGCCTTCCCATATGGTATTGGAATACCATTGGCTCACAAATGGCCCAATGGAGTGGAATGCCCAATAGTATATCCTTCCAGCACTTTGGCTGATGCAGGGCACACATACGTCCAGACAGAGGAGGATGGTTTGGCAGTCATATTTGGTGTGAGGAAGTTCCACCAACACCCATAAATTTGTAACAGTAACAGATCACAAACTCCTGCTCGGGATACTCAAAGGCTGTGCTGCCCATAGCTTCAGGTCAAATTCAGTAATGGGCTCTCATTCTAAGTGTGTGCAATTACAAGATGATAGGTCATGACCTGGCAGGCCAAGTAGCAAACGTGGATGCCTTGAGCCACCTTCCATTGGCAGATACACCAGCGGTGATGGTGCCACTGGAAGAGTCTGTTCTAGTTTTAAGTTCTGTGGACACTCTTCTGGTCACCACTAACAATATCAGACTATTGATGCAAAGAAAATCCGGTCCTGGCTAAACCAAAATAGCTGATTGTGATGGGGGAATCAAAAGTGCCATTGCAATCACAAAAGGAAACCTTTCTGGACCCGACGATATCAGATCATTGCAGAGGATGGCATTTTATTAAGGGGAGCAAAGGTCACTGCCAGATATTGGCTAAACTCCAGCAGGGGCATCCAGGAGTATCCAAAATGAAGATGTTGGTGAGAAGTTATGTTTGGTGGTCAGTATTCGCTGCAGACATAGCTGCATTGGTGAATTGTGCCCAGAGTGCCAACAAGGACAAAAATGCCACCAAGCAAGTCCCCCACATTCGCAGGAATGGCTGAGTAAACCCTGGACTTGGCTACGTGTCGACATGTCGACTATGCCAACCCATTCATGGGCTCAACATTCTTAGACATTGTGGATGCTCTTAGTCAAAGTGGTTGGACATACGTACAGTTCATTCGTCCAACATGGGGATGTCAGTAAAAAACCTGTGAGCATCTTTTGCTCCTGGAAGTGTTGGTCTCAGACAACAGGCCATCATTTACCAGCAGGAAATTTGAGTACTTCCTAAAGTTAAATGGCAATCGGCATATAAGAACAGCTCCATACCATCCATAGTCCAATGGTCTGGCAGAAACAGCAGCCTAAACTTTGAAGGCATGCTTAAATAAACAGCTTTCAGCTTCACTTGATGCCAAAATATTCCAGTTGCTATTTGCTTATCGGACCCCCCTTCATGCAATAACAGGGAAAACTCCAGCAGAGTTGTTCTTGGGGAGAAGACACCGCACCAGGTTAAATCTGATCTTCCTGGACTTGGGGTGGTGGGGTGTGGTGAAGAGGGGGCGCGGAGGTTGAAATGGCATTAGGAACGCCAATGACAGACACAAGACTCCTCTAAAGAAAAGAGATTGTCCCCTGAAGTAAACAAAGTTTGGTGCCAAAACCACAGAAATGGCCCTGCATGGGTAAGAGGCATAGACAACGTCAGGTCAGGTCCCATGACGTACAAAATTCGGTTAGCTGAGGCAGCCCTGAACAATCATGTGGACCCATAAATGCTGCAAATTTACAAACTGGGTAGGAACAAACATACACACCTTTCAGAACAGCCAGAAAGACTGTCAGAACCCGTAGGTTCTAGACCTCTATATAGTGTCAAAGAAACTTGGAGTTTGAGATGGACACAGCAGGTACTGCAGCCTCGACACCTTTACCGCCTGAAGAAGAGGATGAATTTCTCCCAAGATGCTCCAGGTGCAAGAGGCAGGCTATGGTTCGGTACGTGCCATCTGGTCCAAGGCTAGGCAGGAAGAACTGGATCCGGTGCGAAAACGCCCAAGGACAAGAAAAAGAACAGGCCATCATCCTCTGAACAAAAGAAGAACAAAAAAGTACAGCACAGGAACAGGCACTTCGGCCCACCAAGCCTGTGTCGATCATCATGCCCTAATTAAACTAAATAAAACCTTCTGCCCTTATTCAGTCTGTATCCCTCTATTCCCCCTCTATTCATGTAACCATCCAGATGCCTCTTAAATGTTACAAATGTGACTGCTTCCACCACGTCCTCTTGGCAGTGCGTTCCAAGCTCCTACCACTCTCTGTGTGAGAAACTTCCCTTGTACCCCCTTGAACTTTCCCCCACTCATTGTGAACCTTTGCCCCATTGTTATTCAAACGTCAACCCTGGAATAAAACCTCTGACTATCCACCCTATCTATGCCTCTCATAATTTCCAGTGAAAACAATCCTAGTCTTTTTAACCTATCCTCATTGCCAATGCCCTCGGGCAGCATCTTGGTAAATCCTCTGTGCACTCTCTCCAAAGCTTCCACATCCTTCTCGTACTGTGGCAACCAAAACCCCACACATTACTTCAAATGCAGCCTAACAAGGCTTTTGTATAACTGCAACGTGGCTTGCCAACTCTTGTACTCCATGATACTCCTAGATCCCATCTGGCCCTGGGGACCTATCCAACTTAATGCAATTTAGGATACCTTAAACTTCCTCCTTTGATACATTGACATTCTCTAGAGTATTCACACACTCATCCCTGATCTCAACATCAGTCATGTCCTTCTCCTTGATTACTGAATGTCCTTGAATACTGATACAATGTACTCATTAAGGATCTCTCCCACTTCCTGTGGCTTCGCGCATAACTTCCCTCCTTTGTCCTTGAGTGGGCCTACTCTTTCCCTTGTTACCCTCTTTCTTCTAACAGGTGCATAAAACTTTGGGATTCTCCTTGACCCTGTTGCTTAAACACATTTCATAGCCTTCCTAATTCTGCGTTTAAGTTCCTTCCTAATTTCTCTATACTCCTCAAGGTCTTCATCAATTTGTAGGTGCCTAGACCTACCGTACATTTCCTTTTTCCTTTTGAGTAAGCTTACAATTTCCCCTGTCATCCATGGTTCCTGAATCCTGCAATTCCTATCCTATAGAGGAGAAGGGTGTAGTGATTGTAACAAGGTCAGCCAGATTATAACAAGGTCATAGAATATCAGTTCCCTGACTGGGGCTGTTAAAGTGGTCTGATCAGAGAGCCCTGGCTGACAGACATAAACAGGAGTGTCAGAGGTTCTGTTCATTCTGAGAGCTGGCTCTGAGGAAGCTGGACCAATGTCAAGTACTATGCATGTGTAAATAAAGGGTGAATTGGTGACGGGGTACTGGCCTCTGTGGAGTTACTTCAAACTCCAAAACCCCAACTGAAAGCAAAACTAAAACCCTGGGTCTTTGTGAACCTGACTCCAACCACTCATGCTTCTTCTGTCTGATTTTTTAAAAAGAAACAGTCGGAGCTCAAAGCTGTATACCCACTGCTTCTGAACCAGACATTCCATCACCAGTATAGCAACACCTCTCCAAAAGAGACTTAAAGGCATAGTACCACCACACTGAAGACTACTCCCCTTAGTCTTTGGGAAATGGCCTTTGTTTGAAGTACATGCAATGTGTTTGCTGCTTAAGGTGCTGGCACACATTTATGTGTTAATTTGATGTAGCATAATGTTGTACATCAATGTGTCCACCTGCTTAACTGTGCATTTTTGGTAAACATGACAAGCAGAAGTACTGTGAATCTGTTGGAAAAGCTTAGCAGGTCTGGCAGCATCTGTGAAGAAAAAAAATTCACAGCTAACGTTTCAGGTCCGGTGACCCTTCCGTTAACTCTGATTTCTTCTTCATAGATGCTGCCAGACCTGCTGAGCTTTTCCAGCATCTTCTGTCTTTGTTCCTGATTTACAACATCCACAGTTCTTTCGGTTTTTACTGTGAATCTGTAACATTCTGAATAAGGCAGTGAGGAGCAAAAACAAGGCAGAGATGGTGTGAGCATCCAAGCGGGCATGAAGTGAATGAGTACTATATCAGCAAATAAAGAGTCCTGAGATGCATCCCACTGTAGTACATGAGAATGATGCCCATCCCCGCTAGATTACAAAGGAACCTAGTAGCAGCATTATGATGCAAGGTGTTGGTGCTCTCCGAAATGCAGCATTCAAGTGGAGAACTGTATTGTGAGTGCCTGAGATATGCCATGATGATGTGGTAAGGTTGGTGCCTGTTCATTGCTTAGTTAGGGAACTGTAGATTACGAAAGTGGTGGTAAATTTCAGTATCCATGTCAATCACAGGCTTGGTGTGGTTGGAGAAATCATTTTTGAAGACTAGGAATTTGAAAAAGTGAAAGTAAAATTTAATAGTAACATGGCACGGTAATGAAGAAAAATTTAAGAGCTGTGGCCAGGATCACAGGAAACTTGAGGGGCAAGATTTTGAAACAACACAGTGTGGAGCTGGAGGAACACAGCAGGCCAGGCAGCATCAGAGGAGCAGGAAAGCTGACGTTTTGGGTCGGGGCCCTTCAGAAATGGGGGGGGGGAAGGGGGCTCTGAAATAAAGGGGGGGGGGGGGTGGTGATAGTAGGTAGATAGTGGAGCAGATAGGTGGGAGAGAAGACGGACAGGTCAAGGAGGCGGGGATGAAGCTAGTAAAGGTGAGTATAGCTAAGTGGTGGTGGGGATTGGTCAGTAAGGTGGGAGGAGCAAATAGGTGGGAGAGAAGATGGACGGGTCAATGAGGCAGAGATGGGGGGCACAGGGCTGGTCTTGGGAAGAGGTCGGGGGTGGGGAGATTTTGACGCTTGTAAAGTCCACATTGAGACCACTGGGTTGTAGGCTTCCAAGGTGGAATATGAGGTGCTGTTCCTCCAGTTTCCGGGTGACATCGTTGTGACACTGGAGGAGGCCCAAGATGGACATGTTGTCCAGGGAGTGGGAGGGGGAGATGAAGTGGTTCACGACTGGGAGGTGTTGTCGTTTGTCGCAAACCGATCGTAGGTGGTCTACAAAGCGGTCTCTGAGCCTCCACTTGGTCTCACCGATGTAGAGGAGGCCACATTGGGAACAGCGGATACAATAGTCCACAGTAGCGGATGTGCAGGTGAACATCTATTTGATGTGGAAGGTTTTTTTGGGGCCTGGGATGGAGGTGAGAGGGGAGGTATAGGGGCAGGTGTAGCACCTCCTGCGGTTAGAGGGATAGGTGGCGGAGATGGTGGGGCTAGTGGGAGTATGGAGTGGACGAGGGAGTCGCGGAGAGAGCGGTCCCTCCGGAAGGCAGAGAAGGGTGGGGAGGAAAATATATCCTTCATAGTGGGGTCCGATTGCAGGTGGCGGAAGTGGCGGAGAATGATGCATTGAATCTGGAGGTTGATGGGATGATACCTCCATCCTAGACCCCAAAAAACACCTCCATCCCAGGCCCCAAAAAACACCTCCATCCCAGGCCCCAAAAAAAACCTCCACCTAAGCTCAGTTCGTGACACATGACAACACCTCCCAGTTGCGAACCACTTCAATGCCCCCTCCCACTCCCTGAACGACATGTCCATCCTGGGCCTCCTCCAGTGTTACAACGATGCCACCTGGAAACTGGAGGAACAGCACCTCATATTATGCCTTGGAAGCCTACAACCCAATGGTCTCAATGTGGGCTTTACTAGCTTCAAAATCTCCCCACCCACGCCCTCATCCTAAGATCAGCATCCCCTCTCACCCCCACCTCATTGACCTGTCCATCTTCTCTCCTACCTATCCGCATCTCCCACCTCACTGACCAATCCCCACTAATGCATACCTACACTCACCTTTACTTGTTTCATCACGGCCTCCTTGACCCCTCCTTGCTGTGTTATCCTGCATTGGCAGTTTTTACTACCTCCGAAGATTTTGAAACAATTGGGTTGGGTTTACATTTGGAAAACACATACAGACAAATTTTATAGTTTGGGTTCAAAGGTACGTGCATACTTTTTGGAAAGGGTCATAAATATTTGTGCACAGTGGTTGACATTTCAAGCTTTTCAGGTTAGGTTCTTTTCACAGCCAAGAAGCTGAAAGAAAACTTTGAATTTTGAAAGACTGGTGATTCTTTTTGAAATAACTGCTTGATGCAGGTTGGGAACTCTCATATTCTACCTGAATCAAGAAAAAAGAATATAATTCCACAGATTGGTTTTTGGAAAAATGTAGTGATTTATTTAGTATGTAGGCTAAGAGTAGAACTAGTTGTCATAATTGTGATCTAGCAAAGACCTTGTAAAGAAAAATGAACTTCTGAAATGTTACATATTTGCAGATTAATGAGTACAAAACCAAATCCTGATTTAAATTGGCATTTTGATCAAAGCTGGAGAGAGATCAAATGAATATAAAATCTGTTTTTAAATGACAAAAATGTTCAGGCTCTGTCTGTTCATGGATCATAAAAATTACATTCATTATGGCTCATCGGTCCACATTTTTACATGAGGCCTCAACTTTTCTTTCCTACTTCACATATATCAAAGGATATTCTCAGTCAAAGTGAAGTATCGAGACATTGCAAGTTCACTCTTAAAATATAGCACTACTAGCTCTAGAGAATCTTGGGGAAGTAGCTTCACATTTCTATGACATCAATGCCAGGGGCAGCAGTATTATATTCAGACTACCATTATAACAAACTGATATTGGAGCCACTACTTACCTCCCAGTGAATCCACTTGTATAAGGAAAGATCAATTTTCCTGAAATCATCTGACGTAACATCACGTAAATCCCTAAACATAACCACATCTTAGGTCAAACTTGAATACAGATGTCATGCAATTGTCAATGGCTTTAAGAATTAAAGGACAAGGTGCTTTTTTAGGTACACCAAGTATTTGTTTACATATTCCATTTTAAACAGTCTAATTAACAGTGGGAATGCATTTTATTAACTTATAATCAAAATAAGGATCGTCAAGTGTAAAATTACACGTTTAATTTATATCCAAAAATTAAGTAAAAGAATTAAATTTAACAAATAACTAAAGCCTTACCAGTAAGAAGTATCTTGCTTCCTCCTACCTCTATGATTTTCCCTTGCAATTCCTTCTGGATTTTCTCCACCCCTTTCCTCCATCATATTCTCACTGTTTATACGTGTTTTATCCAAATCACCGTGAACTACGAAGTGTACAAAGCCTCAAGCTCCACACTACACTTGTGTTGCTGTGGCAAATAGCTTCTGAGACAGCTGGCATTTTCCCAAAGACAGATTTGAAAAAGAAAACAGAATTCTTGTCAGTGTTCTCAAGGAAGGTTAGGTTCTGTGCTTGGATACTCATGCTACACTATGATACTGCTGGCAGCTGTAGGCAAACCTCTGTCCAGCGATGAGTGTCTATTAAAATTGAATCTCGTCAGTTCTTCACATAAAAAAAAATCTGGAGAATTTTTTAAATACTATGTTAGCATTTATTGTCCATCCCTAAATGCCCAGAAGGCAGTATAGAATCAACCACATGCTATGGTCAGCACTTTTATGATCTTTGTACTCTACAAATTATTACTCCAATCTAAATTTAGATTTTTGACCCAATCAAAGCATCTCCAGCACCTAGTCATTATAAGAGCATATATCATTGAACAGACACACAATGTCAAATAGATTTGGACATAAAGTTCATCCTGGCATTCAGTCAGTGTTTAAAGGTCAAGTAATCAAAACAGTCGAAGAAACCATTTATGTATTAACTGTTTGAAGTCAAGCCAATTTTGACCTTCAGACATCTGTTCTGCTTGCTGAATGTGAAAAACCCACCTGACCCAAAAATTAATGGGAAGATGCCTGAAGTAGCTCCAAGTATTCCCTTTCAAACACAAATCACCAGCATGAAAAGTAAAATTCAGTCATGAAGTCAATCAAGTACTTAACTGAAACCACAGGGACAGAACAGTTCCATGTAAAATATTCAGTTATTTAATTAAGTTAGGTATCTAAAGAAACTTCATCAAAATCTAGGAAGTGGAGATAGGAGTACAATACTTTAATCAGGACTGCTTAGGGCAGAAACTGGACAGCAAAAGTAAGGATTGCTCTGGAAACAAAGCAAATTTTATTTTTTCTTTCATTACATGTACAAATTATATTTTAAATGTTCTAATTTTAAAAATGTAATTTAACTTATTATTTAATTGATTATTGAACATATATTTGATTTTTGTTCCATGCACAAGGTATGTATTACATGTGCCAAAGTAGAAATACTCCTTTTGAGATATTAACTGAACACTCTAAATTTCTTTTGTCATTCTGTGAAAAAAGGTACAGGCAGAAATCTGGGGAAGTAATGATATTATCCATCTAATATTCTTCACTCCATTTTCTTTAACCAGTCTATTTAAAGGGAATAACACAGATGCACATAAAAGGAAGATGAAGAAGCGCGAGCGAGGGAAAAAAAAGGAAATGTATTTATTTATGGGATGTCAGCATTCCTAATTGAGGTGCTGAGCAATAATTTTGACATGAAGTACTGTTAATTGAGATCCAGGATTTTGATCCAGTGATGATGAAGGAATAGTGATATTTTCCAAGACAGGATTTATGCATTGCTTGGAGGAGAATGTGGATGTAGATGTGTTCTCATTCACCAGCTTCCCTCGAACTTCTAGGAAGCAAAGGGAGCAGTTTAGGAAGTACTGTAGAAGCAATTTCATATTCCTGCAGTACAAATTGTTGCCATTGTGCCCTGGTGCTGTAGACAGTGAATGTTTAAGGTGGTAGACTGGGTGCCGATTAAATGGGCTGCTTTATCCTGAAACGGTTTTGAGCTTCTTGGGCGATATTGGAGCTGCATTTATTGAGCCAGGTAAAGACCCTATACCCTTGACTTGGCGGCATGGTGACTCAGTGGTTAGCACTAGTGCCTCACAGCACCAGGGACCTGGGTTCGATTACACTGTCAGGCGACTGACTGAGTGCAGTTTGCACATTCTTCCAGTGTCTGCGTGGGTTTCCTCTGGGTGCTCTACTTTCATCCCACTGACTGAAGATGTGCAGGTTAGGTGGATTGGCCATACTAAATTACCCATAGTGTCCAGGGATGTGAAGGTTAGGTAGATTAGCCATGGTGAATGCAGGGCTATAGGGGTAGGGAGTGAATCTGGGTGGGATGCTCTTCAAAGGGTCGGTGTGGGCTCGATGGACCAAATGGTCTGCTTCCACTCTACAGGGATTCCACTCTGCAGGGATTCCATGATTTCTGCCTTGCAAGTGTTGGCAAGACTTTGGGGAATCAGGAGATGACTCACTCACTACTGAATTTCCAACATCTGACCTGCTTTCCTGGCCATAGTATTTATGTTGCTAGACCATTTAAGGTTCAGGTCAATGAGAACCACCATTCCACACCAATTCCCCTCCCCTATATCCTGTAATTTTGATGGTAGGGGTATCAATGATGATCATGCCATCGAAAGACAAGCGAAGGTGGTCGGCAGGATTGTTAGTTGCCACTGAGCATCCAAAACCTATATCTTGAACAGGTCTTGCTACATGCATGCACAAATGGCTTCATTACCTGGAAAGTTGGGAATGGAACTGAAAATTATATAATCATCAGTGAAAGTCTTCACTTATGGGAAAAAAAAAGCAGAAAATGCTGGTAATGGTATTTGAGGTATTTTGCTCTTGTGATCCTCACTATATTGAAAGGCAAGGTCATCAATGAGGCAGCTGGTCTAGGAATTCCTACAGCGATGTCCTGGAGCAGAGATGATTGAACGCCAACAACCACCATGATCTTAAAAAAACAAGAAAATAAACTGCACAGAAATTGTTTAAGAAATTCAGCAGATCTGGTGAAATCTGTGGGGAGAAAACTCTTCTTCACTATCTTTTCTGGTGTCAGGTATGTTCTGGGCAGTGAAGATCCTTTCCCTGATTTCCACTGAATTCAATTTTACTTTGTGCATCACACTCTCACGTAAGTGGTGATTTGCTGGCAAGGATTATGCTTGTATGGTTAAATAAGAGTCCAAAGATCTGCAGGTTAGATGGATTGGCCATGCTAAAATGTCCATACTGTCCAAGCATGTGTAGGTTAGGTGGACAAAGTCAGAAGTCACACAATACCAGGTTATAGTGCAACAGGTTTACTTAAAATCACAAGGTTTCAGAGTGCAGACCCTTGATCAAATCAAGTGACAGGGAACAGCACACAGACAGAGAGATCAAAAGATCATACAACTGATGCCAGTGGAGTGTCAAATAAGTTTCTGCAGGTGACAGGTGACCAAGAGTGTTAGATAGTCTGACTGAAGTGTCAACAGCTGAATAACAAGCGAAGGTGACCTATAATCTGATTAAATGGGGCAGAAAGAAAATTACAAGAAATTAAAAATAAGATGGTGCTGGAGACAAACTGAATGACTAGAATAATATGATAGATATAACAGTCGCATGCCGAGGGCTAACCAAAGTAATAAGTAATCCAAAACTGCACAAAGTAATTAAGGTAGAGAGCTCATAACAATTTATCAAGGTGATGGTGTCAAAACAGGACAATAAGGAAGATTTTACAGATACAGAACAGTGGTGTGGTCACATGTAGCGCGACATGAACCCAAGATCACAGTTGAGGCCATCTTCATGGATACGGAACTTGGCTATCAGTTTCTGCTCAGTGATTCTGCGTTGTTGTGATTCTCGAAATCCGCCTTGGAGGATTTACCCAAAGACTGGAGACTGAATGTCTTTGACTGCAGAAGTGTTCCCTGACTGGGAGGGAACATTCCTGTATGGTGATTGTTGCGCATTTATGAGAGAGACAACATTGGTAGAGTCACATGATGTAGCTTCCATGGGCATGGTGCGTGGTGTTCCCACGTGTGATGATAGTATCCATGTTAATGATCTGACATGTCTTGCAGAGGTTGTGTGGTGTTGTCATCGATGTTGTTCTGAAGGTTGTGTAGTTTATTGTAAATGACGGTTTGTTTAAGGTTTGGTGAGAAGTGGAGGCATAGGGATGATCTTGATGAGATGCACATCGTCATTGATGACAAGTTTAAGGCTATGAAGAACATGGCATAGTTTCTCCACTCAGGGAAAGTACTGGATGCCGAAGGGTACTCTATTGGATGTATCCTGTGTCTGCCTTCTGAGTGGGTCAGTGCAGTTTTTTGCTTTGGCATGTTGGAACTGGCGATCGAGGAGTTGAGACTTGTATCCCGTTCTTATGAGGGTGTCCTTTAAAATCTTTAGGTGTCCATTCCTTCTCATCTGAGCAGATCCTGTGTATGCACAAGGCTTGTCTGTAGAGGATGGCTTCTTTAATATGTCTAGGGTGCAAGCTAGAGAAGTGCACTGGTTCATGGAAATTTCTGTGTAGTTATTCACCAAATGTGTATGGAATGGCCTTATTCAAGACACAAATAAACATAGCATCTATCAGGGACTGATTACTTCAGTTGGTTCAATGGCTATTTTGTAGTTCAGAAGAATGACAATAGCTCTGTGCTGGCCAATGTAGACTTGGGATGTGCCTGTTTGCCCTGTCCCTGAGGGGGACAGACAATGGCAAATTACCATTGATATAAAAACATCTAGAAAATGGCTCAGGATGAAGCATCAATATTCAGTGAGCTAAGGATGTGCATTTCAGCAGAGCGCACATGAATGAACAATATGATCTAATACAAATTGAATATTTTGTGCAACTTAAAGTTATTGCACCTCAAATATAAGAATATGTGAAAATATGTATGTTTTTGCAAGCCTTTGATTGAGAAACAATTTGGTGGATAATCACTGAGACATGGTTGAAGGACAGACAGGTATGGCAGTTCAACATTCTATGGTATAAAAGTTTCAGGTGGGATATGGTGGAGAAGTAAGAGAGATGATAGGGGCATTGCATTTTTGATAAAGCAAACCATCACTGCAGCAGTGAGGGAGGACATCATTGAAGGGTCTTCAAATGAGGCCATCTGGGTGGAGCTAAGAAATAAAAATGGGGCAATTACCTTGCTGGGTTTATACGATAGGCCTCTCAACAGTCAGAGAGAAACAGAGGAGCAGATATGGAAGCAAATCACAGTAAGGTGTGAGAGAAACAGGAGTATAGTTGTAAAAACTGAAAGAACAGCAGTGGGATCATCTTAGTATAAAGGATCAGACTGGGTGGAATTTTTAAAGTGCATTCAGGAGAGCATTTTATGCTAGTATGTATATAGTCCTACTAGAGATGGTCAGTGCTAGACCTAATCCTGGGGAATAAAGCTGGTTAAGTGGTTGATGTTTCAATGGGCAAATGCTTTGGGGATAGTTACCATAACTCTACATTTCAAAGTCATTATGAAAAGGGATAAGGATAGCGCAGATATTCAGTGTCTAACTTGGGGCAAGGTCAATTTCAATATCATTAGACAGGATCTGACAAATATAGTAGCTGAGAGTAGTTACTTGTAGGTAAGTCTACATTTGGAAAATGGAAGTCTTTTAAAAGTAGTATAGTGAAATTTAAGGGGCAGTGCATTCTTCTAAGAGTGAAGGGCAAGGGCAGTAGGCCCAGGGAACCCTGGATGTCAAGTGATATCGAAAGTATGGTAAAAAATAAAAAGGAAGCATATGTAAGATGCAGTATTTTAAAAACAAAGAAGGCCCTTCTAAAGTATAGAGAATGTAGGAGGTTGCTGAAAAAGGAAATAACTAGGGCAAAGAGAGGCCAAGAAATATCTTTGGCAGATGGGATCAAGAAAAATCCAAAGGCTTCTTGTAAGTATTGTAGTGAGTGTAATGAGGTCAGCCAGGTGGACATCATAGAATATGAATTCCCTGATTGGGGCTGTTAATCTGGTCCAATCAAGGAGCCCTGCCTGACAAGTAAGAATATGAGTGCCAGACATCCTGTTCACTGAGAGCTGGATCAGTGTCAAGGATTTTCCATATGTAAATAAAGAGTGACTTGGTGATGAAATACCGGCCTCTGTGGACTTATTTCAAGTATATTTTGGATTACCAGGGAAAGGATGAGACCTAGTAGAGACCAAAGGTTTAAACTGTGCATGGAGCCAGTGGACGTATGTGAGGTTTTTAATGAATCTTTCTCATCTGAATTCATACAGGAGAAAGATGTTGTAGCTGGGGATTTCATTTGGGACAGTAAGGTTTTGGAACACGTTAAGATTAATAAAGAGAAGGTATTAGATGTTTAATGGGCATACAGATGCACAAATCCCCAGGGCCTAATGAGATGTATCCTAAGCTGCTATGGGAGGTAAGGAAGGAGATTGCTGGGCCCCTGGGAGACATATTTAATATCTTGCTGGCCATAGGTGAAGTGCCAGATGACTGAATAATAGCTAATGACACTCCTCTGTTTGAGAACAGGCCAGGTAATTACAGCCCAGTTAGGTTGGCTTGAGTGGTAGGAAAACTATTAGACGAAAAATGCTGAAGGACAGTATTAATCAATAGTTGGAAAGGCAGGGATAATCAGTATGGGTTTGTTAGAGGAGATCCTATCTTACTAATTCAATTGAATTTTTTGAAAACGTGGCTACATTATTTGATGAAAGTAGTGTAGTTCATATGGTTTACATGGACTTCAGTAAGGCCTTTGATGAAGTTCCATGTGGAAGGCTAGTCCAAAAAAACTGCCCATGGGATCAAGTTGGCAAAAATTGATCCAAAATTTGCTTACAAATAGGAGACAAAGAGTGGTGGAAGGCAGTTTTTGTACTTGGAAGCTCTGATCAGTGGTGTACTACATGGTTCAGGTGCTGGGACCCTTGCTGTTTGTTATATACATTAACAGCTTGGATGTGAATGCAGAAGGTAGAATTAGTGAGTTTGCAGATGACATGAAAAGTGGCAAGGCTATTGGTCGTAAGGAAGGGTCTCAGGCCACAGCGTGATATTGACCAGCTGGTAAATTAGGCAGAGCAATGGCAGATGGAATTTAATCAACGAACAAAGAACAAAAAAAGTTACAGCACAGGAACAGGCCCTTCGGCCCTCCAAGCCTGCGCCAATCCAGATCCTCTATCTAAACCTGTCGCCTATTTTCCAAGGATCTGTATCCCTCTGCTCCCTGTCCATTCATGTATCTATCTAGATACATCTTAAATGTCGCTATCGTGCCCGCCTCTACCACCTCTGCTGGCAACGCATTCCAGGCACCCACCACCCTCTGCGTAAATAACTTTCCACGTATATCTCCCTTAAACTTTTCCCCTCTCACCTTGAAATCGTGACCCCCTAGTAATTGAGTCCCCCACTCTGGGAAAAAGCTTCTTGCTATCCACCCTGTCTATACCTCTCATGATTTTGTAGACCTCAATCAGGTCCCCCCTCAACGTCTGTCTTTCTAATGTAAATAATCCTAATCTACTCAACCTCTCTTCACAGCTAGTGTCCTCCATACCAGGCAACATCCTGGTGAACCTCCTCTGCATCCTCTCCAAAGCATCCACATCCTTTTGGTAATGTGGCGACCAGAACTGTACGCAGTATTCCAAATGTGGTCGAACCAAAGTCCTATACAACTGTAACACGACCTGCCAACTCTTGTACTCAATACCCCGTCCAATGAATGAAAGCATGCCGTATGCGTTCTTGACCACTCTATCCACCTGCGTTACCACCTTCAGGATACAATGGACCTGAACACCCAGATCTCTCCGTACATCAATTTTCCCCAGGGCTTTTCCATTTACCACATAGGGCATATCCTTGTGAGTGCAAGGTAAAGCCACAGATGGAATACTGTGTGCAGCTCTGGTCACCACACTATCAAAAGGAAATGGTTGCACTGGAAAAGGTGCAGACAAAATTCATCAGGATATTGCCTGGGATGGAAAGTCTCACTTATGAGAGACCGGATAGGCTGCGTTTGTTTCCCTTGGAGTACAGGAAGCTGAGGGGGAATCTGATTGAGATATACAAAATTATAAATGATATAGACAGAGTATATCGTGAGAATTGTATCCTCATGGCAGATGTATTTAAGACCAGAGGGTATAAGGTTAAGATGAGCAGTAAGTGTTCAGAAGAGATCTAAGAAAGAATTTTTTCACCCAGAGGGTGTTAGAAATATGGACCGTGCTGCCTGAGAGTGTGTGGAGGCAGATACCTTTGCAACAAGAAAGAGGCACCAGGATGAGTACTTAAAATGCCAGGGCATGGTAGGCTATGGACCAAGTGCAGGTAAATAGATGAGTGTAGTCTAATGTTTGGGGTTGGCATAGATATCGTGGGCTATAGGGACTGTTCCTACGCTGTATGACTATGATAATTAGGACAGTGGATTACAAAATTACAGACAATGGCCTAGATTTATAGTTAGCAACAAAGTGATAATTTTTCTGAGACTAATTTTTCTAGATATCACCTTTTTCCAAAATCAGCTTGTATCATGGAATCCATAGTGTGAGATCAGGCCATTCGGCCCACTGAGTCTGCATCAATCCTCCAAAAAGCATCTCACCCAGACCCAGCCCCTATCCCTCGTAAGCCTGTATTTCCCATGGCTAATCCAACTAGCTTGCACATCCATGGACACAATGGGCAGTTTAGCATGGCCAATCCATCTAACCTGCACATCTTTGGACTGTGGAAGGAAATCAGAGCACCCAAAGGAAACCCACATAGACACAGGAGATTGTACAAACTCCATACAGACAGTGGTGAATCAAACCCGGCTCCCTTGCGCTGGGAGGCAGCTGTGCTAACCACTGAGCCACCAAGCCGTCCCTCTTAGTGGTCCTAAAGAAAGAGTGCTGAATTGGGAGAAGGCCAACGGTAGTAAAATTTGGCAGGACCTGGGGAGTGTGGATTGGGAGCAGCTGTTTGAGGGTAAATCCACATTTGATATGTGGGAGGCTTTTAAAGAGAGGTTGAGTAGAGTGCAGGACAGACATGTCCCTGTGAAAATGAGGGATAGAAAGGGCAAGATTAGGGAACCATGGATGACAGGTGAAATTGTGAGACTAGCAAAGAGAAAGGGTTGGCCCACTCCAGGACAAAGGAGGGAAGTTATGCAAGGAGTCTGAGAAAATGAGTGAGATTCTTAATGAGTACTTTGCGTCGGTATTCACCGAGGAGAGGGACATGACAGATTTTGAGGTTAGGGATAGATGTTTGATTACTCCAGGTCAAGTTGGCATAAGGAGGGGGGAAGTGTTGGGTATTCTAAAAGGCATTAGGGTGGACAAGTCCCCAGGTCCGGATGGGATCTATCCCAGGTTACTGAGGGAAGCGAGAGAGGAAATAGCTGGGGCCTTAACAGATATCTTTGCAGCATCCTTGAGCACGGGTGAGGTCCCGGAGGACTGGAGAATTGCTAATGCTGTCCCCTTGTTTAAGAAGGGTAGCAAGGATAATCCAAGTAATTATAGACCAGTGAGCCTGACGTCAGTTATGGGGAAGCTGGTGGAGAAGATACTGAGGGATAGGATCTATTTACATTTGGAAGAAAATGGGCTTATTAGTGATAGCAGCATGGTTTTGTGCAGGAAAGGTCATGTCTTACCAACTTGATAGAATTCTTTGAGGAAGTGACAAAGTCGATAGATGAGGGAAGGGCTGTGGATGTCATATACATGGACTTCAGTAAGGCATTTGATAAGGTTCCCCATGGTAGGCTGATAGAGAAAGTGAAGTCGCATGGGATCCGGGGTATACTAGCTAGATGGATAGAGAACTGGCTGGGCAATAGGAGACAGAGAGTTGTAGTGGAAGGGAGTTTCTCAAAATGGAGAACTGTGACCAGTGGTGTTCCACAGGGATCTGTGTTGGGACCACTGTTGTTTGTGATATACATAAATGATCTGGAGGAAGGTATAGATGGTCTGATTAGCAAGTTTGCAGATGACACTAAGATTGGTGGAGTAGCAGATAGTGAAGGGAACTGTCAGAGAATGCAGCAGAATATAGATAGATTGGAGAGTTGGGCAGAGAAATGGCAGATGGAGTTCAATCCAGGCAAATGTGAGGTGATGCATTTTGGAAGATCCAATTCAAGAGTGAACTATACGGTAAATGGAAAAGCCCTGGGGAAAATTGATGCACAGAGAGATCTGGGTGTTCAGGTCCATTGTACCCTGAAGGTGGCAACACAGGTGGATAGAGTGGTCAAGAAGGCATACGGCATGCTTTCATTCATCGAACGGGGTATTGAGTACAAGAGTTGGCAGGTCATGTTACAGTTGTATAGGACTTTGGTTTGACCACATTTGGAATACTGCGTACAGTTCTGGTCGCCACATTACCAAAAGGATGTGAATGTTTTGGAGAGGATGCAAAGGAGGTTCACCAGGATGTTGCCTGGTATAGAGGGCACTAGCTGTGAAGAGAGGTTGAGTAGATTAGGATTATTTACATTAGAAAGATGGACATTGAAGGGGGACCTGATTGAGGTCTACAAAATCATGAGAGGTATGGACAGGGTGGATAGCAAGAAGCTTTTTCCCCAGAGTGGGGGACTCCATTACTAGGGATCACGATTTCAAGGTGAGTGGGGAAAAGTTTAAGGGAGATATGCGTGGAAAGTTCTTTACGCAGAGGGTGGTGGGTGACTGGAACGCGTTGCCAGCGGAGGTGGTAGAGGTGGGCACGATAGTGTAATTTAAGATGTATCTAGACAGATACATGAATGGGCAGGGAGCAGAGGGATACAGATCCTTGGAAAATAGGCAACAGGTTTAGATAGATCTGGATCGGTACAGGCTTTGAGGGCCGAAGGGCCTGTTCCTGTGCTGTAATTTTCTTTGTTCTTTTGTTCTTGTGCCGAGACAAGGGAATCTGGAGGTGCTCGCAAAAATGATTTCATCTGACAGGGTAATCAGCCAATAACATTAAATTATTCCCACAGACAGTAAGCCAAAGGTAACATTTACTTATTAGGGTCCATTTTTAATCAAATTTTAGAGTAGAACAAATCATTCAGGACATAAACACAGATGACACGTAGATGTCGAACAATCATGAATAAGCTTTAAACACAGTTTAGAAATAGGTCACATCCTTTATCATAATTGATCAATATGACATTGCACAAATATAAAATTAATTTTCCAGGATGAAACAAGGTTTTCAAAATAATTGTGTATGTGTGAAAGAAATTAGTTACAACTCAGTCCACAAGGTGCTAACTTATAAAGATTTTTGTGATATACCAGATAGTCATCTCAAATCCACTAGTTGCAGCTTGGTCAGTAAATTTGCATGGTTTGCAAATGACTGGATCTTCTTTGTCTGTGTAGCTCAATGTTAATCAAGTGTGATATTTAGTCATGGAATTAGTAAGCAATGTTACTTGCAACTTAAAATGCTAAAAGACCAAGAAAGGAATATTTCTGCATTGACACTTGTTTAAATAAATGCAAGAAAGATTGAAGTGCCCACAAGTCTTACATATCAGATAGTACGACTGTCCGCGAGCCACTGGAAAGGTTCACAATGCAGCAAGCACAAGGTGTGATTCCCACTCGCTGCCATACAATATTCGATATGTTGATACCTCTGCTTTGAAAATCATCTGTTATAAAACTTTGCCAAAATAAATGACAAAGTCAGGAGACAAAAAGATTGGGAAAATCTGGAGTTATTTAGCAGATTTTGAAATAAAAATGAAAATGCAGGCTTATGTAACTGGTTACAAAAACCTCTTTACCATTGAAGTCATCAGTTCTGTTTGTTCAAACACTGACAGCGACATTTGAAGGCAAAATTAATGTTAGTGGTAGTTAATACCTTACCTAGTTGCTGATACCCATTTCAATCTTAGTAACCTGTGCACATAACTTTTAGTCGAAATGTTTTTAGTCTTGCCCTAACTCTTCTCTTCTGGAAGAGGGAATCTATACTATATTAGATTTGTTTCAACATCATCTTGAATTAATATAGTGCCTTAACACAGTAAAATGTCTGTGATTTCCACGACTAAAAAGTTAACATTCTGTTTTTGATGTTGTGGTATTTTAAAATACAATTGTATTTGGAATACTGTACATTAGGGATAGATTGAAAGAGGAATCTTTGCATCAATCTTCCACTGAGATCCTTCAGAGGTATGAGGAAGATGAAGTGAAGAGGATTTGATCAGTTTATCGTGGATCATTTGGCACATACTATACTTATAAATATTCACTGCAATGGAATTATATTTAGGTAAGAAATATATAATTAACACAAAACAACCATTTTAAATGCTGATTTGAAAAATTGACACTTTTAACTGATTCTAGCAGCTGCCATAAGTCAAGATAAAACTGGTAAGCACTTGGAGGTGTATACGATAGTCAAGTTAACCAGCACACATTTACTAAACTCTAATTATGTTTGATAAACCTAAGAGTTTATTTGAAGTGTGCAACTGGGTAAATGTAAAGAATGCAAGTGATTAAATACATATGGACTTTCAAACCATGGTGGATAAGATGTGTCAGAAAAATGAAGGCACATAAGAGAAAACCTAGAAACATAGCTAACAAACGAAAAGCAATAAAGTTGAGCTAAATTGGAATAGTTTCGATTGGAGGTGTATATACACCAGAGGTCACTATTAGGTCCACTGTCTCCAACAACTACAGCAACCTTCCTTTGTGCTCGGTATGACTCCAGCCAGCAGAGAGTTTTCCCTCCAATTCTCACTGACTCTAGTTTTGCTTGAGCTCCTTGATGCCAAAGTTGAGTTTGATTGGTTACGGCATTGCCTGAGAAATGAAACCAAGAATGGCTATCACCCATTGCATTTCAACCGGTTTCAACAGGTAACACAAAAAAAAATTTGCTCAAAACAATCACACCACAAAAAACATAATTTTTATGTCAATTCTTTCATGCACCATTGATATTGCAACTAAAGGAACAAAAAATACTCTGAAACAGTATGTTTTAACATCTATAGCAAATCAGTTGCTCTTCAAAACCCTGCAGCAATTGCAATTAGTCCAACCTTACAGAAGTCCCATCTGCAAGCACAAATATTTTCTAACTATCTAATGCTCTTTATTTTGCCTTTCTTATTAGTTTTCAGCCACCAAAACTTCACAATGACAAACACTTCTGCATCTAGCTCCTTTTCATGACTGTTCCATGGTCTTCACTTCATTTCAAGTTACAGCCTCTAATTACAATTATATATCTCTCATTCCTAATATTGCAAGCATGTTCTCTTGCACAATTGAAGAGTCTTTCTCTGATACGTAATTGGTTCCTGATACTTGAGTCACTTCTTGACCCACCATCAGCATTTGCACCATGTTTTTTTTACTCTCCACCCTTTTTAACTACATTCCACCACTGCATGGACCTCTCCTCTTGGCCATTGTTCTGAATGTCCAACAATATTTCAACTTGCCAAAGCTTTTCCTGCATATCACACAATTAACATGTGCCACCATTCACAAGACTTCTCTGGAATATTTGGCATCTGAATACCAACTCTGGGCAAATGGACTTTGGATGTGATGGCTGTCTCTCTGTGCATCATGATCACTCATTGTCACTATCCAACCCTCTATTCTATTCTATTCATCAAGACCTGCATCACAAAATACAACAGCATTTCACATACAAGGTGCCTTACTGTACTTTTATCAGCTGCTTGAATTCTGAGATTTTGTCAATGATTCTGAGTAATTGTGAGGAATGAACATTTGATTGCTTGGTTTTATCATCAGGATCTATTCCCCTAGCAAGGTCTTTTCATGACCTGGAACTCTCTTTTATAATACATCAAATTTTCTTAATTAAACACTATCTCAGATAGTACTAAACAATGCCTGAAAAGTCTCAAATTTCTCCAAGATCACAACCTTGATGAAAGGCAATGCCCATGCATATAAAGTATTCATTTGTGTGAAAAACAATGGAACTATGGTAATACCTTCTAGAAGGAGAGGGCTATCACAGACCACATGACCGTTTGGGATTTCATCCAAAGACTGACTGGCAGGGTCTATATCCTCCTTCCGTCCAAAAAGAATTATTTGTACAAACTACCTATGCAATGACAGTTTTTGATTTGCAGTCTGGTTAGCAGTTATAATTTTGTGCAGCACTTCATCGATAGCCACATGATTTATTTCACAAACTCATTGAAAGAAGGACTTCTTGTTGTGATTTACATGACCACTATATTTGTATTTTTACACTGGCTTCTGAACACATTTATAATGGAAAAGCGTATGTCAATCAGAAACTTCACTGCTGTCCCAAATCCAGTTGCTATTCATTTCTCCATGATACGGGCTATAATAATGTTTTATCTTTACTAAGAATTATTGAAGAACAACTAAATCTGGTTGCTAGATTAAGAAAGTGGAGAATGAATATTTGTCTTTGTCTCAAAATTTCATAGCTATGGCAGTAACTTTTTAAATCTTTGATAAGTCACGTCAGCAGATTACTTTAAGATAACTTACTTTTTCTTTCTCTGGTTCTTATCACTTGACGCCATTATTAACTGTGTATGTGATGAGAATCATCAGATTTTATTAAAGCAATTGTTACGCTTCCTATAGAGAGATATAATTTCTAAGAAAAAAAGGAAATCACACAATGCCAGCAGGAAGAAAACTATTGGCCAATATTTCACTTAAAATGCTTACTATAAACCAAATGAAATCAATAAAATTCAAACATTAATTAATTTGTGATAAATACTTCTGCTCTTTTCTATACCAGCAACTGTATAAAGATTGCCAAACAGAAAATTATTTCATTCAGAAAGAATCCTGTTCATTTTTTCTTTGTACAAATTCTCAATTTGTTCTGAACTGCTATACATAAAACACCGGCTGATGGAATTCGACTTTCTACTTACCCTACACTGCTTTTTTGTTCACTCTCATGAAACCAGAGGATGTGTGTGTATTTCTTGGAACGTAATCATGGCAGCAACATGAAATCAATTAACTCCCTTTCAGAATACTTTCTATCCCACATTGGTCTTAAAATGGTCATTACATAAACTAAAATTCATGACTTATAATTCCAAATCCACCTGGACCCTTTCTCTTTATTGCGAACTGTTGATGTTACATCAATCGCCTTAAGTTCTTTGCTCCCTTCACCCAGCCTCCATCTGAACTTGTTGTACTCCATTCTCTCAGGCTGAATCCTAACTTCACTGGCCAATGTGAAGTTTGTAGTTTATACTGGAGCATTGCAGAGATGTGACAAATCAGTTTGCAAGCACTCCCCATTATGAGAAAGAAATGCTAAGGACTTACACTGTGCTGAATCTCTCCTAAAACACAGCTTTCCCCACACTCCAATAAGTTCCTGTTCTCCCAGATGACAACAATGAATGAAACTTACAGCTCCTCCCAAGAATGCACTCAATGTGCATCAAATCATTTAATTACACCATGGCGTCTCCACATTGTCTGCAATGATACCATGAACAGTTAGAACTTTTGACATATTGAATGAGAGCACAGAAGTGAATGCAAAAGTGATATTTCATCAAACAGTAGTACTGCACATAGATTTTACACACACACACTCGCAATATGATTTCAAATTCTTTCACCTTCCTTGTTCTAATGTTACAATGTCATGCCACCTCAGTGGATGCAGCTGACTTCTGAAAGCCTGTAGACTGGACTGTCATCTTGCCTCAGATAATGTTTGTAGGTAGCCTCTGGTAGGCCCAGAGTCTAAAGAGCCTAATTATAGAGGGCTTCTGCACATGCGCATGTGTTATTCCTTGAGCCTGAGGTGATGGAGGCATGTGACTCATTGGCAGAGGGAAGGTGCTGCCACGGCACCTCCAGAGTGTCCTGAGATGACAATACTTTGTGTTTATCACTCATCCTCTCTGTCAATTTACAATGGTACCTTACTCCTTCTGGAGTTAAGGAACGTGAGGTCAATCTCCTTCAGCCCCTTCTTGCCAAACCAAAAAGCAGACGTTTCCATGCTTTGCCATCCAGACCATCAAGGCAACCATGGACTGTCAAACCAGGGCCCCAGCGTTAGACAGAAACTGCACTTTGTTCCAAGCTAGGTCTCTGGCAGTTCTGTTAGATGTTCTGCACTTATGTATGGCTCAAGTTCAAAGGCTAATCAAGTATACCGGCCTTAACGGCGGCCTGTTCTCCAGCACGCCTCCAAGTATCAGAGATGTTATCCAATTCTTCCTCCTCTGCCTACGGTTCTGTGCCAGTGCAGTGCTCACCAATTTCAGCCTACTCTAGATAAATTACCCAGAGTTGAACTGGTAGAGCAATGCCTTAACAATGCATTCTGAGGGACCAGGCTGTTCCTCCTCAGATGATTGCTGACTGGATCTCAAACAAATAAACCTGGGTACTCAGATTCACCAAAAGTTGACATTCTTCTTTGTCTCTATATTGTGGATCCTGCATAAAGATCATACAAAATGCCATCCTTAATCAAAGTTTAGTTCAAAAATTGCTCCTTGATTGGTGTTTCCTATCAGCCGCTTGGAGGATAACTCACATGACAACCAAACATTTCCAATTTCTAATACAGTGCAAGCGAGCTCCCATGTTCTCCAGCTATCTCTGCAAAGATCATAAAGTCCACAAGATTGGGCATCCCATTAGTTGTGTGCAGTTTTCTGATGCAAAGTGACAAATGAATTAAGAGGCATTATCTGTATAAATCAGTACAAGGAAAGTTAAAGATAAAAATTCCCATTGCTGTGACTGCCTATTTGCATTAAGTGAAAGAAGAATGTAATATTGGGGCATTTGAAAGTGTAAGACTCTTAATTAGAGGTGGTTCAGTGTGGTCAAAAAGGTACAATTGATGGAAATTCATTCAGAATCACATGATGTTTGAGAGAGGTGTTCAGGCCCATACCACATTTTGTGCTGTCCTTTCACTTTTGGTGCACTTTGGTGGAAGCTCTATGATCTGTATTTTAACTCGGTTGCAATGAAAGGTGGGTGATCTGGTGGTGCTTGAGGTGCTGAGGCCAGCAATTCTGCTTCTGTTAGAAATGTGACCTCTGGCAGATGGCAGAGGGGCAGCAACACCCCATTGCAAATAGAGTGAAATAAATGTTTCCAGTGAAGTGAGAGACATTGCACATGAAATATACGATAAAGATATGGCACTCAATTTTTATGTTACATCCTTGTGCAGTGACAAATTAACTACGCTGAGTGAAATAGATTGAGGCATGAAGCATTTACCTTGGAAGTACGCAAAAGATCATTCTTTGTTTGTATTACTGTAGCCAGTCTCATGCCTGGGTGTTAGGATCACCGATGATTGTAACCACCTCAGTCCATGTAGTCCTGGTCACTGGAGATGGTATATTATTTCCATCCCAAGGAAAGCAGACATCCCTGTGCTCAAGATTAATCTGCAGTATCACACTTGATGAGGTGACGCTAAGGCCTCCTGTCTTGTCTCAGATATGTTCAGAGTTCAGTTGGGGTCTCTGTGCTATATCCACAGATTTTCCATGATTGATAATAGTGAAGTTTAGGGGAGGTCACACTCTAGTGATATTATTGCTGGACTGTTAATTCAAAGACCCAGATAATGTCCTGGGGACCCAGGTTTGAATCCTGACTCATATGGTGGAATTTAAATTCAAATATAAGCAAAAAAGCTGGAATAAAGGTTTCAATGATGACCATGAATCAATTGTTCAATTGTCAGAAAAACCCATCTGGTTCACTAAGCCACTTGCCACAAAGGTTCAGACTTTAAACCACACATGCTTATGTAATAAAGACTCGGACAAAATTACACGAGAAAATCCACCCTGACTCCAGGTGGACATCCTGGAGCCCAGATCCATATTTACACTCTAACAAAAATTCCACCTGTGGTTTCTGACTCAGTAATCGCATTAATTGTCAGATCAAATGGTCAATCACACATGCATACACATGCAAAAGAAGGTTAGATGCCAACTGTTTGACTTGCTGTCAAACTAAAAGCAGCAAGGTAGTATGCAGAATATGGGATTGAAGTCAATGGCACAGAAAGTGCCTTAAGTGATAATGACTTGGAAGAGTAAAGTTACACCTGTACCCAAAGGCTGAGTTTATGTAATTGGTTAGTTATTTTGATGTTACAACAAACAATGCAGGTGAGATAGAATGTCACTATTGGTTAGTAGTTTCCACACGAAATAAACCAGTTTGTCTTCCACAATTAATATCAGCTTACTTGAATGCTGAGCAATTCCACTTGAGAAGACCGGAAAAAGGCAAGCATTTGAAATTCCCTGTTTTCTCTCTTCCTTCTTTTTTACAAAGTGGGGTTACATTAGCTGGCCTCCAGTCCATTGGAACTCTTCCAGAGTCTACAGAATGCTGGAAAATGATCACCAATGCATCCACAATTTCGAGGACCACTTCTCTAAGTATTTTGGGATGCACAGTATGAGGCCCTGGGGAGTTATCAGCTTTTAATTGCATCAATTTCCCCAATACCATTTCCTGACCAGTAAGGATTTCCCTCAATTCCTCCTTTATCCTTGACCCACTGTCTCCTGGTATCTGGTGTATCAGTCCATGATGCAATCAACAAACATATAGAATTTGACCCTATATACAAACGCATATAGAACAAAACCGGAAATGACAACTCTCCATAACAGATTGGACAATATAAATTCCAAGCGGAGTAGAACAATATCGCTTCACTGGTGAAATTACAATCAATATGCAGTTTGAAGTTAGCCATAATAACTGCTGTACCCCTACTGCACGCATCTGTAAATGCCTGTTTGATGCCATCCCCAATCTTACACCTACTATTTGGTGGTCTGTACATAACTCCCACTAACTGCTTTTCCCCCTTTGGAGTTCTGCAACTCCACCCAAACAGATTCCACAGTGTCCAGACTAATGTCCTTCCTTCTTCTTGCTCTTAACCCATAATGTTACCCACCTCCCTTTCCTTTCTGTCTATCATTCCTGAAAATTGAATACCAGTTGATGTTGAGTTCCCAACTTTGGTCACTCTGGAACCACGCCTCAGTGATCCCAACTACATCATAACTATTAATAACTGGCTGCACAGTTAATTCATCCACCTAATTACAAATGCTCTTTGCATTGAGACACAGAGCCTTCAGGCTCTTTTTTTGACATTTTTTGCCCTTTTAGAATTATAATGTAACGTGATTCTTTTTGATTTTTGTCTTTGGCATCTCTGCCTTCCATTTTCACTTTTCCCACTAACACCTTTCATTTCTGGCCCCATTTTACTTCCCTCCAGCTTCCTGCTTTGGTTCCCATCCCCCTGTCATATTAGTTTAAACTTCATTATAATTCAATGATTCCTAATAAAATAGAAAACTACATGCTACTGAGTCCAACATCTGGTAGAGAAACTATTCTACAGAACCCCACAGTGTGGAAACTGGCTATTCAGCCCAACAAGTCCATACTGACCCTGCGAAGAGTATCCCACCCAGACTCATCCCCCTAAACCTGCTTTTCCCATAGCTAATGCACCTAACCTACACATCCCTGAACACTGGGTAATTTAGCATGGCCATTCCACCTAACTTGCACATCTTTGGACCTTGTGGGACTTCGATGTTGTGGCCGTTTCGGAGACATGGATAGAGCAGGGACAGGAATGGTTGTTGCAGGTTCCGGGGTTGAGATGTTTCAGTAAGATCAGGGAAGGTGCTAAAAGAGGGGGAGGTGTGGCATTGTTAGTCAAGGACAGTATTACGGTGGCAGAAAGGATGTTTGATGACAACTCGTCTACTGAGGTAGTATGGGCTGAGGTTAGAACCAGGAAAGGAAAGGTCACCCTGTTGGGAGTTTTCTATAGGCCTCCAAAAAGTTCCAGAGATGTAGAGGAAAAGATTGCAAAGATGATTCTGGATAGGAGCGAAAGTAACAGGGTAGTTGTTATGGGGGACTTTAACTTTCCAAATATTGACTGGAAACGCTATAGTTCAAGTACTTCAGATGGGTCAGTTTTTGTCCAATGTGTGCAGGAGGGTTTCCTGACACAGTATGTAGATAGGCCAACAAGAGGCGAGGCCACATTGGATTTGGTACTGGGTAATGAACCAGGCCAGGTGTTAGATTTGGAGGTAGGTGAGCACTTTGGTGATAGTGACCACAATTCGGTTACGTTTACTTTAGCGATGGAAAGGGATCGGTATATACCGCAGGGCAAGAGTTATAGCTGGGGGAAAGGCAATTATGAGGCGATGAGGCAAGATTTAGGATGCATAGGATGGAGAAGGAAACTGCAGGGGCTGGGCACAATTGAAATGTGGAGCTTGTTCAAGGAACAGCTACTGCGTGTCCTTGAGAAGTATGTACCTGTCAGGCAGGGAGGAAGTGGTCGAGCGAGGGAACCATGGTTTACTAAAGAAGTTGAATCTCTTGTCAAGAGGAAGAAGGAGGCTTATGTAGAGATGAGGCGTGAAGGCTCAGTTAGGGCACTTGAGAGTTACAAGTTAGCCAGGAAGGACCTAAAGAGAGAGCTAAGAAGAGCCAGTTTGGGACATGAGAAGTCTTTAGCAGGTAGGATCAAGGAAAACCCTAAAGCTTTCTATAGGTATGTCAGGAATAAAAGAATGACTAGAGTAAGATTGGGGCCGGTCAAGGACAGTAGTGGGAAGTTGTGCGTGGAGTCCGAAGAGATAGGAGAGGTGCTAAATGAATATTTTTCGTCAGTATTCACACAGGAAAAAGACAATGTAGTCGAGGAGAATACTGAGATACAGTCTATTAGACTAGACGGGATTGAGGTTCATAAGGAGGAGGTGTTAGCAATTCTGGAAGGTGTGAAAATAGATAAGTCCCCTGGGCCGGATGGGATTTATCCTAGGATTCTCTGGGAAGCTAGAGAGGAGATTGCAGAGCCTTTGGCTTTGATCTTCATGTCGTCATTGTCTTCAGGAATAGTGCCAGAAGACTGGAGACTAGCAAATGTTGTCCCCTTGTTCAAGAAGGGGAGTAGAGACAACCCTGGTAATTATAGACCAGTGAGCCTTACTTCGGTTGTGGGTAAAGTGTTGGAAAGGATTATAAGAGATAGGATTTATAATCATCTAGAAAGGAATAATTTGATTAGGGATAGTCAACACAGTTTTGTGAAGGGTAGGTCGTGCCTCACAAACCTTATTGAGTTCTTTGAG
>NC_063337.1:64368800-64369340 GCF_021869965.1 Rhincodon typus | reverse complement strand
CTTCAGATTGGTTTCACAGGTCGGCGCAACATCGAGGGCCGAAGGGCCTGTACTGTGCTGTAATGTTCTATGTTCTATGTTTACTGGCTCCATCCCCGCCTCTTCAACCTGTTTGTTTCCTCTCCACCTATCCTCTCCTCTATCCCTCTTCTATCCGCCTCCCACTCTCTCCCTATTTATTTCAGAACCCCCTTCCCCTCCCCCTTTTCTGATGAAGGGTCTAGGCCCGAAACGTCAGCCTCTCTGCTCCTATGATGCTGCTTGGCCTGCTGTGTTCATCCAGCCCTGCACCTTGTCATTTCTGTATCCATCTTGCCAGCTCACCCCTGACACCATGTGATTTCACCTTTGTGTACGAGTCCATCATGAGGGACCTTGTCAAAGGCTCTACTAATGTATATGTAGACTACATCAACCACTTTTCCCTCATCAATCATCATCATCACCTCCTCAAAAAACTCAATCAAGTTGGTGAGGCATGGCACATCACCTGCTTCCCCCCCCCCCCCCCCCCCCCCCCCGCCCCCCCCCCCCCCCCCC
>NC_063337.1:64325394-64368700 GCF_021869965.1 Rhincodon typus | reverse complement strand
CCTCCTCTCTCCCAATCCCCCCCCCTCCGATACACATGCACATACACAATTGCTATTAAATGTGCATAGATCTTATCCCAGAGAATCTTTTCTAATAATTTCCCTATCATTGATGTGAGGCTCACAGGCCTATAATTTCCTGGATTATCCATGCTAACCTTCTTAAACAATGGGACAACATTGACTACTCTCCAGCCCTCTGGGACCTCACCTGTGGCTAAAGAGGATACAAAGATGTTTGTCAATGCTCCAGCAATTTGTTCTCTTGCCTCCCTCAATATTCTGGCATGGATATTATCAGGACCTGGGGACTTATCTTGTTTAAATTTTTTTAAGATGCTCAACACCTCTTCCGTTTTAATAGCAACTTGGCTCAGACACTCCCTTCCCTGAGATCATCCTCCGCCAATTCCATCTCTTTGGTGAGTACCGACACACAGAATTCATTTAGGACCTCTCTTCTGGGTCCAAACATAGATTCCCTCCTTTCTCCTTGAATGGGCCAACCCTTTCCCTGGCTACATAGAACATAGAACTGTACAGCACAGTGCAGGTTCTTCGGCCCACGATGTTGTGCCGAACTTTAACCCTAAACCTAAGGTCTATCTAACCTTCACCCCTACCTTATACTATCATCCGTACTCTTTTTACATATGTACAAAAAGGCTTGGGATTCTGCCTTATCCTGTTTGCTAACAACTTTTCATGACCCCTTTTAGCCCTTCTAATTTCTTGTTTGAGTTCTTTCCTACTTTCCTTATATACTTCAAGGGATCATCAGTTCCCATCCTCCTAGATTTTATGTATGCTCCCTCTTTCTTTTTGACCAAGGTCATAACATCCCTGGTCATCCAAGGTTCATGTAACTTGCCACACCTATCCTTCATTCTTGCAGAAACGTAGAAAGTGGAATGGATTTTGGGAGTCAGGAGGTAAGTTGTTCACTGCAGGATTCCTAGCCTCTGACTTGCTCTTCTATCAACTGTATTTATGATGAAAGTTCATTTTCTGGTCAATGGTAACTCCTGAATGCCAATAGTGGGGGATTCAGTGATGGTAATGCCATTAAATATCAAGGGATGAGTTTGATTCTCTCTTGTTGGAAATGTTCATTGCCTGGCACTTGTTTGATTTGTCACTTGCCACTTGTTAGCCTAAGCCCATTAGTAATGAGATACTCCAACGTTAAGGGAATTCTGTATTGTTAAAGGCGCCTTTCAGAAGAAACATTAAACTAAGTGGATACAAAAGGTATCACACTACTTTTTCAAAAATAAACAGATTAAGTCCTTGCAATGTCCTGTCCAACATCCATACTCAGCCAACATCAGTCAAATAAATTATCTGCTCATTTTTAAAAAATATTACAATATATTGGATAAGAAACAAGAAATTTTATATGTTTGACTGAAAGAGATAACCGAACAAAACAAACTTTCCTGGATTTCTAGGAACTTTGTGGGAAAGCAGTTCTGTAACTGTTCACATGTAAAGTAATTAAAATCAGAATTAATTTGAAAAGTTAGCTAAAATGATTACGATAAAATTACAAAAGGTTGCAAAAACGCTGAAAACTTTGCACAAATCATTGATGACATTATTTACCGTGTGTCTGTATCTTCAACAGGAAATTTATCAACCACATTAATTATGTCCAAACAAACTAACCCAACACATAGGATCTGTTTCTCTTTTGTTGTCATTCTGTAATAACATATGGAACAATATTGTCATTAATTGTCACATTGTTCAAGCAAAGTTTTACGGAGCAATCGTAATCATTGGTAACCTGAAATCAAAACAAAGAATACACAGCATTTATCGTGACATAACATGAGTCAATATTTCAGCAGGTACTCTTGCGTTTTCAAAATTTTCTACTTAAATTCAGTAAGATTCAGAATCCACACTCACTGAAATCACAAAGGCTTGCTGTGTCACAAGCTCAATTGTTACTTTTTATGGAAACAATGTTTAACTTAAAAGCATACTGCCTTTATAAAATAGCAAACTGTTTCTCAACTGCAAATACAGAGACCCGGATTTGATTCCAGCGCCAGGGACCTGGATTTGATTCCAGCCTCGGTCTGTATGGAGTTTGAACATTCTCTGTGTCTGCATGTGTTTCTTCCAGGTGCTCTGGTTTATTTCCACAGTCCAAACATGTGCAGGTTAAGTGGATTGGCCATGCTAAATTGCCTATCATGTCCAGGCTAGGTGGATTAGTCATGGGAGATGCAGGGTTAGAGGGATAGGATAGGAGGGTGGGTCTGAATGGGATGCTGTTTATCAGGCCAGTGTGGACCCCACTGGCCAAATGGCCTGCTTCCACACTGTAGCGATTCTATGATATAGTAAAGGGAAAAAGTACACAGCTTTGTGGAGCACCGGTATTGAGGATTATTGTGGAGGAGATGTTGTCACCTGTCCTTACTGATGTGGTCTGTAGGTCTGGAATTCAAGGATCCAGTTGCAGAGGGGAAGCAGAGTCTTAGGTCTCAGAATTTGGAGAGGAGTTGGTGGTACTCACATATGCTTGTTCTCCTTGTTCTATTTAGTAGAAGTTGCAGGTTTGGAAGGTGCCCATAAAGAAACCTTGTTAAATTTCTGCAGTGTAGATACACACTGCCACCACTTTATATTGATGAAAGGAGTAAATGTTTAAGGTAATGGAGCAAATGCCAAGCAAGCAGATTACTTTTTCCTCTATGGTGTTAAGCTGCTTGAGTATTGTAGGAGCTACATTCAGAGAAGTGGCGTATATTCTATACTCCTGACTTGAATCTAGTAGATGGTCAGCAGGCTTTAGGGAGTCAGAACATGAATTACTTGCCCCTGAATTCCCAGTCTCAGTTATAAGAATGTGTGAATGAGGAGTGGGAGTAAGCCCTTTGCTCTGCCATTTAATAGATCATGGCTGATCTGATTATTCCACATTCCCATCTTCCTACAATAACTTTTCACATGTTTGTTTATCAAAAATTTATCTATGCCTTCTTCAAAAGATGAAGCAGCCCTGGTTCTAACACCTTTTGAGAAAGAGTTCCAAAGACTCAAACCTTTAGAGAAAAAAAAATTCTCTTCACCTCCATTAAATAGGCGGTGACTCCTGCTTTTTAAACAGTGACCCAGAACAGAAATCTAAACAGAAACTTCCATGAGAGAAAATATCCTTTTTTTCTCCCCCCGTTAACATCCCCCAGAATCTTACATTTCAAATGGTTCACCTATTACTCTTCTAAACTCCAGTGGCTAGAAGCCGAGCCCGTCCAACTTTATGTTCATAACATAACCAGCCTATGCATGGTGTTAGTCTCATAATCCTTCTCTGAACTGCTTCTACCACACACACCATCACCGTTAAATAAGGAGACAGTGAACACAGTACTTCTGATGTGCTTTTACCAAGACTAATTAACTGGAACCCAACTTCTTTACCTCTGCATTCAATTTCACTTGCAATTATTCATAACTTTCTATTAACTCTCCTAGTTTGTGTGCATGTAAGAAGAAAAGTAACTCTCTATGATACTCAAGATGCAGCTCAGTTCAGTCCTTGAGCGAGGGTGTGTGACCCTGAACAAACAATGTCCCCACAACAGCAATATGCTGATGGTTGCTAGTGAAGCCCTCAATCCAGCACTAAAGCACAGAAGCATCTTGCAAGTGGCGCGGAGGTGTGTCATAAAGGTTCTTAGAGGCTAGCAACATGTTGGATGTTAATGACCATGGGGATGAGGCCAACCTGTAGCCAGTGGCCATGGAATATGCTCTGAGAGGTTGGTACTCTGTTTCCAACATGTATTTGTTTGGAGAAAGTGGGGATCTGAATTTCCAGGTGTTTGCTCTGGTTTCCTTGTCGGGTTTTCACGACATTGAGCTCACCTAAGTTCAGTAAGGTGAGAGCTGACTGCTGACCATTGATGAGGCAGGTTAAACTATTCACAAGATGGTTAACAAGCAATAATCGCTATTAATCAGCATCTCACCACTGCCTAGCAAGAATCTTGCAATGCCATACCACTTGTGAAAAGCTTAAAAGATGGTGCAAGTTACTCCCGTTGTCGGACATGTCACTTGATTCTGCCACACATCTCCCCACAATTTATTTCACTTCCACAGCCAGAAGACTAGGTTGTCTCAGAGATAGTAGGAACTGCAGATGCTGGAGAATCTGAGATAACAAGGTGTAGAGCTGGATGAACACAGCAGGCCAAGCAGCATCAGAGGAGCAGGAAGGCTGATATTTCGGGCCTAGACCCTTTTTCAGAAAACTAGGTTGTCTGTCTGGTTTTACACCTTTTTGACTTTACTGTAGCAGTTTGCTGCAACAAAGTGGCTAACTTGTCCATTTTAGTTGGCAGTTAAGAATAAATCATGTGGCTGAGTTTGGTGTGACATGTAGGCCATGTCAGGTGAGGACTGCAGATTTCTTTCCTAAAAGGCTTTATTGAACCGGATGGGTATTTACAACAATCATTGTTTCACGGCACCATTACTGAGACTAAACGTTAATTTCAGAATTCTGGAAGTTAACTTTTAAGTTCCACCAGCTGCAATGGTCAGTTCTGGTCAATGAGGACAAACTATATCCTCACGGTATTACCCTGGGCCTCTGGATTATCAGTTAAGGAGACATTATTGCTAAGCCAGTGCCTGTTCTCAAGCATTTTAGCCTTTAAGTCCTAGATATCACTTTTACTGCTCTATGAATTATGATTAGAGTCGTCCACCACTGACTAAACATAAACCTCTTGTTCACTGTGGACCATTCATAACAGCAAATTGTGAGCCCTGTGAACATTAATCTGCTAAAAAAAAATTGTAGTTGTCCAAGTGCACACTTGGCCTCCTCGTTACCAAATGCATTTTTTACAACAACCTACATTACCAATTGCTCAATTTCTCCTTCCCATTTTGGGACATCACGGGTTTGCAGAGAAATCTAATTACAGTTGTTCAGTAACTGCCTGTACACAATCTTCTTATATTGAATTGCTTCTCAAGTACTTCGTAACTATAGTTTATTTTTGCTCTTTAACTCACATGTTAAATCTAATTTTATAACACATTTGCCATCTAAATCTTTACTTGCTTTTTTTCCCCCATAATTGTGGGAGGTTATTGTATAACTACTTTGTAAAAATCAGTTTCCTAAACAACTATTTGCTAGAGATGATGAAAGACTAGAGGGCACAGCTCACTGTGCACCTTTAATGACGCATATCAAAAATAAATTCCATGCATATCAATCTGTTCTGACGCTGTAGAATGTAATTCAACATTTACCCTGCAACAGACACCATCTCAGAGTCCATCTACGTTGGATATTTACTTTCACAGTAATGATTTTCTCCCCCTCCCAAAGTTGAACTATGAACATGACAAGCTGAGAACATAGCAGCATGCCCAGTTAGTAAACCTATTGTAAAACTAAGCCATAAACAACACAAAAAGTCTAAAGTTTGTTCAATCGTTGGGGTTTAGTTAGCTGACTTCAGCCTGTCGACAGTACAGGAATTAAAATTAATCGGCCTTCTTGCCGAAGAATAGGAAATCAAAATCGTCATTCTTGTTCCTAACTGCTCTCAAACAATCCAGACAGAAATTGTTTCTGACCTATGAGGTCAGAATTAAGTTGAACTAATTAGGAAAAATGGCATAAAATCTCCATTCCAGAGTGCACTGTATAATGGTGACAAATATGGATGGCTTCTCAGACTCAATGGGCATTTATTTAGATGATGTAGTGTACAGGTTAAATTAAATCTGCATCAACCATTGAACATGTTGCTAATTATTGGCAGAAATATTCATGAATTGATAAAAAGTGTTTTAACCACAATATTTACACATTCCATCGCTAAAAATATCTAGTTTAAAACTGATTGATTAATTTTTTTTCCCTAATGAGCAGATTTCTTACTAGCAATACACATACACAAATCCTGTTATTCTCAAAATCTTTAATACCGCTCCGCAAGATGCAGGAATGGTGCAGAAGAAAATGATTAGATAGGATTTAACAAGTAGTTCCCAACTTTTTTTTGGAGTGAAACACTGTATGTCCAATAAATTTCCAAGTATATAATCAGATGCATCTGACACCTAATTTACGTTCTGCACTGAAATAAATTATTTCTTGAGTGTTAAAAGATGCAGTTAAAACAGTGAGAAATTGAAGACTTTTTTGCAGTCTTGTCAACTGAAAGTTTCGACGAGTCCCTTTGTTACAGTTTGAAAATACAATTACCAGCGCTGAAAATTAACATGCTCAATGACAGAGTTATTCTTCTCAATCATTTAGCACTTCCCTCATCTTGAATTCACTGTTTTGCTTTAAAAAGCTGTAAATCAGGTGACACAAGGGAAATATAATAAAATTAGAGCATACATAAAATAAAGTTACTCACAACATTACAGCACAAGATAATTATCTCCAGATGAATAATAATATAGACAACACACACAAAATGACAAGCAACCAGAACTCACCTTCCGTCCGCACAGCAGATACCTTACTTCTGAGCTGTTACTATAGTTGATACCAACAATGAAAATGCTGATGAACAAGAAGGGATGCAGAAACAACTGAAATTATTTCATAATTCCCACACACCACCATCTACCGACGAAAGCCCTACACTTCTGCTGAGTGATATTCACTTCTGAGGTTGAGTCTATGAATATTTTCCTTCACGGTACTTTTTCGTTTGAGAAGAGTACAGCGAGTCTCTTCATATTTATGTTAGCACAGGAAGTCTTAGAATATAAAATAAAGTAGAGCATTGCCCAAACAGATAACAGCTACGGGGTGCAGAGTGTCTAGGTGCAAGAATCATAGAATCCCAACAATGCAGAAAGAGGCCATTTGGCCCATTCAGTCTGCTTTGGTCGTCAGAAGAGTGACCCTGCAACCCTTCATTCATCATAGCTAACCTGCACATCTCTGGACACAACAGGGCAAATTAGCATGGCCAATCCACCTAACCTACACATTTTGGAGGAAACTGGGGCATCCACTGGAAACCCACGCAGACATGGGGAGTGCACATAAGCTCCAGACAGCAGTCAACCAGGGCTGCAATTGAACCTTGGTCCCTAATGCTGTGAGGCAGCAGTGCTAACCATTATGTCACTAAACTGCCCAGCACTGTTCTAGTGCTAGACTCACAAAACGTTAGTATGCAGGTACAAGAAACAATTAAAAAGGCAAATTTGTGGATTTGTGATGAGAGGAATTTAGTATAAACACAAAGATGTTCTGGTTCAGTCGTACAGGACATTGTTAAGACTATATCTCAAGTACTTGTGCGTAGTTTTGGTCTCCCTATTTAAGAAAAGATGTAAATTTGTTGGAGGCAATCAGAAGTGTTTTACTAAATTGATAGCTGGAATGAGCACCTTGTTTATGAGGGAAGGGTGAAGAGCCTGTTTTCAACAGAGTTTCGAAGAGTGACGTGTGACTTGATTAAGTTGTATAAGACCCTGGCCAGTCTTGACAAGATGTGGAAAATTTATATTTCTTCTTGTGGGTGAGCCCAGACCTAGGGGGCTACTGTTTTAATATTAGGAGTCACCTAATATTCAGTCACTTTAGGACAGATGAGGTAAGTTCTTTTCTCAGATGGATGTGCCACATTGGAATTTTTGCCTCAGATAATGGAGGAGGCAGAGCCATTGAGTATTTTTAAGGTCGAGGTAGATTTTTGTTAGGCAAGCAAACTAAAGGTGATCAGGGCCAGGTGGAAATGTGGAATTCAAAGCACAAACTGAACAGCTGTGATCTCATTGAACAGCAAAGCAGGCTTGAAAGGAAAAAATGGCCTACTTCTGCTCTTAATTCATCTGTTTTTATATACTTATTACTCAATAGTAATTTTCAATATCTAGATAAGCTCTCAGAATAAATACTTCCTACTACCATTTCAGGTTCCAGCCAGGAAGAACTGCATTTACATTGCCCTGGCAATACTTGTAGCTATATTGCTCTGCAAAACTATGTTCCCTGGAATGAAAGTTGCCAAAGAGTTAAAAATGTTAGAGGAAATTATTTGTGGTCTATTAAAATTTAAACCAAGATTAGATAAGGTTAAACACCCATTAACAGACATGGCAAACTGAAAATGTCAGTAACATTTACAGATTCATATATATCAGCTCAATAAGGAATACACAACTAAAACAAATCCCCGAATTAAAACCATTGCTCTCCTATGCCCAGAAAATCAAATGTTACAAACTTGGGCAATGATTTACAGAACAACTCAAACTATACACTTCTAATACTGAAGCACACTCTCCCTTCTCATAAATCTTTAGCTTTCATTTCCCCTCCCTGTCTTCTGTCACTGGTGGTTCATCTCTTCTGTGCCACACAGATCCAGAGGGGACAGGGACACCTGGCATCTTTTGCACGTCTGGCTGATTCAAACCTTTTCACATGTACATAACAAGTGCATCATGCAGTCCTTAGCCAATCGGATGGGTGTGCACATGATCAATACCCATGTATCACAAATCACAATATTAGCCATACAGCGATCCCTCAAAACATCTTTAGGAGGTTATTCCGGTTTTGTTTTGTAATCTTCTAATTTCATGCCACTTCTAATTTTATTAGATTGTGTTTGTGTTCAACACTGGCTGCTGTGCATCTGAAACCTTGTAGGCAGTTAAAATAATCAAAAGAAAAATATCATTAATTAGTGAGACTAAGTAAATTACCCAAAACCCATTGAAATGGCACAAACACCAGACAGAATATTAGATCCAGCGTTCTGCCAGTTTTGCCCTTAAGACCATAGATGTAGGAGCTGAAGTAGGCCACTCAGTAAATTGAGTTTGCACTGCCATTCAGTTAGATTATGGCTGATCTGATAATCCTCAGCTCCACTTTCCTGCCTTTTCCCCACAACCCTTGATTCACTTACTGATCAAAAATTTATCTCTCTAAGCTTTGAATATAATCAACAATCCAGCCTCAATAATCCTCTCTGATAAAGAATTCCACAGATTCGCTACCTCTGAGAGAAAAATATTGTTCCAATCTCTGTTTTAAGATTCCCCTACTCTGAGATTATGCCATCTGTCCTAGATTGTCCCACAAAGGGAAACAACCTCTCTGCATCTAACTCTTCCAGCCCCCTAAGAATCTTGTGTCTTTCAATAATGTCACCGCTCATTCTTCTAAAATCTTAACGAGAACAAGCCCAACCTTCTGAACTTCCTCTCATAAAACAGTCTCTCCAAACCTAAATCAAGCTAACAAACCTCTCCAGACTGCCTTCATTGCCATTTTATCTTTCTTTAGAAAAGGGGCCTTATATTACAAGTTCCTGATTTCAGATGGAGGAATCATTTCTCACCTCTCATTTTTGTTTCCTTTGAAGCAAAACAGCCAATATGAGGATGTCAGTCTACTGTAACAACATCCACAGTAAAACTTTTAAGTACCAGAACATAATGATAATTATAATAATCAGCATTAGTACTGCCAGAATAGCAACAGCCTTTAAGACTGCTGGGTTACATTTTGCCTAACTCTCCACCATGACACACTGTATTCGCTCTTCAATTTCATCCCACTATTCAGTATTTTATTGCGACACTTTGATAAGATGTTTCTGCTTTGTGTATTCCTTTCTATAATTGATCAGAGATTCGGGAACTGGGAGCTGGATATTACAGACAGGAAAGAGATTATAGGGATGGCTCCCATTTTCTTCCTCTTCACCAAAGACAGCATTTCAAAATAAAGAAAACATGTTTTAACTCAATGACAGTGGTAGTTATCAGACTAGTGAATATTTATTAAGTCTTAAAATTTGGAGTGCTTCTTGTCATACTTGTTTTTCCCCAGGGTTGAAAATGATGCAGGCCTTATAGTTCCTCTGGTCCATTGAATTAAAGAATCTGGAAGTTCAGGATCAAAAAAACCAAAGTTGCCAGAAATTGTTGGAAGAACTCAGCAAGTCTGGCAGCCTGTGTGGAGAGAGAAACCCATTTAACATTTCAGATCCAGTGACCCTTCTTCAGAACTGATTATAGCTGGGATTCATAGAATTCTTACAGTCTGTAAGCAGGCCATTTGGCCCATCGTGTCCACATCGGCTCTCCAAACAGCATCCTACTTATACTCACCCCCGCCCTATCCCTGCATTTCCCATGGCTAATCTGTCTAGCCTACATATACTTGGACACTATGGACAATTTAGTCTGGCCAATCCACGTAATCTGCACATCTTTGAACTATGGGTGAAAAGCAGACGAAGCAGACGAAACCTGCACAGACATGGGGCAAATGTGCAAACGCCACACAGGTAGTCATACAGTCATAGAGTAATATAGCATGGAAACAGGCCCTTAGGTCCAAACTCGTCCATGCTTACCATGGTGCCCACTCGCCAATTCCAATTGCCCGCATTTGGTCCATATCCCTCTTAAACCCTTCCCATCCAGGTACCCACCCATACGTGTTTTAAATGTTGCTATTGTACCTGCCTCAACCACTTTCTCTGGCAGCCCGTTCCATATACGTACCTCTCTCTGCATGAAGAAGTTGCCCCTCAGGTCCTTCTTAAATCTTTCCCCTTTCACCTTAAACCAATGCCCTCTCATTTTCAATTCCTCATCCTTGGGAAAAAGATTGTATGCATTCATCTTATCTATACCCCTCATGATTTTATACACCTCAATAAGGTCACCCCTCATTCTCCTACATTCCAATGAATAAAGTCCTATCCTGGTCAACTTCTCCCTATAACTCAGGCCTACTAGTCCTGGCAAAATCCTTGTAAATCTTCTTTGCACACTTTCCAGTTTAACTATGTCTTTCCTATAACAGGGTGACCAAAACTGTTCACAATACTCCAAGTCTGACCTCACCAATGACTTGTACAACTGTAACATAACGTCTGAGGATGGAATTGAATCCCAGACTCTGGCACTATGAGGCAACACTGAACCACCATGTTGACCATTGGGAATGGCTGGGAGATAGGGGGAGAGAAGGGGGAGAATAAACGATTGGCGAAGATGGAGCCCTGAGAGAGAAAACAGTTGTGGAGACAAAGAAATGTGTAAAGGTCAGCCTGGGAGGATGAACTGCTGCCAATGGGGACAATTAGTGGATCCAATGTTTTGGTTGTGAGGAGAAAGGAGGTAAGCAGGCAGATGTTACATCTGCGATTGCATGGGAAGCAGCTGTCGGTGTGTGGGGCAACAGAGACAATGGTACTGAAAATGGCTAACAAGGGAGGGAGGGGAATATCTATCTGGTGGCAGCATCCTGCTAGATGTGGTAGAAATGGCAGCTGTGCTTTGGGTGTGGATTTTGGAGGGATGGCAGGTGAGGACGAGGGAAAAGAAGGGGTGAGGGCTGAAGTACAGGAGATGGATCAGACACAGCTGAGGGCCCTGCAACCATGGTGGTGCAGAATCATCAGCTGAGAAAGAAGGTGGACCTATTGTTGAATTTGACATCATTGGAACAGATGTGATGGAGACAGGGGAACTTGGAGAATGGAATAGAGTCTTTACAGAAAGCAGAGTGTGAAGATGTATAATCAAAGTAACATTGGGAATCAGTGGGTTGTAGTGGACTTTGGAATATCCCAGGAAATTGAAACAGAGATGTTGAGGAAGAGAAGGGAGGAGTCAGAAATAGTATCATGGGGAAGTTTGCTACAACTGTTAATTTTCTTCTACAAAGTTGTTAATCTTAACTAGTTATGCACTTCATTAACATGTAGTACACAGCTTAAGATTATGTCAGCATTGAAGAGACATTTGCTGGAAACATTGATTTTATTTGTGCAAACTTGCTTATCTGATCAGGTTATGCACTATATAAAAATTATAAGACTATATCAGTATTTTGGAGAAGTTTGCTGGAAACAAGCACGGTGGGTCAATGATTAGCACTGCTGCCTCACAGGGCCAGGGCCCTGTATTCAATTACAACCTCAGGCAAAGGTTGCTTGTTCTCCCCATGTCTGCATGTGATTCTTCCTAATTATCCAATTTCTTCATATAGTCCACAAATGTGCAGGTTAGGTGGATTGGCCATACTGAAACTGTCCGTAGTGTTCAGGGATGTGTCAGTTTAGGTGGATAGCCATGGTAAATGAGGAGTTACAGGATACGGTAAGAGGCTGAATTTGGGTGCAATGCTCGTTGCAGGGTTGGTGTGGACTCAATGGGCCAAATGGCCTCCTTCCATACTGTAGGGGTTCAATGGTTCTATGTTGATTTTCGAATGTGAAGTTGTTTATCTCACTGTGTTATGCACTTTATTAACAAATACAACAGATTAAAAGAATATTTCAGCACTTTGGAGAAGTTGGCAAGAATTGTTGATTTTGAGTTGATTTGATTTTGATTTTGTTGTCATGTGTACCGAAATACAGTGAAAAACTTTGTTTACGAGCGGTACAGGCAGATCACAGCAAGCAAAGGATGCACAGAGCAAAAAGACTTAGAGGCATCCAGAGTACATTATTTGAGGCTAGAATTCATTCAGCATTCCGATAACGGCCGGAAAGAGACTGTTCCTGAACCTGCTTGTGTGTGCGCTCAGGCTTCTATATCTTCTACCTGATAGAAGAGGTTGTAGGAGGTCATTACCAGGGTGTGATGGGTCTTTGATGGGGTTGGCCGCCTTTCCAAAGCAGCAAGCCATGTAAATAGAGTCCATGGATAGAAGGTTGGTCTGGGCTGTGCAGTCCACCATGTGTAGTTTCTTACAGTCCTGGACAGAGCAGTTGCCATGCCAGGCTGTTATGCACCTAGACAGTATGCTTTGAATGGTGCATCTGTAGAAGTTGGTGAAGGACCTTATGAACATGTCAAATTTCCTGAGCTGCCTAAGGAAGAAGAGGCATTGTTATGCCTTCTTCGCTGTTGTATTTGTCGGGAAGTCCAGGACAGGTTGTCGGTTATCGTCACTCCGAGGAACTTGATGCTGTTCACTCTCTCAGCCTCAGTTCCATTGATGTAGATGGGGGCGCATTCTCCACCTATCTTTCTGAAGTTGATGATGAGTTCTTTAGTTTTGCTGACATTGAGAGAGAGATTGTTTTCATTGCACCATGTCAATAAGCCCTCTATCTCCCTTCTGTATTTTGACTTGTCGTTGTTAGATATCCGCCCCACTACGGTGGTGTTGTCAGTGAACTTGTAGATGACGTTTATTTGGAATTTGGCAACACAGTAGTAGATTAACAGGGAGTACAGTACGGTAAGTGGCTGAGGATGCATCCTTGCAGGGGGGGCTTCAGTTTTGAGTATTATTGTGAAGGTGGTGCAGTCGTCTAACCTCACTGATTGTGGCCTATGGGTCAGAAAGCTGAGGATTCAGTTGCAGAGGGAGGAGCCGAGACCGAGGTCACGCAGTTTTGAGATCAGTCTGGAGGGATAATAGTGTTGAAGGTGGAGCTGTAGTCAAAGAATAGGAGTCTGACATAGGTGGCTTTGTTGTCCAGATGTTCCAGGGATGACTGCAGGGCTAGGGATATGGCATCCTCTGTGGACCCGTTATGTCAGTAGGCAAACTGTAGTGGATCGAGGCAGGTTGGGAGACTGGAGTTGATGTGGGCCATGACCAGCCTCAAAGCAGAGCTATTGGGTGGTAGTCATTAAAGCACACTACATATGTTTTCTTGGGTATGGGGATGATGCCTTTCTTGTGCAAGCTTGCATAACTCAAGGGTTATGCACTTTAGTTACAGATACAACAAATTATAAGAACGTGCTAGTACTTTGTAGGAATTTGGTGATAGTGGAGATTTTGACATGCCAAGGTGTTTATCTCACTGAGATATACACTGTGGGAGCATCCTGATCAGATTTTAAAAAGTTCGAAAGAATTGGATGTTTTACTATTCAAAGTTGCTTATCTCATTGAGATATGCACTTTAGTAAGATCCTCATTAGTTTTTAAGACATTTGATTGCATTGAACGTTTTACTGTAAAAGTTGCTTATCTCACTGAGGTATGCACTTGATCCATATATGCATATGGCCCATGTCAGGTTTTAAGAAGTTTGATTGACTTAGAGACTTTGATATGGTCATGTGCTTATATCTGTGAGATTGCACTTTGGAATGTTCAGCATCAGATTTTAAGGTGTTTGATTGACTTAGAGATTTTGATGTGCCAAAGTGCTTATCTCAGTAAGAGAATTAGCATCAGGTTGATAGAATGTTGGGGATAATGGAGATTTTGCTGTGACAAGGTGATTACCCCACTGAGATATGCATTATACCGCATGACTTTTCAAAATGTTTGATTGAATTGAATGTTTTGCTTTCAAAGCTGCTTGACTCACTGAGAAATGCACTTTAGTATGATTCTCATTAGATTTTAGGAAAATTAGTTGCATTGAATGTTTTACTGTTCAAAGTGTCTTGTCTCAGTGAGATATGCACTTGTGGGGACATCAGCATCAGGTTTAACGAATTTTGGCGATAATGGAGATTTTGATGTGCCAAGGAATTTGCCCCACTGAGATATGCTTGCATATGCTGCTTATCTCACTGAGATGTGAAATTTGGTATGGTTCTCAATAGATTTCAAGACACTTAATTGCATTGAATGTTTTGCTGTTGGAAGTTGTTTATCTGTTTGAGATATGCAGTTTAGTGTGGTCCTCATTAGATTTTCAGAGGTTTGATTGAATTAGACTTTTCAAAGTTGCTTATCTCACGAGATATGCACTTTACTAAGATCTGCATCAGAGATTAAAAGGTTTGATGGACTTGGGGATTTTTTTGTAACTGTGTGCTTACCTCACTGAGATATGCACTTTAGTATGATCTACATCAAATTTTAAGAAGTTTCATGGCCTGAGATATTTTGATGCATATCCCACTGAGATATTCACTGTAGGAGCATCTGCATCAGATTTTAAAAAGTTTGATTGAATTGAATGTTTTGCTGTTCATAGTTCCTTATCTCACTGAGATGTGCACTTTAGTATGATCTACATAAGATTTTAAGAAGTTTCATAAACTTTGAAGAACTAATTTGCTTATTTCACTGAGATATGCACTGCAGGTACATCTGCATCAGATTTTAAAAAGTTTGATTGAATTCGATGTTTTGCTCTGCAAAGTTGCTCATCTCACTGAGAAATGCACTTTAGTATGATCCTCTTTAGATTTTAAGAAGCTTGACGGAATTGGATGTTTTGCCATTGAAAGCTGCTTATCTCACTGAGATATGCACTATACTATGATCTGCATCAGATTTTAAGAGTTTTGATGGATGTAAGGATTTTTATGTGGCAATCTGCTTATCTCACTGAGAATATGCACTTTCATATGATCTGCATAAAATTTTAAGAAGTTTGATGGACTTAGAGATTTTGATGTGTCAGTGTGCCTCTCCCTTTGAAGATATGGACTGTAGGGATAGCTTCTTCAGATTTTAAAAAAAGTTTGATTGAATTTGACGTTTTGTTGTTCAAAGTTGCTTATCTCACTGATATATGCAATTTAATATTAGCCTCATGAGATTTTAAGATCCAAACTTCTGAGTAAGGGTCACGGACCCAAAACATTAACTCTGAATTACCTTCACACGTGCTGCCAGACCTTTTGAGCTTTTCCAGCAACTTCTGCTTCTGACTCTGGTTTATACCATCCACAGTTCTTTGGATTTTATTTAGATTTTAAGAAGTTTGATTGAATTGAATGTTCTGCTGTTCAAAGCTGCTTGCCTCACTGAGATATGCAGTTTAGCATGATCATCATTAGATTTTACAAGAATTGATTGCATTGAATATTTTGCTGGTCAAAGTTGTTTATCTCACTGACATATACACTTTAGAATGTTCTGCATCAGATTTCAAGAGGTTTAATTGACTAAAAGATACCCCCTTTGATTCTACTGACACCCCTCAAAGAGAATCACCCAAAAAACTTAAAGATACCACTGGGAGTCTCTCGGGTATTGGAGGAGATTGTGGGGAAATGGCTCATATTAACAGCCTGTTGGCAACTGCACTTTATAAAAGAGAAAACAACATACACATCTAGAACAAAACCAGAATTGAAATTAAGGATCATATATGCCATGGTGGTTATTTATTGTCTACTTCTCCTGTTTCGCAAAATGTCCATTTGATATGGGAGGCATGAATCCAGGCTTTCTTTCCCTGGACCTTGACAGCTAACTGGGTGATCAGTAGTGCTTGTTATGATCCCTCCCACTTCGCATCTAATGGTTCCTTGTGGACCTTCTTCACAAGCACCCACTCGTGTAGCACGATGTCATGCCCTCCCTCTGCGGGGTCTGTCCAGATGGCCGATACCTGTGAGGAAGCAGAACTTACAGCATCGGTTAGTGCTTGACAGTAGGACAATAGGGCGCCACTCACGAGATGACAGTCTGCCCTCTGCAGGTCTATTGTTCCTGGTAGGGACATTGATCTCCCTGTCACTATTTTAAACCAAAATGCATAAAAAGGCACTATAACTGACCAGGGTGGGAAAAAGCAGAATAGAAACGTGGTAGTAATAGGGGACTCAATGATCAAGAAAATAGATAGCATCCTGTAAAGCCACACACAAGAATCCCAAAGGCTGTGTTGTCTAGCTAGTACCAGAGTATGGCATATCTCAGCAGCTGTACAGGAACTCAGAGGGAGAGAATAAATACACTTCATGTTATCCATACTGGAACAAATAACATTTAGAGAGGAACTCCTCCCCAAAATGAGGAAGTAGTCTCTAAATAGAATGGTATAAGAGGGAGGTGCCGAAAAGGGATCCACAAGAAATGCAAGCAACTCAAATGTAGATACAACAGAACAGAACAGATAAACATAGGGAAGACATTGATGACAAGGAAATACAATTATAGACCCAGAGTTTAATAAGATGGCTAAAGTAAAAAATGAGTTAAATTAGTTAAAATTCATTACAACAACACAATGTACATAATCAAACAGCAGGTCAGGAGGCAATCATCTACTGGAAGGAACCAGATATAGTAGGAATTACTGAGACATGGATAAGTAATAATCAGGACAGAGTGAAAAATGACAGACTAAGACTCTCTTAGAAAAGACTGAGATAAGGGACAGACAGCTGGAATACCAATGCTTCTTAGAATCACATTATGGGTGTGGAAAGAAAAAACAGGATAATAGAGTCCTTACAGATTGAGAAAAGATAATAAAGGATACATTACACTAATAGGTGTCCCTTACAGACTACCTATTTGTAGAAGGGAGGGGGAGGAAAAAATATGTAAAAGAGTAAAAAGAACTCCAAAATAATCATGGGGAATTTTAACTGCTCCACTCTTAACCGTACAGAAGAAGGGGTGAGAGGGGATAAGAGAACAGAGAAACTATAGTGCTTGATTCCTACTCATCAAATATGTAAAAACTTCAACACAGGAAGATTCATTGATGGGGAACAAATTAGTGCAAAGAACAGAAACTGAGGAACATCTAGGCAACAATGACTGTAACATAACATTCTTCTGTTGATATATTAGAGTGGATAAAAATATGACAAAAACCAAATTAGTAGATTGGATAAAATCTGATTTTGAGAGCTGAGAATACAACTTGGGAAAATAAATGGGCAACTATTTTGGCAAACTGTTATTTAGAGGAACATTTAAATAGTGTTCAGAGTGCAGGAAAAATGTATTTTGCTAAAAGGAATGAACATACAAAGGGAACAACTGAGCAGTAGAAAAAAAAATGTGTATATTAAGAATGTAGATGGCAGTGAAATACAGGGTAATAGATTGAGATGAAATTTAGAGAGAAGTCAAATAATTAGGTAGGCAAAGAGAAATGATCAAGGAACGTGAAACTAAACAGTGAAATACTTTACAGGTACATCAGTGTAAAATAGAAGATGGTGACGGAAATAAGACCGTTAAGGACATAGTAAACCAAAAGGTAATGACAGGATGAGTAGAAATTTTGAGTAACTATTTTGTTTCTATGGTTACCGAATGGATAAAATGGGTAGACTTGAACAAGATGAACAAGAAGATAACGCACAAAGTTTTTTTTTAAAAATGCATTTATCAATCCGAACAAAGTTGATAAAACCCTAATAGATAGAGTCATCCTGCACTGAAACAGGCCCTTTCAGCCAAACTCAGCCTTCCCGACCAAGTTTCCTAATCTAAACTAGTCACATTTGCCTGTTTTTGGCTCACATCCTTCTAAAGCTTTCCTATCCATGTACCTATCCAAATGTCTTTTGTACCCACCTCTACCACATCCTCTGGCAGCTTGTTCCATATACTCACCACCCTCTGTGTGAAAATGTTGCCCCTTGGGTTAGTTTTAAATTTTTCCCCTCTCAGCTTAAACCTGTGCTGTCTGGTTTGAACTGCCCACCCTAGGGAAAAGACCTTGGTTAATCACCTTATTTATGCCCCTCATGATTTTGTAAATCTTTATAAAGATATAATAACTGGTTGGATAAAGTTGTAGAGTCAGCAGTGTCAGACAGGTAATGCATTTCCTATTTTTGAGAAACTGAAACTATCAAGGAATGTGAAACTAAACAGTGAAATACTTTTACAGGTACATCAATGTAAAATAGATGATGGTAACAGAAATAAGACCATTAAGGACATAGTAAACCAAAAGGTAATGACAGGACAAGTAGAAATTTTGAGTAACTATTTTGTTTCTGTAGTTACCAAGTGGATAGAATAGGTAGACTTGACATTGGTTGATAAGATGAGCTAGAAGTTAATGCACAAAGTTTAAAAAATAAATGCATTTAACAATCTGAACAAAGTTGATAAGATCCTGGTAGATAGAGTCATCTAGCACCAAAATAAGCCCTTTCAGCCGAACTCGGCCTTGTCGACCAAGTTTCCTAATCTAAACTAGTCACATTTGCCCACTAAGGGAATGACCTTGACTATTCGCCTTATATATGCCCCTCATGATTTTTTAAACCTTTCTCAAGGTATAATAGCTGGTAGGATAAAGTTGTAGGGCCAGAGTAGTGTCAGATAGGTAACATAATTCCTATTTTTGAGAAAGGCAACAGAATGTGCCCAGAAACTATAGAGGAGTAGGCTTAACATCAATTTTAGGACAAATTCCTGATTTCGTTTATTTTGTTAAAAGATGGGAAAATAGACCATTTCGAAATTAGAAATAACAATAAATAATCCAGCATGAATTTGAATTATTTTTTGCAGAACTAACATTAATAGCTCTGTTTGTCTTAATTCTCACCGTTTCCCAATAGCCCAAATGTTTTGTTTTCAAACAATTACTCAATTTCCTTACGAAATTGACAACTGAATAAATTACCACCGCACTCCTTAGACAATACCTTCTAAATCTGCAACTTCTACTACCTAAAAGAACAAGGATAGCATAAGAAAGGAAACCACTTGTACATTTCCCTCCAGACGACAACCATCCTGACTGACAACTACATGGTATATCTATATAAACTGCAGTAGTACAAGAAAATGGTACACCATCACTTTCCCAAGATCATCCCACGAAAAAGAATTGTACTTTAATGTGGAGGAAAATGGTAGTGAGGCAAAAAATAAAGTGATCAGATAATCTGAAAACTGGGAAGCAGGAGCTTACCAACCTTTACCTAGCCTATCAATAAAAATGACTGGTTAAAATGCATTACAGGGAGCTGATAACAATCCAGTTAAATAGCATTAACAGTTACAGTCATTGAGTCATAGTAATACAGCATGGAAACAGGCCATTCAGCCCAAACTAGTCCATGCTGACCATTCTGCCCACTCATTTGGCCTGCATTTGGTCCATATCCCTCTAAACCCTTCTCATCCGCATACCTATCGAAATGTTTTTTAAGCGTTGCTATTGTACCTGCCTCAACCACTTTCTCTGGCAGCCCAATCCATATATGCATCAGACATTGCTCCTCAGGTCCTTCTTAAATCTATCCCCTCTCACCTTAAACCTATGCCCACTCATTTTCAATTCTCCATCCCTGGGAAAAAGATTGTATGCATTCATCCTATCTATGCTGTTCATGATTTTATACACCTCAATAAGGTCACTCCTCATTCTCCTATGTTCCAAGGAATAAAGTCCTCTCCTCGCCAATTTCTCCATAAAGCTCAGGCCTACTCATCTGGCAACATCCTTGCATGTGTTCTTTGCATACTTTCCAGTTTAACTATGTTTTCCTATAACAGGGTGACCTCACCAACGACTTATACAACTGTAGCATAACATCCCAGTTCCAAATCTCAGTGCCTCTACTAATGAACACCAGCATGCTAAATGCCTTGTTTAACACCCTGTCCACCTGTGCCGCCGCTTTCAATGAACTATATACTTGAACTCCTCGGTCCCTCTGATCCACAACACTTCTCAGGACCTTACTATTTACTGTATAAATCCTACCTTGGTTTGAATTCCCAAAGTGCAACACCTCACACTTATCTGTATTGAATTGCATTTGCCAATCCTCAGCCCACTTGCCCATCTGATTAAGATCCCTCTGTAATTTTTGATAACCTTCTTCCCTATCAACGATACTTCCTAATTTTGGGGTTGTTCTGGGGAAGAGAGTCAATTGGACTCAAAACATTAATTCTGTTTCTCTCTCCACAGATGCTGCCAGATCTGCTGAGATCCTCCAGCAGTTTATATTTAAATTAGATATCCAGTATTTCACTTATTAACAATTATGGTGCTCTCTTTTAATTTGTCAACTTAGTCCATAAACGTGGAACTTGTCCAACCCCGTCTGTGTAACAAAGATGCAAGATGACATATCAGTACTGGATACAAACCAGAAGGAAGCACAAGCTTCATTGTTTCCTCATTATATTCCAAATTCTTGGTTGGTACATCTGCAGCTTTCATTTCAATATCTTCCCCATCTTTGTGATCAGGATAATCAACCCTCTGTGCACAGAGAAGAAAATAAGAAAGTTAGCAAATATATTTAGAATAGTCTCTTGTACTGGAATGTGATTTGATTTCACTGTTAGTCTTTCTACTTTGCTAATAAAATACATAGAAATGACAGAAAGCAGATATTTACAGGGTAGTTTATTCATCTTGCCATTTTCAACACTTTTCAAGCCCAGTTATCCTGTTTTAATTTCTATAGTGACTATGCTCTGTGTAAGTATGTTTGACAGGTGAGAAGATGGAATATTGTGATTTAGGCCTTAACTGATTATGTTTTGTTAGACTTCTTTGACACCACGTGGGCCAATGGTTAGAAGGATAATACTTTTAAATAGAAATCGTTAAGTGTGTGAAGACAAAGCTTGCTATTTGGGAATAGGAAACAAAACACGCGGGAGGTGCAGAAATTCAAAGCAGGACAAAAAACCTTAGCCTCAAGGTTACTGTTGGCCAGACACTATTTGTTCTCATCACCCATTAATATGTTCAAGGTACTTGCAGAAGGGGACAAAATGTTGGAGATGGAATGGTAGTTGCAAAGATATAAGGGTTAAGGGTGGAATTACAGCTGAAGGAAGGATAGATAGCGTCTGAAGCAATTAGCCATTATAATGTCAGCAATCACAGGGAGCTGAAGTGGATATTAATGGGCATAAGAACATGAGAAACAGGAACATAAACGAACCATACACAGCCAATCAATTCTGCATGCCTTCCAAAAAGATCATGGCTGATCTTGTATTTCAATCGACTCCACTCTGGTCCCCTATCCCTGGGTTTACAGGGACACCACAAATCAGTCCATATTGGCCTCAAACATATTCAATGTTGGTCCATCCAGGGTAAAGAATTCCAAAGAATCTCAACCATTTTGGAGAAGAAATTTCTCATTTTAAGTCTTAAGTCATCAGCCCCAAACCTAAAATTTTGTCCCCTTGACTTAGATTTCCCACCCATGGAAAACGTCTCAGTTTCTGCTCCGTCAAGTCTGATCATAATCTTAATCATTCCCAATTTTTCAAACCCTTACAGCATATACACAATTTAATCAGCTTTTCTTCATAGTACATAGTGTTTTCATCCCTGGAAAGGACTTAGTGAACCTTCACTGTATTTATGGTTCTTGAGTAGATTTGTAGCTCGGGTTGTGGATGCTGCGGTTGGTTCGCTCGCCGAGCTGGTTCATAGTTTGCAGACATTTCATTACCCTGCTGGGTAACATCATCAGTGCAGCTTCCTATGAAACCTACATCAACCCTACGCCAACTATTAACAAGAACCAAAGACCCTTTACCCACTATGAACAGAACCAATGTAATAAACAAGATTCCATGCAACAACTGCAACAAACATTACATTGGACAGACAGGAAGAAAATTGGCTATGCGAATACATGAACACCAACTAGCAACAAAAAGACATACCAATACTCACTCATCTCCACACATACAGACAAGGGGAACCATCGGTTTGATTGGGACAATGTCAGGATCCTAGGACAAGCCAAACAGAGACAAGCATAGGAATTTCTAGAGGTCTGGTTCTCTACCAAAAAGGCCATCAATAAACAAATATATACACACCACTGCAAAGAAAAACCGGAAATGAGGTAATCAACTTCAACAGACCCCAGAGTTTAAATAGCAAGCGGGAAAATACATCGGAGGCTGCACTGCTGATGTTACCCAGCAGGGTAATGAAACGTCTGCAAACTAATGAACCAGCTTGGCGAGCAAACCAACCACAGCCTTCACTGTACTGTCTCCAAAGCAGTTATATTGTTCCTTAAATACAAAACCCAAATTGAGCACAGTATTCCAGGTGTAGTTGCCTCAAAGACCTGTAAATTTGTAACAATACTTGCTTACTCTTTTATTTAAGTCCCCTTGCAAATAAAAGGCTAAACATTTCAGGAGAATGGGAAGCCACAGCAGAAGTTAACGGGATGTGTACCAACTTTAGAAAAATAAGGTGATTACACAAGGTTTAAAGTGCATGCGACAGCAGGTTGAGAGTCAAAGAGATGGACGAACCAGTTAAAAAAAAGCAATAAGAAGCAGAGGAATCTGCCAAAGCAGCTGAACAAATCACCCTGAAGAAGAAATTTTCAAGATCCCCACACTTTCTTGTTTGAGAAAAGCAAGAGCAGGGGAATTCTTTTTTAAAGGAGTGCTTTTAGCAAAAAGAAGCCCAGACTTCTGTCTGCCAAACAAGATGATTGCTGAGTTGTCAAGGGTGACTTGACAGAGTTAAGTCAGGTTCAACATAGAATGACAAGATCAAGATAATTATAGGTATCCTCCAAGTTTGTTCCTCTTGCTCAGAACAGCATAGATGGGTAAATAATGGAAGGGAAACAATGGACGATAGGCAAAGATTATCTGGGGATAAGATCATCAAATCAAATGAGAAAGCATGCCTGTCCTATGACCTGTGCTGAGCTTCCCAAAGTGAGGGTCATGACCCTAAATAGTAAAAAGTGAAATCATGGGGTCCCACGTTTTGCAAGAGTACGCTGTAGACATAGCTTTACACAACAGCTACACTGTTTTGGCTACTATTGTGGGAGATATCCTGTGAGAGGAAAATAGCAACAGCCAAATTTGTTGCACCACAGCTGGCTGTGCTGCACACAAGAGGAGTTATAAGTGTGGGAATGACATCATAATTGGTGAGATGGTCAATTTTAAGGGAAATAGACAGACATTTCTGTGGCTACAAGCAAGACTCAGATGATATGTTACTTCCTAGGTGCTAGCTTCAAGGATGTCTCAAGAGTGGCTGCAGGATATTCTGGAGTGGGAGGGTAAACAGCCTGTTAGTGGGATAAACGTCAGTACCAACGAGATTGGTAATCAAAGCAATGAGATCCTAAAAGCAGGATATAGGGAGTTAAAACGCAAGTTAAAAAGTAGGCCTCAAAGGTAGTCAAAGTAGAAATGGCAAGTTTTATGGGATGAGTATTTGGATCGAGATACGTTGGACAAAGGGGAAGGGTTTCAGTTTAGTGGGACATGGTTCTGGACAAGGTGGAACCAGTACAAGCCAGATAGGCTGCACCTAGACAGCACCAGAAGTGAGATCCTAGGGGGAGTATTCGCCAGTGTGATTAGAGATGGTTTAAGCTAAAGTGGCAGGGGGCTGGGAACTGACTGTGAATGCAACTTGCCAAATTTCTTTGGATTCCACGGGCTCTTACCTTTGTTATTAGTCTCCGTGCAGGACCTTATGGAACATAGAACATAGAACAGTACAGCACAGTACAGGCCCTTTGGCCCACGATGTTGTGCCGAACTTTTACCCTAAACCTAAGGTCTATCTAACCTCCACCGCTACCTTCTACAATCATCCATATGCCTATCTAATAGCCACTTAATTGCCCCTAATGAGGCCGACTTCACTACCCTCTCCAGCAATGCATCCCATGCCCTGACCACTCTCTGAGTAAAGAACCCACGTCTGACGTCTCCCCGATATCTACCTCCTTTCACTTTAAAACTATGTCCCCTCGTAAAAGCTACCTCCACCCTAGGAAAAAGTCTCTGGCTGTCTATCTATACCTCTGATCATTTTGTACACCTCTATCAAGTCACCTCTCATCCTTCGTCATTCTAAAGAGAAAAGCCCTAGCTCTCTCAACCTTTCCTCGTAAGACCTTCCCTCCATTCCAGGCAACATCCTGGTAAATCTCCTCTGCACCTTTTCTAACGTTTCCACATCTTTCCTGTAATGAGGTGACCAGAACTGGACACAATACTCCAGATGTGGCCGAACCAGGCTTTTGTATAGCTGGAGCATAACTTCACGGCTCTTGAACTCAATCCCTCTATTAATGAAAGCTAACACACCATACGCCTTCTTAACAACTCTATCCACCTGGGTGGCAGCTCTCAGGGAACTGTGAACATGAACCCCAAGTTCCCTCTGCTCCTCCACACTGCCAAGAATCTTTCCGTTAACCCTGTATTCTGCTTTCAAGTTTGTCCTTCCAAAATGAATCACGTCACAGTTTTCAGGGTTAAACTCCATCTGCCACTTCTCAGCCCAGCTCTGCTTTCTATCAATGTCCCTTTGTAACCTAGAACAGCCCTCCGCACTGTCCACAACGTGACTCACCTTCGTATCGTCCACATGTTGAAAGCCTTGCTGAGTTCCAAGAAACCTGTATCAAAAACACTGCCCTTGTCTGCACACCTGGTCAGCTCTGAAAAATTTAATAAAGTTTGTCAGACAAGACCGCCCCTTAACGAAACTATGCTGACTGTTCTTGGTTAATCCCTAATAAAAACCAAAAGAACTGCGGATGCTGTAAATCAGGAACAAAAACAAATTTGCTGGAAAAGCTCAGCAGGTCTGGCAGCTCTGTGGAGGAGAAAACAGAGTTAACATTTCGGGTCCGGTGACCCTTCCTCAGAACTTCTGAGGAAGGGTCACCGGACCTGAAACGTTAACTCTGTTTTCTCCTGCACAGATGCTGCCAGACTTGGTTAATCCCTGCCTCTCCAAATACAAGGTCAGAAATCACACAACACCAAATTATAGTCCAACAGGTTTATCTGAAATTGTAAGCTTTCAGAGCACTGCTCCATCGTCAGGTGAAGTCTCTCCAAATGCAGACTCATTCTGTCCTTCAGGTTAGAAAGACTGGCCTACAGTTTCCTGATTGATCCCTTGCTGAGTTCTTGAATTAAGGTACCACACCGCTGTCCTCCAGTCTTCTGGCATCTTTGTAAGTGCAAATTATACTGTAACAATACCCTTATTCCGAATGTAAATGAGAGATACCTGTACTGAGAAAAGTTTCCAGGTTTTCAGTGAAATGTAAAGCAGATATTTGTTTGGATAAAATGTATGCAAAATTCCTTTCAGTGGAGTAAATACACTTAATGCTATTTATGACAGTTATAACTTATTCAGGTACTTTGATAACTCTCTGTTGTCATCATTATTGAAACAAAAGGAGGTTTTGTTTTGGAAATTATGACCATTAAGTTTTGCTCGCAAGCAGGTTGCTTTCTTGTGCATTCACCATAGAAAGAGACAAAGAGACAACACACTGAACTGGAAATAAAGACACACAGAAGATCAACATACTGAACTGGAACAGGGAGAGACCAATTGACACCACATTGAACTGGGAATGAATACAGACAGTGAGACAATATACTAAACTGGGAATAGAGGGAGATAAACTGACAACACACTGACCTGGGAAGTGAGAGGGACAGAGAGTGTGAGTGTGTTGTCTCGTCACTCTCTACTCCTAGTTCAGTGTATTGTCACTCCATCTCTCTGCATTCGTAGTTCAGTGTATTGTCACTCTGTCTCTCTGTATTGCCAGTTCAGTATGTTGTCTCTGTGCCTCTATTCCCAGTTCAGTCTGTCTCCATCCCTAGTTCAGTTTGTTGTCTCTCTGTATTACCAGTTCAGTGTGTTTTCATCTTTTGTCTCTATTCCGAGTTCAGTGTGTTGTCTCTTTGTCTCTCTGCATTCCCAGTTCAATGTGTGGTCTGTCTATCTCTCTCTAATTCCAAGAGGGTGCAAGGTGACCACTTCTCCCTACATACTATCCAGGAGACTTGCAGTCTCGTGAATGCTTTACAGTGTCCCCAGCTACTACTCCAATTCAAAAAAAACTAACTTCTGGGAGAAACGTCTTGCACATGTTTTGATCCTGGGCACTGCCCAACCTTTCCCACAGAGCAGGAAGAGCACATCTTGAGCTGTTTTCTCTGATTGATTGTCTCTCGCCTTTCCGAGATCAGTGTGTTCTCTGATTGTCTCTCACCTTTCCAAGGTCAGTGTGCTGTCACACTGTATCTCTGCATTGTCAGCTCTGTGCCTTCTCGCTCTTTTTTCCCTCTCTGCGTTGCCAGTTCTGTGTGTTGCCACTCTGTCCCTCTCTGTACTGCCAATGTGGGAATGCCATCGTAATTGGTGAGGTGGTTAATTGTAAGGGAAATAGATAAATATTTATCTATGGCTACAATCAAGACTCTAGGATGAAATGTTATCTCCTGGTGCTAGGGTTGAGATGTCTCAAGAGTGGCTACAGGACAGTCTGGAGTGGGAGGATAAACAGCCAGTTATTGGGATAAACATCAGTACCAACAAGACAGATAATAAAATGGGATGAGATCCTAAAAGCAGGATAGAGTTAGAATGCAAGTTAAAAAGTAGGCCTCAATGGTAATCAAAGTAGAAATAGCAGGATTTATCAGATGAATACATGGATGGAGATATGTTGGACAAAGGGGGAGAGTTTCAGATTTGTGGGACATGATTCTGGAGAAGGTAGGACCAGTACAAGCTGGACAGGCTGCACCTGGACAGCACTATAACTGCGATCCTAGGGAGTATGTGTCAGTGTGATTGGAAAGGGCTTAAACTAAAATGGCAGGGGGCTGGGAACCAAATGTGAATGCAAATTCCCTTGGATTCTATGGGCTTTTATCCTTGCTATTAGTCTCCAGTGCAGGACCTTATCAAAAAACTTGCTGTTATCTAGGAAAACGGTACCAAAAACATTGCACACTTCTTCAAAACTTTTAATCAAGTTTGTCAGATATGACCGCCCCTTAACAAAACCACGCTGACTATTCGTGGTTAATCCCTGCCTCTCCAAATGCAAGGTCAGAAGTCACATGACACCAGTTTCTCCTGCAATAAGTTTATTTGAAATTGCAAGCTTTTAGAGTGATGCTTCTTTGTAAGGTGAAGTCTCTCCAAATGCAGATTGAATCTGCCCCTCAGAATTTCTTCCAATCTTATCCCACCGATGATATTAGAATGATTGGCCTGGAGTTTCCTGATTCATCCCTTGCTGAGTTCTTGAACAAAGGTACAACACTGGCTAGCCCTGAGTTTACTGGCATCTTTCCAAGTGCAAATTATACTATAGCAATACACTTGTTCTGAATGTAAATGAGAGATGCCTGTACTGAGAAATTTTTCCAGGTTTTTGGTAAAATGTAAAGCAGATATTTGTTTGTATAAATTGTATCCAGAATTATTTTCTTTTTATCAGTGACGTGAATACATTTATTACTATTTATAACAGTTATAACTTATTCACTTACATTGATAACTCGGTTGTTGTCATTAATTGTACAAAAGAAAAGTATGGTTTTGGAAATTATGGCCATTAAGGGCCAGGTTCCACTCACAAACAGGTAGTTTGCTTGTGCATCCACCTCTAGAGAACAAATGGCCCAAATGGCTTCTAATTCTGTGATGGTGGGTGTGGTAGATGGTGGGTCTTCTTTCCCAAACAAATCAGAAGTGTTCACCCTCTGAGGGGAAAAAAAATCCTCATCTAAACGAGCAACGTCATTTTTAAATGATGACTCATAATTCTAGATTCTCCAACTAGAGAAAACATCTTTTCCACCTACACCTGGTCAACTCCCTTCAGGATTCTATGTGCCTCATTAAAGGCATCTCTGACTCTTTTAAGCTGTACGGGATATAGGCCTAGCCTGCCTAGACTTTCCTCCTAAGGCAATCTGCTTATTTCAAGCATTAGTCTAGTAAACCTACTCTGCTTCCAACACATTAGCATAAGTACAGTGCCTAGCACTGTACACATCACTCCATATGCAGTCTTACCAACATCCTGTATATCTGAAGAATAACCTCCCTACTCTTGCATTCAATTCCACTCAGAATAAAACATGACACTCTCAGCTTTCCTGATTACTTGCTAAATCTATAGATTAACCTTCTGTGATTTGTGCACTCGGACGCCCAGGTTTATCTGTGTCTCAGAGCTCTACAACCTCATCATTTAGACAATAATGTATGTATTCCCCTAACTGATGAAAACAGAATAATTTGGCATACAATTTCTACAACAATTTATAATTTACCTAAAACGTGGAAAAACTTCTCAGTCCTGGCATCTCTCATTTACATTCAAAACAAGTGTATTGTTACTGTACAATTTGGATTGGAATGATCATGGAGGACTCGAGGACAGCCAGTGTGGTACCGTTATTAAAAAACTCAAGCAATAAATCAGGAAACTCCAGGCCAGTCATTCTAACTTCAGTGGTGGGGAAATTATTAGAATGATTCTGTCTCTCAGAAATTAATCTGCATTTAGCGAGGCAGGGCTTAACCGAGAACAGTCAGCATGGTTTTGTTGAAGAGTGGTCATGTCTGACAAACTTGATTAAATGTTTCAGGTGTGCAGATGAGAGCGATGTTTCTGATAGTTTTCTTGGACCTCAGCAAGACTTTGGATAAGGTCCTGCGTGGGAGACTAATAGCAAAGGTACAAGTCCATGGGATCCAAGGAAATTTGCCAAATTGCATTCACAGTTGGTTCCCAGCTCCCTGCCATTTTAACCCTCTCTAATCACACTGGTGAATGCTCCCCCTAGGATCTCAATTCCAGTGCTGTCCAGGTGCAGCCTGTCCACCTTGAACTGGCTCCACCTTCTCTCGACCCGGTCCCTGTGTCTCCGGAATCTGAAATACTTCCCTTTGCAACACTCACCAGCCATGTAGTCATTTGATAAATGCTGCTATTTCTATTCTTGACTATCTTTGAGGCATGCTTTATATTTTATGTTCTAACTCCCTATATCCTGCATTGAGGATCTCATCCCTTTTATTACATATGTCGTTGTTATTGATGTGTATCCTGATAACTGACTGCTTACCCTCCAACTCCAGAATGTCCTGAAGCCGCTCTGAGGCAACCTTAACCCTAACACCCAAGAGGTAACATTTCACTCCTGGAGCCTCGCTTGTAGCACCAGAAATATCTAACTATTTTCCTTACAAATCGACCACTTCACCAAATATGATGGCATTCCCACATTTATACTTCTTCTCATGTGCAGCGCAGCTAGCTATGATGCAGCAAATTTGGCTGTTGCTACTTTCTAACAGGATGCTCCCCCCACAATGGTATCCATATACAGTATACTTGTATTGCAGGGGTATGTCTACACGGTTCTCCTGCATTACCTGCCTAGTCATCCTACTCTATATGGTGGTTATCCATTCCTTCTCTGCCTGTGGAGTCTTACTCTGTAGAGTGACCACTTCTCTGTACATGCTTTCCATGAAAGTTTCAGACTGGTGGGTGCCTGACTGTGTCCCCAGCTACTATTCCAGTTTGAAAACATGAGCTCTGGGAGACACCATCTGCACACATTATGATCCTGGGCACTGTCCAAATTTCCACACAGAGCAAGAAGAGCACACTACAGCCTTGAGCTTTCCCGTCATGTCTTCCTCCTTTAAATCAAATTCTTAGATTGTTCTCAAAATCAAGTAATATTTAATTACTTGGGGGATCTTCTTCTCTGGACTATTGCCCTGAAAAAGTATAAAACTAGAATAGTCTAAGATGCGACCTGGCTATGATAAATTAGGAAATGTTACTTAATGGGATAAACAGGATGGTGGATAGGCAAAGTCAAACATTTAAACAGCGAATGGATAAACTGTGACATTTGTTCATTTGGGTCTGGCACAAAAGTTAATAAGCAAAAGTGGCTAATGAACAGGAGGAACTGAATGAAATCAGTACTATTTGGGAAATGTGCTGGGGAAACTGCTGGGACTAGAGGAAATAAGGGAATGGGTGACCACTAGGCAGTCCAGAAACAACAGATGGGTGCTACGGGAGTCCCCACGGCTCCCCTTAATCAACATGGCAGGAAGAATAATAAAGAAACATGATCTAAATGGTGATGTTGTATATCTGAGTTGCAGAGAAATCTAGTTTCCTAGTACCCTAATCACAAAAGGTTAATATGTAGGTATAGCAAGAAATCAAGAAGGCTAATGGTGTTATGTTTTATTGTCAGGGGAACGGAATACGAGAGTAGGGAGGTCATGGTCCAGATATACAGGATGTTGGTAAGATCACATTTGAAGTGCTATTTATAGTACTGGTCACTGTACTTATGTTAATGTGTTGGAAGCAGAGTAGGTTTACTTGACCGATACCTGAAATGAATGGATTGCCTTCTGAGGAAAGGCTAGGCAGGCAGGCCAGTATCCTGAGGTACCAGCACCTTCATCAGCTTCCAAAATGGAATACTGGTTAGTGTGTGGGACCCATGCAGTACCCACATGTTCTTTCTGGACTGTCTGGTGATCACCCATTCCCTTTTTCCTTCTGGGCCCTTGAGCTGCAGTGTGACCACGTTTCTAAATGAGCTATCCACATAACTCTCAAGCCTTGTGGATCTGCCACAATTTCTCCAACTGCTGCTCAAGCTCTGAGTCCCGGAGTTCCAGTTTCTGCAGCTGGGAGCACTTCCTGTACGTGTGGTCATCTGATAACTGGCAGCGTCCAGGACTTCCCAAGTGACAAGCGGCGCAGTCCACTCGGCTGGCCTCTCCTGACAGCTCTTAAATTTACAGTTAACACCTTAGACTAAAATTATTAACTTATTTTGTTCGACTTCCTACTTATAGAATAGAATCATAGAATCTGTCCAGTGTGGAAACAGGCCCTTCGGCCCAACAAGTCCTAACCGCCACTCAGAGCATCCCACCCAGACCCATCCCCCTAATCTACACATCCCTGAACATTACAGGCAATTTAGCATGGCCGATCCATCTAACCTACACAAATTTGGATTGTGGGAGGAAACCAGAGCACCTGGAGGAAGCCCACACAGACACGGGGAGAACATGCAAACTCCACACAGACAGTTGCCCGAGGGTGAAATCGAACCTGGGTCCCTGGTGCTGTGAGGCAGCAGTGCTGACCACTGAGACACTGTGCTGCCCCAACTCTTTCACTAAGCTCATGAAAAGGACAACTGTAACTAAGTTTCCACTGCTCTAAATCTCTAAGATAAGAAAGGCTTAACCAGCAATTGTCAGGTGGTCAATAGTCACCAGTTGGGAGCCTATCTCCCATTTTGAAGTTATGATGTCAACAGATCCTCATGGCATTCCTACAATTTACCTGTTATTGCGTCCATCCCCACATCCCAGTAGCTGCTGATACTGTTGCCCCAAGCCCTGCAAAGACTAGCCTTGAATCTGCACCATGCTAGATCTATAGGCTTGCCAGCTATGGTTTCCCCTCTCCAGGCATTATGAATAAATGTCTGATAAAGTCAGGAGTCACATGACCAGGTTATAATGCAACAGGTTTATTTGAAATCACAAGCCCTCAGACCACTGCTCCTTCATCAGGTGAAAATTCAAATTGTGATTTCAAATAAACCTGGTGGACTATAACCTGGTTAGGTGTGACTTCTGACTTTATCGGACAATTATTCTTGAGCCCTGGAGACAGGTCACAGTAGCTGGCAAGCCTACAGATCTACCATGGTGCAGATTTGGGCCTAGTCTTTACAGCATACCTAGCTTGGAGCAGCAGCCGCCATGATGCAAGGATGGATGCAGTAAAAGGTGAACCGCAAGAATACTGCGGGAATCTGTTGATATCATAACTTCAAAATGGGAGAAAGGCTCCGGACTGGTGAGTTCATGAGTTCTGGGCACCTGACCATTACAGGTTAACCCTTTCTTGTCTTACAAATTTAGAGCAGTGAAAACTTAGTTACAGTTATCCTTTTCATAGGAAGTTGAACAAAATAAGTCTAACAATTCTAATCTAAGGCGTTAGTTCTAAATTTAAGAAATGCCAGCTGAGTGGAATGTGTGGCTTGTCACATGTCAGATGTCCTAAATGACCACATGTGCAGGAAGTTATCCCAGCTGCAGAAACTGGGACTCCGGGTCACGGTAGATGTGAAGTGAGAAAAAACTTTTTCACACAGTGAGTATTAGGGTATGAAAGTGCACTGCCTGAAATGTGATGGAGGTAGTTTCATTTGAGATATTCAAGAGGTCTTTGGATGAATATTTGGATAGAAATAGTCTGCAAGGATATGGTGGGAAAAGGCAGGAAAGTGGCACTAAGTCATGATGCTCATGTGGATAGCCACGTCATTTAGGAGGCACAAAAGACCAAATGGCCTCCTTCTGCTCTATAGCAATTCTGCAACCATTTGAGAAGGTGGGAAAGACGGGAGTTGTTTCAGTCATTTGCACCAGTTACATCAAATTCAATAGGATCACCTCTAATATTTTTTAAACTCCAATAAATGGTGTAGGGAATTTTCTTTGTATTGCCTTCTCTGTAAAGAGGCCCGGATAATCCACTGACCAGAAAGGTGTTGAAGCAGGGTCAATTCAAGTTGTGCATTTCGACTATGCAGAAACTTGATGTAGTAGATTCCATGGGAATTTCCTGGGACTCTGAAATTTCCAATGGACAACTGTCCTGCAACTGGAAGCTTCTGAAAAAGCCCCTTATTACATCAAAAACTTTTAAGGGTCCAGGGTAACAAGTTAAGACTCAGTTAAGCTCAATAGTTACTCAGGAAAGTTAGAGAATAAAAAACCCAATCTAATTCATGGGTAACAATTAAACAGAGCCAGACCTCAATCCTAAAATTCCCCTTCCCAACGATATCTCCCTACCCCTTATACCCCTGTCAATCACTCTTCAACCAAACACCACTTCCCTGCCTCCTTCCACCCTACTAACCTGACTTGATTACACCCCGTCTACTCTCCATCTCTCATTCCTGCCGTGACCTGTTGACTCTCACATCACCAGACTTGACAAGCCTCTGACCTGTAATGACATTTCTAATACCCCTCCCCCTCAACCCCATTGGTCTGACCCCATCCTCAGATTTTCCCTACTGGTACGAATCCCACCCAGATGCAATAACCACCTTCCTCCTGACTCCTTGGTAACTGTGATTCACTCTGGGACAGATACCAGCCATTCACGTTGGACTGTTTGTACCTGAACAGAGCTGCGACTAAGTTCCTTGCAGCATTTTGTTTGTACGGTTGGAGAAGGTTTAAAGTAAATCCGCAGGGGGTTGAGATTCAGGTGTTAATATCAGAGAGGAGTAGCAGGTTGTAAAAAATACTGGGAGAACCCTCATTAAAGTAGAGTCATACAGTTATACAGCACGTAAATAGACCCTTCAGTCCAACTCATCCATGCCGACCAGATGTCCTGAACTGATCGAGTTCCATTTTCCAGCATTTGGCCCACATCCCTCTAAACTCTTGCTGTTCATATACCCCTCTAGATGTCCATCACCACCACCTCCTCTATACATGATCATTCATACATGCACCACCCTCAGCAAGAAAAAGTTGCCCCTCAGGATCCTTATAAATCTTTACCCTCTCACCTTAAACCTATGCCGTCTAGTTTTAGACTCCCCTACCCTGGGAAAAAGACGTTAGCTTGTCACCCTATCCATGCCCCTCATGATTTTATAAACCTCTGTGAGTTCACCCCTCAGCCTCCAATTCTCCAGGGAAAATAGACCAAGCCTTTTCAGCCCATCCTCATAGCTCCAAACTCCAATCCTAGTAACATCCTTGCAATTTCTTCTGAAGCCTTTCAAGTATAAAAACATCTTTCCTATAGCAGGGAGGGATGAATTAAACAGTATTCTAGAAGTAGCCTCAGCAATGTTCTGTACAGCTGCAACATGATGTCACAACTCCTATACTCAATGCACAGATCAATTAAAGCAAATGTGATGAAGGGTCTAGGCCCGAAACGTCAGCCTCTCTGCTCCTATGATGCTGCTTGGCCTGCTGTGTTCATCCAGCCCTGCACCTTGTTGTCTCGGATTCTCCAGCATCTGCAGTTCCTACTATCTCTGTGCCAAATGTCTTCTTAGTTAATAGGAGTCAATCAAATAATTTACTTGCTCAAGTTAGGAGGTGGAGATGGATAAATTTAAATTTTTTAAAATCAAAGTTACTGTGCATTTCTGTGAATGCACAGTGAATAATAAATAATTTTGCTGAGTTATAGGCATTGATTGTCATGTGTGATTATGGTGTTGTGGCAATGAGAGACCTGGCTCAAGAAAAAGTAGGACTGGGTATTGAATATACCTGGTTAAAAGGCATTTAGATAAGGAAGGAAAGGTGATGGTTAAGAAGAACATTGCAATGGCTGGAGGAATGTTTGCCCCTTTCTGTCTTTCACACTACCACTATCTGAGGGGTGGGTATTGGGACCCTTGCTTTTTCTGTTACGAAACAATTATCTGGACATTAGCGTGCAGGGAACAATTTCAATTTTTGTAAACTGTGAATAGGACAATGTACAACTCCAAAAGGATGTTAATAAGTAGGTGAAGTGCATAGATAGACGGCAGATGAAGTTGAATGCAGAGAAATGTGAGATGGAAAACACATCTAGATAGACAGTATTAAAAGAAGTACTATGCTTAAGAGTGTGCAGGAGCACAGGGACCTCAATGTATATGTGCATAAATCATTGAAGGTGGAAGGACTGGTGTACAGTGATGTAAATAAAGCAGACAGTGTTCTAAGCTTTGTTAGTAGAGCCCTAAAGTACAACATCAAGGAAGTGACATTGAACTGGGGAAAGACACTTCCATGACCTATACTGGAAAATTGTGCATGGTTATGGATGCCACGTTATAGGAAAGCTGTGAATGCCCTGGGGAGAGTGCAGAAAAAATTTGAAAGAACAGTTCCAGGAATGAGAAACTTTAGTTATGAGGATTGATTGAAGACAAGGGGACCATTCTCCTCAGAGACAAAAAGACTGAGAATAGATCTGATAGAGAGGTTTTCAAAATTATGAGTAGGCAGGATAGAGTAGATAAAGAGAAGCTATTCCAGCTCATAAAAGGAACAACAAAAATGAATAGATTTAAAGTGTTTGGTAAAGCAAGGGTGAAGTGAAGAAAAGCTTTTTCACTTAGTGCACAGTTAGGGTATGGAATGCACTTCCTGGAATGTAGTAGAGGCATTCAGCAGGGCGTTTAGAGTCATTGAGTTATATAGCATGGAAACGGATCCTTTGGTCCAACTCATCCATGCTGACCAGATATCCTAAACTGATTTAGTCCCCTTTGCCAGCATTTGGCATATGTCCCTCTAAACCTTTTCCACTCGTGTACGCATTCAGATGCCCTTTCAATATTGTAATCATACCTGCCTCTACCACTTCCTCTGGCAGCTTGTTCCATATGCATGCCAGCTTCTGTGTGAAAAAGTTGCCCCAAGGTAAATTTTTCTCCTCTCACCTTAAGCCTATACCCTCTAGTTTCAGACTCCCCTTCTATGGTAAACATACCTTGACTATTCACCTTATCCATACCCCTCATGAATTTTATGAACCTCTATAAGGTCACCCCTTAGACTCCAACACTTAAGAGCAAATAGCCCCAACCTGTTCAGCCTCTCCCTGTAGCTCAAACCCTCCAATCCCAGCAACATCCTTGGAAATCTTCTCTGAACCTTCTCAAGTTTAACAACATTTTTCCTATAGCAGGGAGATCAGAATTGAACACAGTATTCTAAAAGTGGCCTAACCAAGACATCCCAACTCTGATACTCACTGCACTGACCAATGAAGACAAGCATGCCAGATACCACCTTCACCTCTCTCTCCACCTATGATTCCACTTTTAAGGAACTATGCACCTGTACTCTCAGGTCCCTTTGTTCAGCAACAGTCCCCAGGGCAATAATGTGCAAGGGGAGAAAAAGCAGGAGATTGGCTCCAGGCAACATTTAACAAGCTAGAACCAAATTGATGGGCCAAAATGCCTGCTTCTGCATTGTATCACTACTTTGAATATTAATTGAGGTGCTGTGTGATGTAAATTGTGGGATTTATATCGATAATTGTATTGTTGAACAAGAAACTGGTGGGCTTTTCTCTGTATCTAAAGTTAACAACTAACTTGTTAATATTTTTGCAATTGTGGTGATTTCTTAAAAGGGCAGGTTTTGAAGCCGGGCTGTAGAGCGGATAGGTTTTGTACACTTATGAACATTTATTAAGGAACAGTAATGTTTCCATTAAATCTAAACTATTATAACTTAAAATCAAACAAATTTAAAGTTTTAGCAAGAGATTCCCTCAACTCACCAAACTCTCAGCTACATTGTTTCAGATGAATTTCTCATTGCAACAAAGGTGATCAACCACATCCCAACCTACAATCCCAACATTTCCATGAAAACTGTGCCAGCAATATTGCTCACATACAGGTAGAAAACAATGCAAGAGGAGATGAGAAGTTGAAGCTTTTTATACGAAATGGGAAGAGGATGCTGATTGGCTGGGCCATCATTACCATGGAAAATTACAGCAAAATCAATCTAGCTGTCAATCTTAATTCTCAGACCAGACAGGTAGAATCTCATTCGTCAGGGTCTCACCATGGGGATGCAGCAGAGTTTGGTTGTTTCCATGATGCCTTTCTTATTAAAGAAGTGCAATGTCTGTACAAATTTCTTTCGCCTACATAAACCAGGGTCCTGTGTAATTATATATGTAGCTTCCATCTCATGCACAAATGCATCACACTGTGGTCCCAGCTGATGATTAAATTAGTTTCCAGTTTAACTCCTAGCATAGTTCAGATTGTTTAATAAATGATTTCCAAAGCTGAATCACTTCTAATGGTGGATATTCTTTTCTGACGCTTACAAGCATGGGCTGGTTGAGCACGGGCAGCCTGCTGCCAGCAGAGAACGGTCAAATGGACATGTTATGTGATATGGTCCACCAGTCGTCAGGATGTAGGCCTTACATATCTGGCGTCTCATCAGCACCAAAACTGATGTCATGTTATGCGTTTGTGAATCACTTGTTTGATTCGCGTTAAGGTGGTAACCTGCCTAGTGATGTATATGATAGAACTTGTTCTTATGGCTCACTACACCCCACATATATGGGTTACCCCACACACACAAAAGTGATGTCCCTTTTATGTTCTATCGTATACATGACTGACTCTGCACAGCTTGAATTGGCGAAATGGCTATGTGAAACTGTTGCAATCATGTCCAAATGAGTTTTCCACATGCACCATGAAGGATTCCTTCATGTTCACTAAGACCATATAAAGAGCTACATGTTGAGAGCAATAGCATGCCCATGTGCTTTGTCGACATTGCCAGCTTATTTGTGAGTATACCATTTAAATGAACCATTGAAATCTAGACATACCACCTGTGTCTGATTCGATGGTCATCAAACTCATGAACTTAGCAACTTGCACAGTTAACTTCAGTTCCAATAACGTCATGCATGCCCAAATAGACGGTGTTACCATGGAATAATCTCTAGATCAAACTCTAACTAATATCTTTTTGGTAACCATGCAAAACACAACTTTGATGGCGTGACAACTAGCCTCTATCCCGTTGCATAATTCCAACAGTAGATGACAGGTTTGCAATATTTGAATCTGCACTGAAGAATTTCTTATGATCTCCATCCTGGACTCAGGTTTACCACTGAAATGGAATATCCTTTCCTTGATATATTCATTGGGAAATCAGCCAAATTGTTTCTCAACTCTTTTTTGCTGAAAGGCCAGCATACATGTTAGGATTCCTACACTCTCACAAGATAAATCTTAATGGCACTAGTAATAATCGCAATCAATCTACACTCTAAATTGGTGTAATAAACCTGAATTACACCAGAAATAATCCCTGTCATTCTACACTCCGACACAGAGTGAAAAAAACACTGTTACACCAGTAATAACACAAAGCAATCTACCCTTTAACACCGTGTAATAAAGCTTTATTACGCCAGCAATATACCTTAACAATTTACACTGTAACACAGGGTATTGAAGTTCTCCTCCAACAATAAACCCTATCAAACTGTACTCTCACACAGTGTGATAAAGCGCTGTTACACCTGTACACTACACACTATAACAGTGGAAAAAAGCTCTGTTACACCAGTAATAAGCCCTATCAATCTAAACTCTAACACAGTGTGATAAAGCACTGTTACACGAGCAATAAATCTGATCAATCTACTCTTTAGCAGAGTGTAATAAAGCTCTGTTACACCAAAACTATATTGTATCAAATATATGTTAGGGTTTGGATCGATAGGTTTTATTTGTGGTGTAATAGAGCTTTATTACACTGTGCTAGAGGGTAGATTGATTGGATTTATTTCTGGTGTGACAGCGCTTTATTACACTGTGTTAGAGTGTAGATTGATAGGGTTAATGTTCATGTAATAGAGCTGTATTACACTGTGTTGAAGATTGATTGGGATTTTTACTGGCATAACAGAGCTTTATTACACTATGTTAGACATTAGATTCATAGGGTTTATTACTGGTGCACCAGAGCTTTATTATACAATTAGAATGTAGATTGTTTGGATTTATTATTGGTGTAACAGAGTTTAATTATACTTTGCTAGAGTGTAGATTTATAGGGTTTATTCTTGGTGTAGGAGAGATTCATTACCTTGTGTTGCAGTGTTTATTGGTAAGATATATCACTGGTATAAGAGTGCTTTATCACATTGTGTTCCAGTATAGATTGATAGGGTTCATTACTGGTGTAAGAGAGCTTTATTGCACTGTGTTTCAATGTAGATTAATAAGGCAAATTACTGGTGTAACAAAGCCTTTTTACACTATGCTGGAGTCCAGATTGAGTGAGATTATTACTGGTGCAACAGGGGTGGATTACACTGTGTTCGAATGTAGAATCACAGGGATTATTACTGGTGTAACAGAGCTGTATTATACTGTGCTAGAGTGCCAATTGAAGGGATTTATTACTGGTGTAACAGAGCTTTATGACAATGTGTTAGAGTGCAAATTGACAGTGTGTATTACTGGTGCAACACAACTTTATCACATTGTGCTTGCGTGTAGATTGAAAAGGTTTATAACTGGTGGAACAGAGCTTTATTACACTGTGTTAGAATGTAGATTGATAGAGTTCCTTATTGGTGCAACAGAGCTTTATTTCACTGTGTTATAATTTTGATTAATTGGGTTTATTACTGGTGTAACAGAGGTTTATCTCACTGAGTCACAGTGCAGATTAATAAGGTAAATTACTGGTGTAACAGAGCTTTATTACAGTGTGTTAGAATGTTGATTGATTGGGAGTATTACTGGTGTAACAGAGTTGTATTACACCGTATTAGAATGTGGAATAATAGTGACGATTACAGGTGGAACAGAGGTTTATCACACTGTGTTAGAGTGTAGTTTGATAGCAATTATTACTGGCGCAACAGAACTTCATTACATTGTGTTGGCATGCCGATTGAGAGCTTTTATGACTGATGCAGCAGAGCTTTATTACACCGTGTTCAAGTGTAGATAGATAGAGTTTGTAATTGGTGCAATGGAGCTTTATTTCACTGTGTTACAGTTTTGATTAATTGGGTTTATTACTGGTGTAGAAGCTCTTTATCCCATTGTGCTGGAATGTAGATTGAAAAGGTTTATAACTGATGTAACAGAGCTTTATTACACTAGATTCTTGGAAGTGCAGATGAAGTGTTGATTCACCTGGAAGGTTTGTTTGGGACCCTAGATACTGGGGAGGGGGGGGAGAAGGTAAATAGGCAGGTGTTACACCTTCGCTAGTTGTAGGGGAAGATGCCGTCAGGCTGTTGGTAGGTGTTGGGAGTGAAGGAAGAGAGGACCAGGGTGTCCCGGGGGAACAGTCCCTGCAGAAGGAGGACCAGGGAAGGGAGGGGAATATGTGATGGTGGTGGCATCTGATGACCTTCTGGATGTCAATGCTGGTGGAATGGTAGGTAAGGACAAGGGGAACCCTATTGCTGTTACGGGAGGGAAAAGAGGGGGTGAGGGTGGAACTGCCATAAATGGGTTGGACCCAGTTGAGGGTCCTGTCGACAATTGTGCTGGGGAATCCTTGGTCGAGGAAGAAGGTGGACGTTTTGGAGGCTCCCTTGTTGAAGTTAGCTTCATCTGCGACGGAGAATGAGGAACTGAGAGAACGGCATGGAGTCTTTACAGGAATCAGGGTGTGAGGATGTATAGTTCAAGTTGTTGTGGGTGTCGGTGGGTTTATCGAGAATGTCAGTGGCTAGTCCATCCTAAGAACTAGAAACAGAGATGTCGAGGAAGGGAAGGGAGATGTCAGAGATAGACCAGATGAAAGTGAGGGCAGGGTAGAAATTGGAAGCAAAATCGATGAATGTTTCCAATTCCGGACAAGAGAGGGAAGATGCACCGATGATGTCGTCGATATAGGCTGTTAGGGTGCAGATTGATAGGTTTTATTACAGGTGTAATAGAGCTCTATTAAACTGTGTTAGATTGTAGATTGATAGGGTTTATTACTGGTGTGGCAGAGCTTTATTAGCCTGTGTTTGAGGGTGGATTGATAAGGTATATTTCTGGTGTAATAGAGCTTAATTCCACTGTGTTAGGGTGTAGATTCATAGGGTTTATTACTGGTGTGGCAACGCTTTATTACACTGTGTTAGACAAGGATTATTAATGATGTAACAGAGCTGTATTACATTGTCTTAGAGTGTGGATTAATAGGTTTATTGCGGATGTAACAGTGCTGTATTTCGCTGTGTTGAGGTACAGATTGATTGGGATGATTAATGGCATAACACAGCATTATTACAACGTGTAAGCATGTAGAATAATGGAGTTTGTGACTGACGCAACACAGGTTTAATACACTGTGTTAGACAGTAGATTGATAGCATCTACTACTGATGCAACAGAGCTTTATTACATTGTTAGAGTGTAGATTGATAGGGATTATTGCTCCTGTAACAGATCTTTATTACATAGTTTTAGAGTGTAGATGATAGCAATTATTAGTGGTATGACAGTGTTTTATTACACTGTGTTTTAATGTAGATTAGTAAAGTAAATTACTGGTGTAACAGCTTTATTACGCTGTGGTGGAATGTAGATTGATTGGAAATGTTACTGGTGTAACACAGCTGTAGTACACTGTGGTGGAGTGTAGATTTATAAGGTTTATAACTGGTGTAACAGAGCTTTATTACACTGTGTTACAGTGTAGATTGATAGGGTTTATTATTGGTGTAGCAGAGCTTTATTGTACTGTGATACAGTGTCAATTAGAAAGGTAAGTTACCGGTGTAACAGAGCTTTATTACACTGTGTTAGAGCGTAAATTGATTGGGATTAATACTGGTGTTAATAAAGCTGTATTACACTGTGTTAGAATGTGGATTGATAGTGACTATTACATGTGTAACAGAGCTTTATCGCATTGTGTTACAGTGTACATTGATCAGATATACTACTAGAGTAACAGAGCTTTATTATACTGTGTTAGAGTGTAAAATCATAGGGTTTATCTCTGGTGTAACAGAACTTTATTGCCGTTTGTTAGAGTGTGGATTGATAGGGTTTACTACAGGTGCAACAGATCTATATTACACTGTTAGAGTGTAGATTCCTAGGGATTATTACTGGTGTAACAGAGCTCTATTACACTGTATTAGATTGTAGATTGATAATTTTTATTACTGTATTACAGTGTGTTTGAGTGTGGATTAATAGTTATTATTACTGATATAACAGAGCTTTATTGCCAAGTGTTACAGTGTAGATTGATAGGTTTTATGACTGATGTAACAGAGCTTTAATTACACTGTGTTAGACTATAGATTGATAAGGTTTATTGCTGGTGTAAAAGAGCTTTATTACACCGTGTTACAGAGCAGATTGAAAGAGTTTTTTACTAGCATAACACAGCCTTTTTAACTGTGTTAGCATTTAGAATCATAGGGTTACATTTCTGGTACACGAGAGTTTAGACTGTTGGGGTTTATTATTGGTGAAAGAGCTTTATTGCACTGCGTTAGAGTGTAGGTTGATAGAGTTGATTACTGGTATAACAGAGTTTCATTGTTCCACTATAGATTGGTAGGGTTTACTGCTTGTGTAACTGAGCTTCATTACACTGTGTTAGAGTGGTTTAGTGCTGATGTAGCAGAGCTGTATTACACGATGTTAGAGTGTAGATTGTTTGGGTTTATAACTGGTTTAACAGAGCTCTATCACACTGCATTGGAATGTAGATTGGTAGGGATTATTACTGGTGTAACAGAGCTTTATTATACAATGCTGGAGTGCAGATGGATAAGGTTTATAACTGGTGTAATAGAGCTTTATTACATTGTGCAAGAGTGCAGATTGATCAGGTTTATTACTGAAGTACCAGAGCTTTAATATGCTGAGTTACAGTGTAGATTGATAGGGTGTATTATTGGTGTAACAGAGCTGTTTTACACTGTGTTAGAGTGTGGATTGATAGTGATAATTACTGGTGTAACAGAGATTTATCACACTGTCTTAGAGTGCAGATTGATAAGGTATACTATGAGTGTAGCAGAGTTCTATTACACTGTGTCTGATTGTGGATTGATAGTGTTTATTACTAGTGTAACAGAGGTGTATTACAATGTGTTAGAGTTGAGGTTGTTAAGGTTTATTAATGATGTAACAGAGCTTTATCACACTGTGTTAGAGTGCAGATTGATAAGGTTTCTTAACTGGTGTAGCAGAGCTTTA
>NC_063337.1:64293588-64325384 GCF_021869965.1 Rhincodon typus | reverse complement strand
GCTTTATTGCCCTGTGTTAAGGCGTAGATTGGTAGGGTTATTACTAACGTAGCAGAGCTTTATTACACCTTGTTACACTGTGTTAGATTAATAAGTTAAAGTACTGCTAAAACAGAGCTGTATTACACTGTGTTAGACTGTGGGTTGGTGGTGTCTGTTACAGAGTGTAATGGAGTTTTATCAGCCAGTGTTAGAGCATAGATTGATAAGTATGCTACTGGTGTAACAGTGCTCTATTACATTGTCTCCAACTGTGGATTGATAGGGTTTCTTACTGTTGTAACAGAAGTGTAACACACTGTGTTAGAGGTTAGACTGATGCGGTTTATTACTGGTGTAACAAATCTTTATTATACTGTGATGGAGTGCCAATTGAAAGGGTTTACTACTGGTGCAAGAGAGATTTGTGACACTGTCTTAGAATGCAGATTGATAGGGTGTATTACTGGTGTAACAGAGCTTTATCATACTGCCTTAGAGTGCAGAATGACAGGCATTATGTCTGTTGTAACACAGCTTTATTGCCCTGTGTTAGGGTGTAGATTAATTTGTTTTATGACTGATGTAGCAGACTGTTTTACACTTTGTTAAACTGTCGATTGATGAGGTTTATTGCTTGTGTAACAGGCCTTTATTACTCTGTGTTAGACTGTAGATTTATAAGGTTCTTACCGGCAAAACATAGCTCTTTTTTCACTGTGTTAGTGTGTAGTGTCATATGGTTTCGTTACTGGTGCAACAGAGCTTTATTACACTGTGTTAGAGTGTAGATTGATAGTGAATATTACTGGTATAACAGAGCTTTATCACATTGTGCTGGAGGGTAGATTCATGCGGTATACTACTAGTGTAACAGAGCTCTATTCCCTATTTCCAACTGCAGATCGATGGTGTTTATTTCTGGTGTAGCAGTGGTGTATTACGCAGTGTTATAGTTTAGATTGATAGGGTTTATTAGTGGTGTAGCAGAGCTTTATTACACTGTGCTAGACTGTAGATTGATAGGGATTATTACTGACGTAACAGAGCTTTACTGCACTGTGTTACAATGTAGATTAATAAGGTAAATTACTGGTATGACAGAGCTGCATTACACTGTGTTAGTGTTTGGGTTAATAGTGATAGTTACAGGTGTAACAGAGCATTATCACACTGTGTTCAAGTGTAGATTGATAAGATAAACTACTGGTGTAACAGAGATCTATTACACTGTGTTCGACTGTAGGTTGATAGGGTTTATTACTGGTCTGAAAGACATACATTACACTGTGTTAGAGTGTTCATAGATAGGGTTTATACTGGTGTAGCAATGCCTTATTACACTGTTTTACAGGGTCGAACAATAAGATAAATGACTGGTGTAACAGAGCGTTATTGCATTGTGTTAGTGTGTAGAACAATAGGGATTATTATGATGTAACAGAGCTGTATTATACTGTGTTAAAGTGTGGATTGATAGTGGTAATTGGTGGTGTAACCGAGTTTTATCAAACTGTCTTAGTATGTAGAATGAAATGGTTTATTTCTGGTGTAACAGAGCTTTATTGACCTGTGTTAGGGTTTAGTTTGATGGGTTTTATGGCTGATGTAACAGAGCTTTATCACACTGTCTTAGACTGTAAATTGATACAGTTTATTACTGGTGTAACTGAATTTCATTACACTGTGTAACGGTGTAGACTTATAGGGTTTATTGCTGGCAGAACAGAGCTTTATTACACTGTGTTACAGCATAGATCAATAGGGATTATTACTGGTGTAACAGAGCTTTATCACAAACTGTTAAGAGTGCAGAATGATAGCGTTTATTTCTGGTGTTACAGAGTCTTATTGCACTGTTACAATGTAGATTGATTGGGTTTAATCACTGAAGTAACACTGTGTTAGAGTGCAGATTGAAGCGGTGTATTACTGTTGTAACAGAGCTTTATTACACTGTGCTAGAGTGTAAATTGATCAAGTTTATCACTGGTGTGATAGAGCTTTATTACACTATGTTACAGTGTATATAGATAGGGTTTGCTACTGGTGTAGCAGAGCTTCATTATACTGTGTTACAGTGCCGACTAAAAAGGTAAATTATTGGTGTAACAGGTTTATTACGCTATTTTAGAACATAGATTGGCTGGGTTTATTACGGGTGTAATAGAGCTGTATTACACTGTTTGAGTGTGGATTAATAATTATTATTACTGGTGTAACACAGCTTTATCAGACTGCCTCAGAGTGCAGAACGATAGGCTTTATTTCTGGTGTAACAGAGCTTTGTTGCCCTGTGTAAGGATGTAGATTGATAGGTTTTATAACTGATGTAACAGAGCTTTTTTACACTCTGTTAGATTGTACATTGATAAGGTTTATTATTGGTGTAACAGAGCTTAGTTAAACTGTGTTATGGTATAGGTTGATAGGGTTTATTTCTGGTGTAACAGAGCTTTAATTACAATGTGTTAGCGTGCAGATTTATAGCGTTTCTTACTGGTGTAACACAGCTTTTATCACTATGTTAGCATTTAGAGTCATAGGGTTTCATTTCTGGTGCAAAAGATCTTTATTACATGGTGTTAGAGTTTACATTGATGAGGTTTATTACTAGTGTAACAGAGCTTTATTGCCCTGTGTTACTTTGTGGATTGATACATTTTACTACTTGTGTAACTGCACTTCATTAGACTGTGTTAGCCCATAGATTGATAAGGTTTATTACTGGTGGAACAGAGCTTTATTAAACTGTGTTACGGGACAGCGAACGCCATCGCTGCTGATGCCACCACCTCTATTTCCGAGACCAACACCACAGACACTGAAGACGCACCTACCGTCACCACTGCTGCTGCCGCCGCCGCTCCGCCCATCACCGACACAACTCCGCCCACTGCCGACGCAACTCCACCCACCGCCTGCACCGACGCAACTCCGCCCACGCAACTCTGCCCACAGCCGACGCCGACGTCGCTCCGCTCACCGCCTCCACAGCCAGCAGCTCCAGAGGAGACAGCAACACTCAGCCCTGCCCAGTCTTCACCATCCCCCCAGACTTCCCCCTTACTGAGGACGAATGGTCAGTCCTCAGTAAAGGGCTCACCTTTGTCCCCCTCCACCCACACATCAACGAATACCGGTCATGTTTGGACATTGAGCAGTTTTTCCACCGCATCCGCGCTTACTTCTTCAACCGTGAACCTAACCCTCCCTCTAATGACCCCTTCTCCCGTCTCCAACACACCCCCTCCTCCTGGACATCACCCCAAGGCCTCCTACCCTCCCTCGATCTCTTCATCTCCAACTGCCGTCGAGACATCAACCGCCTCAACCTCTCCAACCTCTCCCCCGCAGAACGTGCAGCCCTCCCACTCCCTCCGCTCCAATCCCAACCTCACCATAAAACCCGCAGACAAGGGAGGCGCAGTTGTAGTATGACGCACTGACCTCTACATCGCCGAGGCCAGACGCCAGCTCTCCGACACCACCTCCTACCGCCCCCTTGATCATGACCCCACCCCCAAGCACCAAACCATCATCTCCCAAACCATCCACAACCTCATCACCTCAGGTGACCTCCCACCCATGGCCTCCAACCTCACCGTTCCCCAACCCCGCACCGCCCGCTTCTATCTCCTTCCCAAAATCCACAAACCTGACTGCCCTGGTCGACCCATTGTCTCCGCCTGCTCCTGCCCCACCGAACTGATCTCCAACTATCTGGATTCCATTTTCTCCCCCTTGGTCCAGGAACTCCCTACCTACGTCGGTGACACCATCCACACCCTCCACCTCCTCCAGAACTTCCAATTCCCCGGTCCTCAACACCTCATCTTTACCATGGACATCCAGTCCCTATACAGCTGCATTCCCCATATAGATGGCCTAAAGGCCCTCCGCTTCTTCCTGTCCCGCAGGCCCGACCAGTTCCCCTCCACTGACACCCTCATCTGCTTAGCCGAACTCGTCCTCACCCTCAACAACTTCTCTTTCAATTCCTCCCACTTCCTACAACAAAGGGGGTGGCCATGGGTACCCGCATGGGCCCAAGCTACACCTGCCTCTTTGTAGGTTACGTGGGACAATCCCTCTTCCATACCTACACTGGCCCTAAACCCCACCTCTTCCTCCGTTACATTGATGACTGTATCGGCGCCGCCTCATGCTCCCACGAGGAGCTCGAACAGTTCATCCACTTCTCCAACACCTTCCACCCCCACCTTAAGTTCACCTGGACCATCTCTAACACCTCCCTCACCTTCCTGGACCTCTCTGTCTCCATCTCGGGCAACCACCTAGAAACCGATAGCCATTTCAAGACCACCAACTCCCACAGCTACCTAGAATACACCTCCTCCCACCCACCTTCCTGCAAAAATGCCATCCCCTATTCCCAATTCCTTCGCCTCCGCCGCATCTGCTCCCAGATTGAGACATTCCACTCCCGTACATCTCAGATGTCCTCGTTTTTCAAGGACCACAACTTCCCCGCCTCCACCGCTTTTCCCGCAACTCATCCCTCACACCCTGTCCCCGCAATAACAACCAAAAAAGAATCCCCCTCATCCTCACGTACCACCCCACCAACCTCCGGATCCAACGCATCATCCTCCGATACTTCCGCCATCTGCAATTCGACCCCACCACCAAAGACATTTTTCCCTCCCTGACCTTATCTGCTTTCCGGAGGGACCACTCTCTCCGTGACTCCCTTGTCCGCTCCACACTCCCCTCCAGCCCCACCACACCCGGCACTTTTCCCTGCAACCGCAGGAAGTGCTACACCTGCCCCCACACCTCCTCCCTCACCCCCATCCCAGGCCCCAAGAAGACTTTCCACATCAAGCAGACGTTCACCTGCACATCTGCTAATGTGGTATATTGCATCCGCTGTACCCATTGTGGCCTCCTCTACATTGGGGAAACCAAGCGGAGGCTTGGGGTCCGCTTTGCAGAACACCTACACTCGGTTTGCAATAAACAACTGCACCTCCCAGTCGCGAACCATTTCAACTCCCCCTCCCATTCCTCAGACGACATGTCCATCCTGGGCCTCCTGCAGTGCCACAACGATGCCACCCGAAGGTTGCAGGAACAGCAACTCATATTCCACTTGGGAACCCTGCAGCCCAATGGTATCAATGTGGATTTCACAAGCTTCAAAATCTCGCCTCCCACTACCGCATCCCAAAACCAGCCCAGCTCGTCCCCGCCTCCCTAACCTGTTCTTCCTCCCACCTATCCCCTCCTCCCACCTCAAGTCGCACCCCCATTTCCTACCTACTAACCTCATCCCGTCCCCTTGACCTGTCCGTCCTCCCTGGACTGACCTATCTCCTCCCTACCTCCCCACCTACACTCACCTTTACTGGCTCCATCCCCGCCTCTTTGACCTGTCTGTCTCCACTCCACCTATCTTCTCCTCTATCCATCTTCTATCCGCCTCCCCCTCTCTCCCTATTTATTTCAGAACCCCCTACACCTCCCCCATTTCTGATGAAGGGTCTAGGCCCGAAACATCAGCCTTCCTGCCCCTATGATGCTGCTTGGCCTGCTGTGTTCATCCAGCTCTACACCTTGTTATCTCTGTGTTATGGTAGAGTCTAGTTTTGTTAGGTTTAGTGCTGATGTAACAGAGCTGTATTCCACTGTGTTAGAGTGTAGTTTGATTGGGTTTATGACTGGTTTTCACAGAGCTTTGTCAAACTGTGTTAGAGTGTAGGTTGATAGGGATTATTACTGATGTAACAGAGCTTTATTACACCGTGTTACAGTGTAGATTAGTAAAGTACATTACTGACATAACTGAGCTTTATTACACTGTCTGAGCGAGCAGATTGAAGAGATATATTACTGGTGTAACAGCGATTAATGACACTGAGGTAGAGTGCAGATTAATACGGTATATTACTGTTGTAACAGAGCTTTATCACACTGTGTTAGAATGTAGATTGATCAGGATTATCACTGGTGTAACAGAGCTTTATTACACTATGTGAGACTGTTAATAGATAGAATGTATTAATGGTGTAGTGAAGCTTTATTACACTGTTACAGTGTTGACTATTAAGGCAAATTACCACTGTAACAGAGATAGTAGGAACTGCAGATGCTGGAGAATCCGAGACAACAAGGTGCAGGGCTGGATGAACACAGCAGGCCAAGCAGCATCATAGGAGCAGAGAGGCTGACGTTTCGGGCCTAGACCCTTCATCAGAAAAGGGGGAGGGGAAGGGGGTTCTGAAATAAATAGGGAGAGAGTGGGAGGCGGATAGAAGAGGGATAGAGGAGAGGATAGGTGGAGAGGAAACAAACAGGTCGAAGAGGCGGGGATGGGGCCAGTAAAGGTGAGTGTAGGTGGGGAGTTAGGAAGGGGATAGGTCAGTCCAGGGAGGACGGACAGGTCAAGGGGGCGGGATGAGGTTAGTCAGTAGGAGATGGAGGTGTGGCTTGAGGTGGGAGGAGGGGATAGGTGGGAGGAAGAACAGGTTAGGGAGGCAGGGACGAGCTGGACTGGTTTTGGGATGCGGTCGGGGGAGGGGAGATTTTGAAGCTTGTGAAATCCACATTGATACCATTGGGCTGCAGGGTTCCCAAGCGGAATACGAGTTGCTGTTCCTGCCACCTTCGGGTGGCATCGTTGTGGCACTGCAGGAGGCCCAGGATGGACATGTCGTCTGAGGAATGGGAGGGGGAGTTGAAATGGTTCGCGACTGGGAGGTGCAGTTGTTTATTGCGAACCGAGCGTAGGTGTTCTGCAAAGCTGTAACAGCATGTTATTGCCCTGTTTTAGAGTGTAGATTAACTGGGTTTATTACTGGTGTAACAGAACTTTATTACAGAGTGTTTGAGTGTAGATTAATAGTTATTATTAGTGTAACAGACCTTAATCACTCTACCTTTGAATGTAAAATGATAGGCTTTATTTCTGATGTAACAGAGCTTTAATATGCTGTATTAGTGTTCAGACTGATAGGGTTTCATTTCTGGTGCAATAGGTTTTTATTGCACTGTGTTAGAGTTTAGATTGAGGTTTATCACTGGTTTAACAGAGCTTTATTAGAGTGTAGACTGAATGGGTTTATGACTGGTTTAACAGCACTTTATCACACTATGTTGGAATGTAGATTGATAGGGATTATTACTGGTGTAACAGAGCTTTATTGCCCTGTTTTCTTGTGTAGATTGATAGGTTTTATGACTGATGTAACTGAACTTTATTACACTATGTTAGAGTGTACATTGATAGGGTTTATTTCTGGTGTAGAAGAGCTTTATTACACTGTGTTAGAATGTGGATTAGTACTTGTTATTACAAGTGTAACAGGACTCTATCACACTGTCTTAGAGTGTAGATTGATAAGGTCTGTTTATGGTGTAAGAGAGATTTATTACGCTGTGTTAGAGTGTACATTGATAGGGATTATTACTGGTGTAACATAACTGTATTACACTGTATTAAAGTGTAGATTAATAGGGATTATTACTGGCATAACAAAGCTTTATAACACTGTGTTAACATGTAAGTTGATAGGGTTTATGACTGTTGTACAGAGCTTTATCACACTGTCTTAGACTGTAAAATGATAGGCTGTATTTCTGGTGTAACAGAGCTTTATTGTTCTGTTAGGATGCAGATTGATAGCCCTTACGACTGATGTAGCAGAGCTTTATTACGCTGTGTTAGACTGTAGATTGATAGGATTTATTACTGGTGTAATAGAGCTTTATTATACTCTGTTAGAGAGTAGATTATGTTGTGAACTTGATATAGTACTTATGTATGCCAAAAAAACTGCAGATGCTGGAATCCAAGGTAGAAAAACCGGAGGCTGGAAGAATACAACAGGCCAGGCAGCAGCTGGAGGAAAGGAGCAGTCAACATTTTGGGTATTACCCTGCTGAAGAAAGCAGACAACAGTCCAGAAGATTTATCCTGGCTGTAATTTCGAGAGATTAAGATCTAATTTTTTTTCATTAATTTCATTTATAGAAGTGGGACTTGTATTTATTGGAACAGCATACCGTTAGAATTTTGTTTTATTCAGGAATAGATGGTAGTTAAGGGGGGATTCTTCAGTTTGTTAGTAGTTCTGTTAATTCATTCACTGTTCGAGTTAGATAAATAAATTGTTACTTGTTGATTATTAAGTGAGTATCTGGGATTTCTTTCATTTAACCACTCCTTTATAACAGTTTGGAGGGCGTGAGGCAGGTTATACCACTTTTCACACTTCATTTAACAGATTACAAGGCGAGGCAAGCTTCTTGGGGTGTTTCAGTTTTAACTATAAGAAAGGTGTGACCAATCCTTTGTAACAGATTGGGGCCTCAAGTCCGCGATCTGGCCAGTTTGTGTATGGGATCTGAGTGGATCTGAACAGATTTGGACAGATTTAAATAGTCTTGGGGATTAGCGTCTGAAAACTTTAAATAAAACTTAGGTGAAAGTGGAAAATCTGTTTAATTTCTATTACTTGTGGTTGGTTAAATCAAAAAAGTGGGATAAATGGCTCTTAACATTGCTAAAGAGGTTCTGGCATTTGAAGATGCTTCCCAAATTTGCCAAGAAAGTTTAGAAAGACAGAGGAAGGTTATACTTTTAGACTTAGCAAACAGGCTAGAATTGTATTTAACTTGGGATAAGAGGAAAGCTGAAGTTGAAAAGGAGTTAGTCAAGCATTTTGATCTACCAGGAAACAAACAAGTTCAGCGGAGTTAGAAAAAAATTAAATTGCAAATGAGACAATTGGAGTTAGAAAGGGAAAAGGAGAGAGAAAAAAAAAGTTAGAAAAAATGAAGTTGGAACTTGAAGCAAAACAGACTTCAAATGGCAGGAGGATAAGTACAATAAAGAAGTGAGAATGAGCAAACTCATCAGAGCCAACAGCCTGATAAGGATATATACAAATATGTCAAAACATTACCAACATTTGTTGAAAATGATGTAGGAGCCTTTTTCATTTCCCTTAAGAAATTGGCTATGGCAGATGAACTGGCCAGAGGATATGTGGGTAATATTAATTCAGACCAAGTTGGTAGGCAGGGTTAATGAGTGTTTGCAGCGTGGTCAGAGGAGTTGTCATGAGAATAAGTAAAACAGGCTTTGTTGAGTACCTACGAATTGGTACTAAAACCACAGAGACAACGGTTCGGAAATGTAAGAAAGAAGCCAGGTCAGCTTATGTCGAATTTGAAAGAATTAAACATAGCAACTTTGATAGATGGGTGATAACACTAAAGATAGAAAAGTCATACAAGGATCTTAGAGAGATTATTGTGCTGGAGGAGTTCAAAAACACACTTGCAGAAATGATAAGAACTCATGTTGATGAACAGAAAGTTAAAACAGCGAGATGAACTGCAGAGTCGGCAGATGAATACGCATTAGTGCAAAATCAAAATCTAGCTTCTTACAGCAATTTCATTCCATGAGGGATAGAAATTGGGAAAAAGGGAGATCCTTCAATGAAAAACAAAAAAATAGATCATACTGGGAACAGTTTACCACATGTGAATAAAGAAACCCAAGAGGGTGAAAAAGAGGCGAAAGGCCTCAGGTGTTTCCACTGTAATAGAGGGGGACACACAAAGTCACAGTGCTGGTGGATTAAGAGAGGCACTGAGAAAAATGATGTGGTAAGTGAGGCTAAACCAGTGGGGTTTGTTGAGTCAGTGAAGGAAATCCCAAGAGAAGACGAGGAGCTGCAGAGTGCTCAGCCTGGTCACAGGCTGGAAAATAAGATAGTCTCCAATCTCTTCAAAGACCTCACCTCTGTGGAAAACGTTTAGTCAGGTAGAAAAGGGGGAGAATGTAAAGAAGTTATAATATTGGGAGATGTGGGAGCTGGTCAGTCTCAAATAGTAAGTAATAATATTTGCACTCCCGAAATGTTACCCGACAGAGTGATATCTGTGGAATAAATGGAGGGAGATTTAGTGTTCCCCTGTGTAAGGAAAGGCTGGAAAGTCCAATCAATACTGGAAAAGTGAAAGTGAGAATGATTGAAAGAGTGTCAATTTCAGGAATACAATTTGTTCTTGGAAACGACCTAGCTGGATCAAAGGTGGGAGTGATGCCCCTTATAGTGGAGAAGCCGAAAGAAAACTGGGGACACTGAAGAGTTAAAAGAAAATTACTCGAATTATTCCAGACGGTCTGGTGACAAGATCCCTCAGTCATAAATTAAAGCAAGAAAGAAAAACCAAAGAGAAAGATGAAGGAGTTGACAGTTAGCTGACACCTTGTTTGATGAAATGGTAAAGGAAAAACCTAAGCAGGTAAAGGATCAGGCAGAGGTGTTTAGTTCTGAAAGACAAATGGAGTTAGTACAAAAAAGATGAGACAATAAAAGACTTGTATCATAAAGCCAACTTGGAAAAGGAATCAGAATATATTCCAGAATGTTATTACCTTATGGATAGAATCCTAAGGCAGAAATGGAGATCTTGGCATTTTAATGCAGAAAGGAAACAGGCTGAAGTTTACCAGATTGTGTTGCCGGTAGCGTAAAGGCAGGAAGTATTATGGGTACCATGTAAACTACCCCTGTAGGAAGTCATCTAGGAGTGAGAAACACTAAGGCCAAGATACAGAAGCATTTCTATTGGCTTGGATTACATATGGATGTGGTTGAATTTTGCCGTACCTGTCATACATGTTAGATAGTGGGAAAGTAGCAGGCAGTAATAAAACCAGTGCCTTTGATGCCAATTCCCGTGTTTGAAGAACCTTTCACATGGGTTATGATTGATTGTGTAAGTACGCTCCCTAAAATCAAAATTGGAAACCAGTATTTGCTAACCATAATGGATGTGTCTACCATATTTCCATAGGCAATTCCATTACGGAATGTCCAGGCAGAAAAAGTTGTGGAAGAGTTGCTTGCTTTCTTTACCTAGTATGGACTACCCAGGGAGATTCATTCAGACCAAGGGTCCAATTTTATTGCCAAATTGTTTCAGAAGGTCATGGATATTTTAGGCACTCAACACTTTAAATCAAATGAGTACCATCCTGAATCCCAGGCAACATTGGAAAGATGGCATCAGACCCTGAAGACCATGCTGTGGGCTTATTGCCAGGATTACACAAATGATTGGGATAGAGGTATCCCATTTATATTATTTGCTAGTAGAGATGCTCCAAATGAATCGACTCAGTTTACTCCATTTGAATTGATATTCGGACACGAAGTAAGAGGGCCTTTAAAATTAATTAAGGAAACGTTGATAGGTGTGAAGTCAGAGATCTCACAGTCGGATTATGTGTCTGAGGTAAGAGACAGATTAAACAGAGTCGGTGAATTTGCTAGACACCATTTGAAGATGGCGCAGCATCTAATGAAGCAAGAAGCAGATACAAAATCTAAAATTTGTACATTTGCTCGTGGGGATAAAGTATATGTGTTGTTACCAGTGGTGGGAGATCCCTTCAAAGCCAGGTTTAGTGCTCCCTATCAGATTGAGAAGAAGTTAAGTCAGGTGAATTATCTGGTAAAGATGCCAGATAGAAAAAAAAAATCAGATATGTCATGTGAACATCCTCAAAACTTACTATGATAGGGAAAGGGAACTGGAGAAACAGGCATTAGTTACTACCCCACAGAGTCAGGAATCAAATCCAGATGATTTGGTTTTTGATGTGCCTCAGAAAAAAATAAATAATGAGGAAGTCCTCAAAGAATGGGAGAGGATAGTAAGCTAAGCTATCTATCTAGGGAACAGAGAACTGAATTGAAAGGCTTGTTGCAGCACTATGAGGACATATGTAGAAATAGAATGGGGAGGCCTAATATTATAGTACATTGATGTAGGGAATGTTGTTCCCATAAAACAACACTCCTACAGGCTTAATCCTCTCAAAGCAGCACAGGTACAGAAGGAAGTGGAAGTGATGCTCCAAGAAGACATCATCAAACAGAGTCAACGCGAATGGAGGGTTGGTTCCCAAACCTGATGGTATTCCATGATTGTGTGTAGATTATCAGAAGTCAATGCCATGACTAAATCAGAGTCATACCCTATTCCAAGGCTGGAGGACTGCGTGGAAAAAATTGGACAAGCTACTTACATCAGAAAGTTGGACTTAAATTTTGTCTATAGATGTTAAACTCTGTCTATATAGATGACTTAGTGATCTTTAGCCATTCATGGACAGATCACAATGAGCATTTGGCAGAGCTCTTTGAGAAATCACAGAAGGCAAAGTTGGTCATAAATTTGGCAAAGACAGAATTCATGAAGGCAGAAGTGACGTTCTTGAGACACAAGATCAGACATGGAAGGATGACACCGAGGAATTTGAAAACGAAAGCCATCGAGGAATTTCCAAGACTGTCCTGAAGAAGGAAGTGCTACAATTTTTGGGACTGAGTGGATTCTACAGTAAGTTTGCACCAAACTTCAGTAGTGCGGTGGCACCGTTGATGGATTTGCTTAAGAAAAACATGAAATTTCAGTGGACAGAACAATGCCAGGAGGCATTTAAGAATTTAAAAGCAGTGTTAACCACTGCACCAGTTCCAGCCAAACTTTTCAAAATCCTTTAAAGTCACTATTGACGAAAATGATGGAGGGATTGGAGCTACGTTATTACAGGAGGATGATTGTGGAATTGAAAGGACATTCAGTTATTTTTCAATGAAACTCCATATTCACCAGAGAAAATATTCAACCATTGAAAAGGAGTTATTGAGTTTGCAACTGGTCATACAACATTTTAATGGTTATGCTGCAAACAATATGTCGGAAATGGTTGTGCATACTGATTGCAACCCTTTGGCACTTTTGGAAAGATTTAAAGACAAGAACACCAGACTGTTTTGTTGGAGTCTTATGTTATAAGCATTTAATTTACAGATTGTACATGTTGTGGATTGTGAAAATGTTATTGCAGATATGTTATCGTGGGTTTAAAAGGAAAATGCGTACATAAAATAGACACGGTAGTATTCAATGTTATATAGTATGAAATGTGTAACTCTAGATAAATGACCCATGTATCTTGTAATAATAATTTTAAGATTTAGAGAGAAATGAATGAAATCATCTTGTCATAATGCTGGTTCATTTTTTCTTATGGGGGGACCTGTTGCGAAGTTGGTATAGTACTTTTGGTTTGGAAGGCAGGACGTTAGAATTTGTTTGAAAAATGATAGGGGAGAAGAGTGCATGGTCCCTTTAAAAAGCGTGATTTGTTTTTAGCTTTGAGATTAAAAAACAAATGTCTGCAAGCAGCAGCAGATGCAGAGAGTTCTTGAAATTAAAACATTGTATCAAAAGTCTATACTGTTAGTAGGCAATGCAGAATTTTTATCAAGAGAACAGGTTCTTGAACTTAGCCAATTAATTTAAATCAGACCACAGATACCAAAGCCCAATTAAATTTAAATCTGATGGTTTTGATAATTTCTTACAATAGGATTGGTTTGAGGTTAATAGATCATCAAGGGTATAAAAGAAAAGGGCATTTGAAAATCAGGGTGAGAGCATACTGCCAACTATTAAGAGAACAGCTCTCAACAGCCATCAGCTCGAAAGAAAGAGAAAACCACTGGCTCTCATAGAAATCTTGAAGAACTATGGGCAGCATGGTGACTCAGTGGTTAGCACTGCTTCCTCACAGTGCCAGGGACCCTTGGGCAACTGTCTGTGTGGAGTTTCCACATTCTCCCCGTATCTGCATGAGTTTTGGTTGGGTGCTCTGGTTTCTTCTCACAGTCCAAAGATGTGCAGCCTAGGTGGATTAGCCATGCTAAATTGCCCATTGTGTTCAGGGACGTGTAGATTTATGTGGGTTAGCAATGGGAAATGCAGGGTTGCAGGGAAAAGGGTAGGGGGCTGGAGCTGGGTCTGGGTGGGATGCTCTTCAAAGGGTCAGTGTTGACTTGTTGGGCTGAATAACCTGTTTCCACACTACAGGGCATTTGTGAATCTATGAATATTCTATGATCTCAGAGTAAGCACTATCTAAATAAAGGTACTACAGCACTCTTAGCTAACATTCCTGACACAAAAATTCGACAGAGGATGGTGTTCCTGACTGGAAGACAGCGGGGAAGGCAAAGAACAGTCCAGAAGACTTATCCTGACTGTAGTTTTGAGAGATTAAGCTTTTAAAAAATTAATTTGGCTTATATAAAAGTGGGAATTTTATTTATTAGAATAGCATACCATTAGAATTTTGTTTTATTTGGGAATAGCTATTAGTTAAGGGGCAATCATTCGGTTTGTAAGTATTTATGTTAATTTTTTTACTGTTAAAATTAGATAAATAAATTGTTACTTTTTGATTATAACACGAGTATCAGGGATTTCCTTCATTTAACCACTCCTTTATAACAGATTGGATGGTGAGGAGTTATATCACTTTTCACACTTTCTTTAACAGATTACGAGTCAAGGCAAGCTTCTCTGCATGTTTCAGTTTTCATTATCAGAGAGGTGTGACCACTTTTATGTAGCAATTGATAGGGTTTCTTACTAGCATAACACAGCTTTTCTCACTGTGTTAGCATGTAGTGTGATAGGGTTTCGTTACTGGTGTAACAGAGTTTTACACCTTAATCATGGTGTAGATTAATAGGGTTTACTATTGGTGTAACAGAGCTTCATTACACTGTGTTAAAGTGTAGATTGATAGGCTTAGTGCTGATGTAACAGAGCCGTGTTACATTATGTTAGAATGTAGATTCATTGGGTTACTTAGTGGCGTAACAGAGCTTTATTACACTGTGTTAGAGCGTAGGTTGTTTGGAATTATTACAGGTGTAATAGGCCTCTATTGCGCTGTGCTGGAGCATAGATTGATAAGATTTTTAGCTGCTTTAAGAGGGTTTTATTACATCATGTTGATGTGTTGGATTGATAGCGATTATTACTGGTGTAACAGAGCTCTATTACACTTTGTTAGAGTGTAGAATGATAGGGTTTATTGCTGGTGTAACAGAGTTTTATTGCCCTGAGTTATGATAATACATTGATAGGGTTTACAACTGGTGTTACAGAGCTTTATTACACTGAGTAAGAACATAAATTGATAGGGTTTACTACTGCTGTAGAAGAGTTTTATTACACTGTGATACAGTGTCGATTATTAAGGTAAATTATGGGCGTAACTGAGTTTTTTTGCCCTGAGTGTAGATTGATTGGCATTATTACTGGGGAAGCAGAGCTCTACGACACTGTGCTAGAGTGTACATTGATAAGGTTTATAACTGGTGTAACAGAGCTTTATTACACTGTTAGATTGTAGATTGATAGTGTGTTACTGGTGTAACAGAGCTGTAATCCAATGTGTTAGAGTTTGGATCGATGGTGACTATTAAAGGTATAACAGAGCTTTATCACACTGCGTTAGAGTGCAAATTGATAAGTTGTATTACTGTTGTAACAGAGCTCTATTACACTGTGATTGATAGGGGTTAGTACTGGTATATCAGAAGTGTATTACAATGTTTTGGAGTTTCAATTGATAGTGATTATTTCTGGTGTGACAGAGCTTTACCCACACGGTCTTAGACTGTAGAATGTTAGGGATTATTTCTGGTATAACAGAGCTTTATTTCCCTGTGTTCAGGTATAGACTGATAGGGTTTATGACTGATATTATGACTGATGTAACGGAGGTTTATTAAACTGTGTTTGAGTGTAGATTGATAGGGATTATTACGGGTGTAACATAACAACAGTATTATGCTGTGCTAGAGTGTAGATTCATATGGTTTATAACTGTTGTAACAGAACTTTATTGCACGGTGTTAGACTGTAGACTAACAGGGTTTATTACTGGTTAAACACAATTCTATTACACAATGTTAGAGTATGGGTTGATTGGGTTAATTAGTGATGTTACAGAGCTTTATCACACTGTCTTAGAGTGTAGGTTGATAGGGATTATTACCGGTTTAACAGTACTTTATTTCACTGTGGTCGAGTCTCGATTAATAGCAAGTATTACTGGGGTAAGAGAGCTTTAATATACTGTGTTACAGGTAGATTGATAGGGTTTATTACTGGTGTTGCAGAGGTTTACCACACTGTGCTAGAGTGTGGATTGATAAGGTTTAAAACTGGTGTAACAGAGCTTTCTTACACTATGTTATAATGTAGACTCATAGGGTTTATTATGGGTGTAGCAGAGCTTTACTACAGTGTTATAGGGTCAATTAATAAGCAAAATTACTGGGAGCATTTTTATGCTGTGTTAGCGTATAAATTGATTGAGATTATTACTGGGGTAACAGAGCTCTATAACACTGTGTTGGAGTGTGGATTTGATAATCATTATTACTGTTGTAACAAAGCTTTATCACGCTGTCTTAGTGTGTAGAATGATAGGATTTATTCCTGGTGTAACAGAGCTTTATTGCCCTGTGTTTGGGTGTTGATTGATAGGTTTTTATGATTAATGTAACTGAGCTTTATTGCACTGTGTTAGACTGTAGACCCATAGGGTGTATTTCTGATGCAACAGAGGTTTATCACACTGTATTATAGATTAGATTCATAGGATTTATTCAAGGAGTATCAGAGCTTTATTACCCTATATTAGGGCAGATTGAGAGGATTTATTATTGGTGAAATAGATTTATCACACTGTGTTAGAGTGTAGTTTGGCACGGTTTATTATTGGTGTAGGAATGTTTCATTACCCTGTGTCACAGGGTCTATTGATAGGCTATATTACTGGGGTAATAGTGCTTTATCACCCTATGTTTGAGTGTAGATTGATATGGATTATTATTGGTTTAACAGAGCTTTATTTCACTAAATCTGAATGTAAATTAATAGGGTTTATTTCTGATGTTAGAAAGGTACATTTCACAGTGGTACAGTTTAGATTGACAGGATTTATTACTGGTGTAACAGAGCTTTGTTACACTGTGTTAGAGTGTAGATTGATAGGATATATTATTTGTGTAATACAGCTGTATTACACTGCATTCTAGAGTGCATTGATAGTGACTATTACGAGTGTAACAGCCGTATCACACTGTGATAGAACGTAGATTTGTAAAGTATACTACTGGTGTAACAGCTGTATTAATCTGTGTCCGACTGGAGATTGATACAGTTTGTTACTGGTGTATCAGAGGTGAATTAGACTGTGTTACAGTTTAAAAACCAAAAGAATTGTGGATGCTGTAAATCAGGAACAAAAACAAAGTTGCTGGAAAAGCTCAGCAGATCTGGCAGCATCTGTGAAGGAGAAAAGAGTCAAAGTTTCGGGTCTAGTGACCCTTCCTCAGAACGGATGGTGGCTGAGAAAACGTCAGTTTATATGTAGAAAATAGGGAGATGGTTGGGGTAGGGAGTAAACGATAGGATAGAGCCCAAAGAGAGAGACAGACAGTTGGACAGACAAAGGAGTTGCTAACGATCAGGCTGGGAGGGTGAATAGTTGTTAATGGGGACTGTTAGTGACTAACAACAGGGGGTGTGTAATGGCAGGCTATGTGGTAATAAGGCCTGGTGCGTGGGGTAGGGGACTGGAACATGGGAGAGTTTAGGCCCTAAAATTAGTGAACTCAATATTGAGTCCAGAGGGCTGTAGGATCCCCAAGCGGAAAATGAGGTGTTGTTCCTTCAGCTTGTGTTGGGCTTCACTGGAACACTGCTGCAAGCCAGAGACAGAGATGTTAGCCAGGGAGCAGGGTGGTGCATTGAAGTGGCAGGCAACAGGTAGTTCAGGGTCTTTTTTGTGAGCAGAACGTAGATGTTCTGCGAAGTGGTCGCCAAGTCTACGCTTCATTTCCCCAATGTAGAGGAGACCACATCGTGAGCAGCGAATGCAGTAGACTAGATTCTGGGAAGAATCCTCAACTACCATCCCACCAGCATCCACATCCAGAAGATCATCAGACGTCATTTCCACCACCTCCAGCAAGATGCCACCACCAGACACATATTCCCCTCCCCTCCCTTGTCTGCCTTCTGCAAGGACCGTTCCCTCCGGGACACACTGGTCCACACCTCCTTCACCCCCAACACCTCCCCACAGCCCTACAGCACCTTCCCCTGTAACCGGTGAAGGTGCAACACCTACCCATTTACCTCCTCCCTCCCCAGTATCCAAGGGCCCAAATATACCTTCCAAGTGAAGCAACACTTCACCTGCACTTGCCAGAATCTAGTCTACTGCATTCGCTGCTCACAATGTGGTCTCCTCTACACTGGGGAAACGAAGCGTAGACTTGGCGACCACTTCACAGAACATCTACGTTCTGTTTGTAAAAAAGACCCTGAACTACCTGTTGTCTGCCACTTTAACACACCACCCTGCTCCCTGGTCAACATCTCTGTCCAGGGAAGCCCAACGCAAGCTGGAGGAAGTTGTTAATTTCAGATACACAAAAAAACCCACCAGTTTCTTGCTCAACAACAAAATTATCCATATAAATCCCACAATTTACATCATTCAGAACCTCAAGTAGTAATCAAAGTAGTGTTACAGCACAGAAAGAGACATTTTGGCCCATCATGTTGGTTCCAGCTTGTTAAATGTTACCTAGTGCCAATCTCCTGCATTTTCCCCTTGCACATTATTGGCCTAGGGACTGTTGCCAAAAAAAGTGATGTAGGGTTGCAAATGCATAATTCCTTGGAAGTGGAATTGCAGGTCGACAGGGAAGTGAAGAAGGTGTTTCGCATGCTTGTCTTCATTGGTTAGTGCAGGGAGTTGGGATATCATGTTGCAGGACATTGGTTAGGCCACTTTTTAGCTACTGCATTAAATTCTGATCTCCCTGCTATAGGAAAGATGTTGTCAAACTTGGGAGGTTTCAGAGAAGATTTACAAAGATATTGCTGGGATTGGAGGGTTTGAGCTACAGGGAGTGCTGAATAGGCTGGGGCTATTTTCTCTGGAGCATTGGAATCTGAGGGGTGACCTTTGTAGAGGTTCATAAAATCATGAGGGGTACGGATAAGGTGAATAGCCAAGATATGTTTCCCACAGTGGGGGAGTCCAAACCTAGAGGGCATAGGTTTAAGGTGAGAGGGGAAAAGGTTAATAGGACCTGAGGGGCAACTTTTTCACTCAGAAGATGGTACGTGTATGGAACAAACTGCCAGAGGGAGTGGTGGAGGCAGGCATGGTTACATTAAAAAGCCATCTGAATGGGTACACGAATAGAAAGGAGTTAGAGGGATATGGGCCAAATACTGGCAAACGTGACTGGATCAGTTTAGAATATCAGATCAGCATGGATGAGTTGGATGGAAGGATCTGTTTCCGTGCTGTATAATTCCCTGACTCTAAACTCTGTTGAATGCCTTAATTGTATTTGCCTCTACCACATTCTAGGAAGCGCATTCCATTATCCTCGCAGCTCATTAAGTGAAAAAGTTTATCTTCACTTCACCCTTGCATCATTTACCAAAGGCTTTAAAATCTATGCCCTTTTATTGTTGTTCCTTTTATGAGTCAGAACAGTTTCTCTTGATCTACTCTATCCAGCCTGCTCATGATTTTGAAAACCTCTCTATCAGATCTGTTCTCAATCTTCTTGTCTGTAAGGAGGATGGTCCCCTTTCTTCAATCAATCCTCATAACTGAAGTTTTTCATTCCTGGAACCGTTCTTGTAGAGCTAACATCTTTTTTCCCAGGGTAGGGAAGTCTAAAACTAGAGGGCACAGATTTAAGGTGAGTGCGCAATATTTAAAAGGGACCCTCGCAGAGGGTGGTTCATGTATCGTATGAGCCTGTATTGGCGAGGTGGTGGAGGCAGAAATGATTACAACATTTAAAAGAATTATGAAGAGATATATAAACAGGAAGGGCTTAGAATGCTGAAATATGGTACTAGATCAGTTCAGGATATCTGGTCAGCATGGACGAGTTGGACTGAAGGGTCTGTTTCCATGCTGTGTGACTCTATAACTCTGACTCTATTCTAATGCTAGCTATCCTGGGATCTCCCAGTATTTTGTGCAACCGGTTACTCCTCTCTGATATTAACTCCTGAATCCAAACCCCTGCTGATATGGGTTAAACCCTCTCCAACCGCACTAACAAAATGCTGCAAGGAACTTAGTCTCAGCTATGTTCAGGTAAAAACAGTCTAACATGAATGGCTGCTATCTGCCCAAGAATGAGTCACAGTGACCGAGCAGTCAGGAGGAAAGTGAATGTTGCATCTAGGGTGAATTCACTTTGGGGCACATCTGGGGGTGGGGTCAGAATGAATATTGGTGGGGGTGGTGGTATTGGAAATGTCATTTCAGATCAGGGGCTTGTCAAATCTGGCAAACTAAGGGAGTCAACAGGTCATGGCAGGAATGCGATATGGAGAGTAGAGGGGGTGTAATTGAGTCAGGTTGTTAGGGTGGAAGGAGTTTGGTTGGAGAGTGATTGATAGTGGTGTAAGGGTAGGGACATATAGGTGGAAAGAGGAAAATGTAGGATTGAGATCTAGGTCTGTTTAATATTTACCCAGGAGTTAGAGTGTGTTTGTATTCTCTAACTTTCCTGAGTAAATACTGAGCTCAAGTGAATCTAACTTGTTAACTCGAACCCTCAGAAGTTTTCAGTGTAATAAGGGACTTTTTCAGAAGCTTCCAGTTGCAGGAGAGTTATCCATTGGAAATTTCAAAATCCCTGGTAATTCCCATGGAATCTAGGTTGGGTTCCCACACAGTCACAATGCACACCCCCAATCTATCCTGCTGTAAAACCTTTCTGGCCAGTGGACTATCTGGGCCTCTTTACAGAGGAAGAAATGCAGAGAAGATCCCTAGACCCATGCACTGGATTTTAAAAGAATGAGAGCTGATCCTATTGAAACTGATATAAATGGTGCAAATGACTGAACCAGCTCCCGTCTTTTGAATCTTCTCAGATTGTCGCAAAATCGTTATGGGGCAGGAGGCCATTCGATCTATTGTGCCTGCTAAATCAGCTGGCTGTCCAATTGAGCATCATGACTTAGTTCCATTTTCCTGCCTTTATCCCCCATATCATTGCAGACTATTTCCATCCAACTATTCATCCAATGTCCTCGAGTATCTCAATTGAATCTGCCTCCATCACATTTCCAGGTAGTCATTCCATACCCTCATTGTGTGAATAAGTTTTTTCTCACTTCACATCTACCGATACCTGGACCTCCAGTCTCTGTAGCTGGGAGCACTTTCTGCACACGTGGTCATCTAGGACACTGGCAGCATCCAGGACTCCTGACATGTGACAATTCACACATTCTGCTCAGCTGGCCTTTCCTGACATGTCTTAAATTTAGAAATAACGCCCTAGACTAGAATTATTAGACTTACTTTGTTCAACTTCCTAGTCTATCACTAAGCTTATGAAAAGGTTAGCTGTAACTAAGTTTCCACTGCTCTAAATCTAAGAGATAAAAAATAGTTAACCAGTAATGGTCAGGTGCCCAGTAGTCACCAATGCAAAGCCTGTTTCCCATTTTGAAGTTTATGACATCAACAGATTCCTGCAATATTCTTGCAGTTCACCCATTACTGCGTCCATCCTCACATCATGGCGGCTGCTGCTGCAAGCTAAGTACCCTGTAAAGGCTATGTCTGAATCTGAACCATCTATAGGCTTGCTGGCTATACTGTCCCCTCTCCAGGCATTCTAAACAAGTATCCAATAAAGTCAGAAGTCACACAACACCAGGTTATAGTCCAACATGTTTATTTGAAGTCACAATTTGAATTTTCACCTGATGAAGGAGCAGCGCTTCAAAAGCTTGTGATTTTAAATAAACTTGTTGGACATAACCTGGTGTTGGGTCACTTCTCAAACCTGCGAGAGTTTCAATTACCTTCGAGCCCCGATGCTATGATGGTGATTCAGCACTGCACATCTTCCCAAGATCATTCTGTTTTGACAAGCATAGTCTGTCACAATAGCACTTAGTTACTTCTCCTGGTTACACAACTATCACTCTCATTCTAAGCACGTTCACATATCTCTGTTTATCTTCCCCAAAGTTCATTTTGGAGAATACACCCATTAGGCAGATGTCATATTCTGACAAAGGCCTTCTCCTGGTCCAGGCTGATGAGGCAGGTAACCAAATCCATTTCTGTATGGAGGCAATTATTGAGGGATGCAAGAGTAAATATTGCTGGAGCAATGACAGACATATTTGTATTCTTTCTGGCCACAGGTGAGGTCCCAGAGAACTGGAGAATAGCAAATGTAGTCCCATTGTTTAAGAAGTGTAGCAGGGATAATCCTGGAAATTACAGGCTTGTGAGTGTCAAGTCGGTGGTAGGGAAATTATTGGAAAAAATTCTCAGGGACAAAATCTACGTGCATTTAGAAGTAAATGGGCTTATTACCAATAGACAGCATGGTTTCGTGTGGGGGAGGTCATGCCCCACTAACTTGATCGATTTTTTTGAGGAGGTGACGAAGATGATTGATGAGGGAAAAACAGTTGAAGTTGTCTACACGGACTTTAGTAAAGCCTTTGACATAGTTCCTCATGGCAGGTTGGTACAAAAGGTGAAGTCACATGGTATCAGGGGTGAGCTGGAAAGATGGAAACAGGATTGGCTTAGTCATAGGAGACAGAGGGTAGCATTGAAAGGACGCTTTTTGGAATGGAGGTTTGTGACTACTGGTGTTCCACAGGGATCAGTGCTGGGACCTGTTTATAACCTACATAAATGATTTGGAGCAAAACGTCGCTGGTCTAATTAGTAAGTTTGCAGATGATACAAAGGTTGGTGGATTTGCGGAGGAGGAGGATTGTCCGAGGGTACAGCAGGATATAGGTCATTTGAAGGCATGGGCAGAAAATTGGCAGATGGAGTTTAATCTGGACAAATGTGAGGTGATGCATTTTGGAGGGTCAACTCTGGGTGGAAATTATACAGTGAATAGTAGAACCCTTAGGAGTATAGATAGACAGATGGATCTGGGTGCACAGGTCCACAGGTCCACAGATCACTGAAGGTGGCAGCACAGGTAGATAAGGTAATAAAAAAGGCTTATGGCATGCTTCCCTTCATTAGAAGAGGGATGGAGTAGAAGGATAGGCAAGTTATGCTGCAGCTTTATGGAACTTTAGTTACGCCACAATTGGAATATTGTGTACAGTTCTGGTCATTACATTACCATAAGAATGCGGATGCTCTGGGGATGCTATAGAAAAGGTTTACCAGGATGTTGCCTTGTATGTGGGATTTTAGCCAGTAAGAAAGGTTAGATAGACTGGGTTTGTTTTCACTGGGATGCAGGATGTTGAGGGGTGAACTATTAGAAGTTTATAAGATTGTGAATGGCATGGATAGAGTGGAAAGTATCAGGCTTTTTATCCCCAGGGTGGAGGGGTAAATTACTAGGGGATACAGGTTCAAGGTGCCAGGGGGGGAGGTTTAACAGAGATGTGTGAGGCAAGTTTTTTTTACACAAAGGTAGGGGGGGGGGGGCGTGGTGAGCGCCTGGAACGCACTGCCAGAGGAGGTGGTTGAAGCAGACACAATAGCAGCAATCAAGAAGCACCTGAACGAATACATGAATTGGAAGGGAATAGAAGGATACGGATCCTGTAAATGAAGACAGTTTTAGTATGGAATGGCAAAATGTGTCTGCGCAGGGTTGGAGGGCTTAAGGGCTTGTTCTTGTAGAGTATTGTTCTTTGTTCTCTTTGTACAATACAGCTCAGATCAGGGTAACTGACAAGCTCCAGAGTATAATGTTCAGCAATGCATCTACTATTTCTAGGGCCACTTCCTTATGTACTATGGGATGTAGAATGTAGGACTCTGAAGATTTATTGTCCATTAATCCTAACAGTTTCCCGAGCACATTTTCCTGAAAAGTACTGATCTTCTTCAGTTCCTCCCATTCACTAGCCACTTTTCCTGTTTTGTTTTTGTGCCAGACTAAATGTTTACCATTGCGTGTCCACCATCCTATTTATCCATTAAAGTGACATTTCCCAATTCACCACAGCAAGTTCGTCCCTTAGACCATTGTAAGTTTTATAGTTTTTAAAGGCACATGTCCAGAGAAGAAGGCCCTCAAGTATTTGATTTTAAGGGCAATCTAGGATTTGATTTAAAGTGGCAAGGCATGGCAGCAGAGTACAAGGCTGTGGTGAGCTCTTCCTCCTTTTTGAAGACTATTGGGCAATGCCCAGGATCATAATGAGTGCAGGACATGTTTTCCAGAAGCTTGTGATTTGGAACTGGAGCAGTCACTGTGCACACTGTCGAGTATCTATGAGACCGAGAGTCTTATGGATAGCATGTACAGAGAAGTGATCACTGAAGAGTAAAACTCCACAAGCGGAGAGGGAACGGATGACCACCATGTAGAGTAGGAGAACTAGGCAGGTATTGCAGGAGTAACCTGTAGATATAAAAACATAGAAGATAGGACCAGGAGGAGACCATTCAGCCATTCGAGCCTGCTCCACCATTCATCGCGATCATAGCTGATCATCCAACTCAATATCCTAATCCTGCTTTCTCCCCACAACCTTTCATCCCATTTGCCCCAAGTGTTATATCAACCATCTCTTGAATACATTGAATGCTTTGGCATCAACTACTTCCTGTGATAATGAATTCCGCAGGCTCACTCCTCTTTGGGTGAAGAAATGTCTCCTCATCTCCATCCTAAATGGTCAACCCGAATCCTTAGACTGTGACCCCTGGTTCTGAACGCACTCACCATCGGGAACATCCTCCCTGCATCTACCCTGTCTAGTCCTGTTAGAATTTTATAAGTCTCTATGAGAACCACCCCCCTCATTTGTCTGAACTCTAGCGAAAACAATCCTAACCTAGTCAAGGGAGATAACAACGTGTAGAGCTGGATGAACACAGCAGGCCAAGCAGCATCAGAGGAGCAGGAAAGCTAACGTTTCGGGTCCCTCCATGTGCATAGATCACTGAAAGTTGCCACCCAGGTTGATAGGGTTGTTAAGAAGGCGTACGGTGTGTTAGGTTTTATTGGTAGAGGGATTGAGTTTTGGAGCCACGAGGTCATGTTGCAGCTGTACAAAACTCTGGTGCGGCCGCGCTTGGAGTATTGCGTACAGTTCTGTCACCCCATTATAGGAAGGATGTGGAAGCATTGGAAAGGGTGCAGAGGAGATTTACCAGGATATTGCCTGGTATGGAGGGAAGGTCTTATGAGGAAAGGCTGAGGGACTTGAGGCTGTTTTCGTTAGAGAGAAGAAGATTAAGGGGTGACTTAATAGAGACATGCAAGATGATCAGAGGATTAGATAGGGTGGACAGTGGGAGCCTTTTTCCTCGGATGGTGATGGCTAGCATGAAGGGACATAGCTTTAAATTGAGGGGTGATAGATATAGGACAGATGTCAGAGGTAGGTTCTTTACTCAGAGAGTAGTAAGGGCGTGGAATGCCCTGCCTGCGAAAGTAGTAGACTCGCCAACTTTAAGGGCATTTAAATGGTCATTGGATAAACATATGGATGATAATGGAATAGTGTAGGTTAGATAGGCTTCAGATTGGTTTCACAGGTCGGCACAACATCGAGGGCCGAAGGGCCTGTACTGTGCTGTAATGTTCTATGTTCTATGTTCTATGTTCTATGGACCCTTCTTCAGAAATGGGGGAGGGGAAGGGGATTATGAAATAAATAGAGAGAGAGGGGGAGGTGGATGGATGATGGATAAAGGAGCAGATAGGTGGAGAGGAGACGGACAGGTCAAGGAGGCAGGGATCTGGCTGGTAGGTAGGAGGTGGGGGTGGGGGTTGAGGTGGGAGGAGTGGATATGTGGGAGAAAGGACGGACAGGTTAGGGAGGCGGGGACGAGCTGGGCTGCTTTTGGGATGCGGTCGGGAGCAGGGAAATTTTGTAGCTTGTGAAGTCCAAATTGATACCATTGGGCTGCAGGGTTCCCAAGCGAAATATGAGGTGCTGTTCCTGCAACCTTTGAGTGGCATCGTTGTGGCTAACCTAGTCAGTCAGTCAGTCAGTCAGTCAGTCAGTCAATCTCTCCTCATCCCTAGAATCAGCCTGGTAAATCTTTGCAGCAGTCCCTCAAGAGCAAGAGCATCCTTCCTGAGACACTGCACACAATATTCCAGGCGTGGCCTCACCAAGGCCCTGTATGACTGCTATAACACATCCCTGCTCCTGTACTCGAAACCTCTTGCAAAGAAGGCCAACATACAATTTGCCTTCTTTACCACCTGCTGCACATGCATGCTTACCTTCAGCGATTGGTACACAAGGATACCCAGGTCCTCCTGCACACTCCCCTCTCCCAATTTAAAGCCATTCAGGTAGTAATCAGCCTTCTTGTTTTTGCTTCCAAAGTGAATAACCTCACATTTATCTAAATTATACTGCATCTGCCATTGATTTGGCCACTCACCCAAACTGTCCAGATCATGTTGAAGGATCTCTGCATCCTCATCACAGTTTACCCTCCCATCCAACTTGATATCATCTGCAAACTTTGAGATGTTACATTTTGTTCCCTCATCCAAATCATTAGTATATATTGTGAATAGCTGGGGTCCCAGCACTGATCCCTGTGGCACCCTACCAGCTACTGTCTGCAAATTTGAAAAGGGCCCAATGATTTCTACTCTGGTTTCCTCTCTGCCAGCCAGTTTTCTATACATCTCAATACACTTGCCCCAATCCCTTGCGCTTTAAACTTGCACAATAATCTCTTCTGCAGGACTTTTTTTTTCTATTCATTTTGGGGGATGTGGGCATGGGTGGCTGGCCAGCCAGCATTTCTTGCCCATCCCTAGTTGCCCTTGAGAACGTGGTGGTGAGCTGCCTTCTTGAACCGCTGCATTGTTCCTGCTGTGGGTTGACCCACAATGCTATTAGGGAGGGAATTCCAGGATTTTGACCCAGTGACAGTGAAGGACCGGTGATATATTTCCAAGTCAGGATGGTGAGTGACTTGGAGGGAAACTTGGAGGTGGTGGTGTTCCCATATATCTGCTGCCCTTGTCCTTCTAGACAGAAGTGGTCGTGGGTTTGGAAGGTGCTGTCTGAGGATCTTTGGTGAATTTCTGCAGAGCGTCTTGTAGATAGTACACACTGCTGCTACTGAACGTTGGTGTTGGAGGGAGTGAATGTTTATGGATGTAGTGCCAATCAAGCGGGCTGCTTTGTCCTGGATGGGGTCAAGCTTCTTGAGTGTTGTTGGGGCTGCAGTCATCCAGGCAAGTGGGGAGTATTCCATCACACTCCTGACTTCTGTCTTGTCGATGCTGGGCAGGCTTTGAGGAGTCAGGAAATTAGTTACTTGCCGCAGTATTCCCAGCTTCTGGCCTGCTCTTCTAGCCACTGTGTTAACGTGGTGAGTCCAGTTGAGTTTCTGATCAATGGTAAGCCCCAGGATGTTGATAGTCGGGGATTCAGTGATGGTAACACCATTGAATGTCGAGGGACGATGGTTAGATTGTCTCTTATTGGTGATTGTCATAGTCTGGCATTTGTGTGGCGCGAATGTCACTCGCCACTTGTCAGCCCAAGCCTGGATATTATCCAGATCTTCTTGCATGTGAACATGGACTGCTTCAGTGTCTGAGGAGTCACGAATGGTGCTGAACATTGTGTGCAATCATTGGTGAATGTCCCCACTTCTGACCTTATGATGGAGGGAAGGTCATGGATGAAGCAGCTGAAGATGGTTGGGCCTGTGACACTATCCTGAGGAACTCCTGCAGAGATGTCCTGGAGCTGAGATGATTGACCTCCCACAACCACGACCATTTTCCAATGTGTCAGGTATGACTCCAACCACCAGAGGGTTTTCCCCCTGATACCCATCGATTCCAGTTTTGCTAGGGCTCCTTGATGCCACACTCGGTCGAATGCAGCCTTGATATCAACGGCTGTCACTCTCACCTCACTTCTGGAATTCAGCTCTTTTGTCCATGTTTGAACGAAGGCTGTAATGAGGTCAGAAGCTGAGTGGCCTTGGCAGAACCCAAACTGGGCACCACTGAGCAGGTTATTTCTGAGCAGGTGCTGCTTGATAGCGCAGTTGATGACTCCTTCCTGATGATCGAGAGGAAACTGATGGGACAGTAATTGACAGAGTTGGATTTGCCATGCTTTTTGTGTACAGGACATACTTGGGCAATTTTCCAATTGTCGGGTAGATACATGTTGTAACTGTACTGGAACAGCTTGGCTAAGGGAGCGGCAAGTTCTGGAGCACAAGTCTTCAGTACTATTGCTGGAATGTTGTCAGGGCCGGTAGCCTTTGCAGTATCCAGTGCCTCCAGCCATTTCTTGATATCACGTGGAGTGAATCGAATTGGCTAAAGACTGGTATCTGTAATGCTGGGGACCACTGGAGGAGGCTGAGATGAATCATCCACTCGGCACTTCTGGCTGAGGATTGCTGCAAATGCTTCAGCCTTATCTTTTGTGCTGATGTGCTGGGCTCTTCCATCAGTGAGGATGGGGATATTTGTGGAGCCTCTTCCTCCAGTGAGTTGTTTAATCATCCACCACCATTCATGACTGGATGTGACAGGACTGCAGAGCTTAGATCTGATCCATTGGTTATGGGATTGCTCAGCTGTGTCTATCACTTGCTGTTTTGCTGTTTGGTGTGCAGGTGGTCCTGTTTGGTGGCTTCACCAGGTTGATACCTCATCTTCAGGTATGCCTGGTGCTGCTCCTGGCATGCCCTCCTGCACTCTCCATTGAACCAGGGTTGATCTCCTGGCTTGATGGTAATGTTTGAGTGGGGGGTATGCCAGGCCATGAGGTTACAGATTGTGCTGGAGTACAGTTCTGCTGCTGTTGATGGCCCACAGTGCCTCATGAATGCCCAGTCTTGAGATGCCTGATCTGTGCAAAGCCTGTCCCATTTAGCACAGTGATAGTGCTACACAATACGATGGAGGTTGTTTTCAATGTGAAAGCGGGACTTTGTCTCCACAAGGACTGTGCAATGGTCACTCTTACCGATCCTGTCATGGACAGACACGACTGCAGCTGGCAGATTAGTAAGGGTGAGGTCAAGTATGTTTTTCCCTCACCACCTGTCGCAGGCCCAGTGGACATTGAAATCCCCCACCCAGAGTACATTTTGTGCCCTTGCCATCCTCAGTGCTTCCTCTAAGTGTTGTTCAACATTGAGGAATACTAATTCATCAACTTGAAGCCATGAGGCATCATGGGGTCCGGAGTCAATGTTGAGGACTCCTAGAGCAACACCCTCCCTACTGTATACCACTGTGCCGCACCCGCTGCTGGGTCTGTCCTGCTGGGGAGACAGGACATATCCCGGGATGGTGATGGTGGTGTCTGGGACATAGTCATACTCAGAATCATACCTTACAGACAATGTCAGGCTGAGAGAGATAGTAGGAACTGCTGATGCTGGAGAATCTGAGATAACAACGTGTAGAGCTGGATGAACACAGCAGGCCAAGCAGCATCAGCGGAGCAGGAAAGCTGACGTTTTGGGTCTGGACCCTGTCAGGCTGTTGCTTGACTAGTTTGTGAGACTGCTCTCCCAATTTTGGCACTAACTCCCAGATGTTAGTGAGGAGGACAGGGCTGTTTCTGCGTTGTCTTTTCCGATGCCTAGGTCAATGCCAGGTGATCCATCCAGTTTCATTTCTTTGAGTCTTTGCAGCGATTGGTACAACTGAGTGGCTTGCTAGTCCATTTTAGAGGGCAGTTGAGAGTCAGCCACATTGGGTCTGGAGTCACATGTAGGTCAGACCAGGTGAGGGTGGCAGATTTCCTCCCCTGAAGGACATTAGTGAACCAGATGGGTTTTTCCGATAATCGGCAATGATTTCATGGTGATCAGTAGATTCTTATTTCCAGACTTGTTTTTTGAATTCCAATTCCACCATCTGCCATGATGGGATTTGAACCCGGGTCCCCAGAACATCAGCTGGGTTTCTTGATTGATAGTCTAGCGATAATACCACTAGGCCATCACCTACCTTGTCAAACATTTTCTGAAAGTCTAAATAAACCACATTGACTGGCTCCCCATTGTCAACTCAACTAGTTACATCTTCATAGAATTCCACCAGATTTGTCAAGTGTGATTTCCCCTTCATAAATCCACGCTGACTCTGTCTGATCCTGCCACTGCTTTCTAAATGCTCCGCCATAAAGTCCTTGATAATGGATTCAAGAATTTTCCCTAACTACCGACATTAGGCTTACTTGTCTATAATTCCCTGTTTTCTCTCTACCTCCCTTCTTGAATATTAGCTACCCTACACATCTGCGGGGACTGTTCCAGAGTCTATAGAATCCTGGAACTTGACCAACAATGCGTCCACTATTTCTAGCGCCACTTCCTTAAGGACTCTTGATGTAGATTATCAGGCCCTTTTTTTTATTTGCCTTCAATCCCATCAATTTTCCCAGCAACATTTCTGCTGATCTCCCTCAATTCTTCCCTCTCACTAAATCTTGCATTCGCCAACATTTCTGGTATCTGATTTGTGTACTATTTTGTGAAGACAGAACCAAAGTATGTATTCAATTGCTCAGCCATTTCTTTGTCCCCTATTATACATTCTCCCGTTTCTATCTATAGGGGACCTACATTTGTCTTCACCAATCTCTTTCTCTTCACGTACCTATAGAAACTCTTCGTGTCAGTCTTTATGTTCCCTGCAAGCTTACTGTCGTATTGTATTTTCCCCTTTTTAATCAATCCCTTGGTCCTTCATTGCTGAGTTCTAAACTGTTCCCAATCCTCAGACATATTATTTTTCTTGGCCAATCTGTATGCTTCTTCCTTGGATCGGATACTATCTCTAATTTCCTTTGTAAATCATGGATTGGCCCTCTTACCCATTTTGCTTTTGTGCCAGACAGGAATAAACAGTTGTTGCAGTTCCCCAATGCGTTCCTTAAATGTTTGCCATTGCCTATCCACTGTCATCCCTTTAAGTAATTCTCCCCAATCTATCAACGCCAACTCGCGCCTCACATCTTCATAGTTTCCTTTATTAAGATTAGGCACCCTAGTCTCCAAATCAACTGCCTCACTCTCCATCTTGATAAAAAAATTCTATTATATTAGGGTTGCTCATTCCCAAGAGGTGTTGCACAGCCAGATTAGCAATGATTCCCTTCTCATTACATAGCACCCAATCTAAGATGGCCTGCTGTCTAGATAGTTCCTCCACATATTGGTCAAGTAAACCATCCTGTATACACTCCAGGAATTCCTCCTCTACGGTATTGTGGCTAATTTGATTTGCCCAATCTATGCAGGTTAAAATCACCCCAATCACTGATATTCCCTTATCACATGCATCTCTAATTTCCGGTTTAATGCCATTCCCAACATAACCACTGCAGTTTGGGGGCCTATATTTGACACCCACAAATGTTTTTTGCCCCTTGATATTTCTCAACTCTACCCATACAGTCTCCACATTGTCAGAGCCAATACCCTTTCTCACTATTGTTTTAATTTCTGCTTTAACCAGCAACGCCACTCCACCACCTTTTCCTTTTTGCCTGCCCTTCCTAAATTCTGAATACCCTGAGACAAGAGCCTGCAGCCATGTCTCCATAATCCCAATTATATCGTACCGTTTATATCTACCTGCGCAATTAGTTCATCCACTTTACTGCAAATGCTCCGTGCATTAAGGCACAAAATCTTTCAGCTTGTCTTTTTAACACTGTTTGTCTCACTCTTATTTTTCTCAATGGCCCTGTTTGAAATTTGTCCTTGGTTTCTCTGCCTATCACTTTCCTTACTCCCTTTTCTACTTTTTGTTTTTGTCCTTGCTCCCTCCTTCTGACTCCGATATAGTAATACACTTCTGCTGCACCATTAATAAACCCTATCCGTCACTCTAACAAAATGTAATAAAGCTTTTTTT
>NC_063337.1:64291828-64293088 GCF_021869965.1 Rhincodon typus | reverse complement strand
AACAGAGTAATAAAGCCGTGTTACACTAGAAATAAACCCTATCATTCCATAATCTTAGACTGTGATAAAGATCTGTTACATCAGTAATTGTCACTATGAATCCACACGCTAACAGTGTAATTAAACTTTATTACACCAGTAATAAATCCTATCAATGTAGACCATTATACAGTGTAATAAAGCTCTCTTACACCAGGCATAAAACCTATCAATCTACACTTTAACACAGTGTAATAAAGATACGTTACACCAGTAATGATCCCTATCAATCTGCACCCTCAAACAGGGCAATAAAGCTCTGTTACACCAGAAATAAACCCTATCATTCTACACTCTAACAAAGTGCGATAACGCTCTGTTACACTAGTAATAATCACTATCAATCCACACACTACCACAATGTAATACAGCTCTGTTGTCTCCATGATGCCTTTCTTATTAAAGAAGTGCAATGTCTGTACAAATTCCTTTTGCCTACATAAACCAGGGTCCCATGTAATTATATATGCAGTTTCTAGCTAATGCACAAATACATCATACTGTGAAGAAGTGTTGGGTATTCTAAAAGGCATGAGGGTGGACTAGTCCCCAGGTCTGGATGGGATTTATCCCAGGTTCCTGAGGGAAGCAAGAGAGGAAATAGCTGGGGCCTTAACAGATATCTTTGCAGCATCCTTGCGCACGAGTGAGGTCCTGGAGGACTAGAGAATTGCTAATGTTGTCCCCTTGTTTAAGAAGGGTAGCAAGGATAATCCAGGTAATTATAGACCGGTGAGCCTGACGTCAGTGGTGGGGAAGCTGCTGGAGAAGATACTGAGGGATAGGATCTATTTACATTTGGAAGACAATGGGCTTATTAATGATAGGCAGCATGGTTTTGTGCAGAGAAGGTCATGTCTTACCAACTTGATAGAATTCTTTGAGGAAGTGACAAAGTTGATAGATGAGGGAAGGGCTGTGGATGTCAGACACATGGACTTCAGTAAGGCGTTTGATAAAGTTCCCCATGGTAGGCTGATGGAGAAAGTGAAGTCGCATGGGGTCCAGGGTGTACCAGCTAGATGGATAAAGAACTGGCTGGGCAACAGAAGACAGAGAGTTGTAGTGGAAGGGAGTTTCTCAAAATGGAGAACTGTGACCAGTGGTGTTCCACAGCGATCCGTGTTGGGACCACTGTTGTTTGTGATATACATAAATGATCTGGAGGAAGGTATAGATGGTCTGATTAGCAAGTTTGCAGATGACACTAAGATTGGTGGA
>NC_063337.1:64252239-64266828 GCF_021869965.1 Rhincodon typus | reverse complement strand
ATAGAGGGATACAGATCCTGTAAGTGAAGACTGTTTTAGTATGGAAGGGCAAAATGTGTCAGGTTGGAGGGCCGAAGGGACTATTCCTGTGCTGTATTGTTTCTTTGTTCTTTGTATCTAAGAGGATATTTCAGAGAGTGCAGAATAAATATATTGCAACAAATAAGAAAAGTTCTAAGGGATGGACTTGCCATCTATGTTTAACTAAAAATGCCAGATAGTATCATACTTCAAGAAAAGATATTATTCTGCAAAGATAGGTGACAGGTTAGAAGATTAGGCAGAATATAAAGTAAAACAAATGGAGAAAAGTCTCATGTTTTCAAAAGGGTATATGTTAGATTGTTTTTTTTCATTTAACTCTTTTATTTCCCTATTTTCCCGTCTTGATGATTCCTGGGTTGAGAGATAAAGAAGCTTCTAGCTTGTTTAATTATGAGTCTGAAGACATGAATTGATGGGGATCAATAGGTAGATGTTCACATGGAAGTTATTTGGTTGGAAGGTTACTTTTTGTCCTTTACCATATGAGGAAGGGGAAGAGATAGGAATAGGGTTATGGGGAAATGACCATTATACTATCTAGACACATGGTAAAACCTAAGTGCACCTGCCATTCATAATGGAATCCATAACAAATTAAGTTTGAGGTACATCTCTCAATATCCTCCTCTTCCTCGTCATCTTTTTCCTCCTGCCCTCTCTGAAACTTTGCTGAGGATACAAGTGCTTCTTCTTCCAGCAGATCTAGATTTCAATGTTGTACAAAGTTACACATAGTACAGCACACTATGACCATTCTGGACCTAACATTAAAGTCAAAGTGTGTTTTTTATCCAGTCATTCACAATCCACCTCTTGAAAGGGTGTTGCTCAACCCAATCTAATGCACTCGTGAAATGTGAAAGTCAGCTTCCATAATGTTTGTCAATTTTAACTGTTTTCACTATCTCACACGTATACAAATCCATACACATCTGCAGATTAAAATTTAGCCCAAAGTTTCATCTTCAGCAGGACTGTTGGATCAATCAATTGATTCGTCAACTTCAATAAGACCTTAGATCCTAAAAATGTCCCTTCTATTATCTTCAGGATATGTAGCCTCTAAACTTACCTTACCATAGGTTCAATTCTTTCTTTCATTCCGCTTGAATATTTGCTTATGCCTAGTGTCTCCAAGAAGGAAAACAAATTTAACTTCCAATGTTGCACCCTGTTAACTTTAAATTGGTACTTTCACAACTTATGGAAGCTATTTTTAATTATTAATAGGCTGAAAATCATTGAAGCTCACAATCTAAAATAACAAATACCAAGTGTATATGAGGATTATAATCAATGGTAATGGAAAACCAGTCAGTTAGCAAAACAAATGCAACCAAAGGAATGTGAAAGATGTTTACAACACTTATGTTACCACCCCTCAACCCTCCGTCCAAGAGATTTAAACATTTTACAATGTTGAACAGTTGAACTACAGAGGAGCTAATTGTGTCTGTGTTGGCCAGACATTATCTAGAATAATCACACTTACTGACTGTTGGTCCGTACTCTTATCAGTTATGGTATTTCAAGTGCACAACCAAGTTCTTTTTTAATATGAAATGGTTTCCAGCATCTTCCACTTCCTTAGGCAGGGGTTGCAGGTATCTGGGCGAGAAACTTTGCCTTCAACTTTCTGTTAGTGAACTGGTTTAGAGAACAGGAAAAAGTGTGAATATATTTTCTCTAATTTGTACTATTTGCCATCTCCTTTTATCCGGCCACTTGATTTTTCTGATCAGTGCCAACCTTTGTAACTGGCCAGTGGAGAACACCAAAACCCAACTTCATATACATCTCTGAAGTTCTGATATTCAATGTTAGTTGATACAGCTTCAGCTTGGTTTATTCTCCAACATAGGTTCTTCAGGTAACATTGGTTAAGTCAAGTACTGAGTGGAGCTAAACTTAAATTAATGTCTGCCTATGGTAATACACAAATCTTCTAACTTTTTACAGCACTCAGTGTTACAAAACCATGTTCTTCAAAAAAATTCAAAATATCAGCCTAGATATGATGATGGATTTTTCATAGCAATGCAAATAATACTACTGACTGTGCAGAATTGTCCAAATGTTTAATGGGTAAGTTTATCATTCAGTTTGATATTGTACCATGGTGACTATGGAGACCAGGAAAGTCTCAAGTTTCATCTGCATGGTTAGTTGGGATAGTGAAGGGGTACAAATAATTCACCCTCTGCACATCTGACTTAGGAAAGGAAAACTTCACATATATATGAGTGTGGGAAGCAAGCTTACTTCATTCAAAAAAACAGATCTTTCAGGTTCATATTAATGCATCTATTGGTTTCTTAAATTATTTCAAGATTTTCATCTCTACTTTTCATTTCAGATACTCATTCCACATATTGATCATTCTTTATATGAAGAACTTCCTGGGATAAATTCTAAATTTTCCTTTTTTGAATTTATGTCCACTTGTCCTACTCTCACAATTTTGTTTGAAGTAATGTTCTGGAACTAAGTTTTCCAATCTAATTTTTATCTCTTCGATATTGAAAAGACTTAGCAATGATTTTGTAAAGTTCAGGTTTCCTCCACTAATTTCTTATGAGTCAGACTTCTGGCTGTGTGACTCTGCATTGTCTCTCTTTTTGTCTCCTGGACACCAGAACTGGACACAATGGCCTGATATTCTGATACCTAATTTGTCATTTCTGCGTTGTAAATGGGACAATGCAGAATACTCTAGCAACTCCTCTAAGTTTGGAACTCTCTGACAGTATCTATTTAAATTGGAAAATTTAGAGGATTGTACTACATATGTTAATAGATACCAAGGGAAAGATAGAAGATTAAAAACCTAGTCAAACTACTGAGTATGTATTAAAATGACAGCCCCAAAATGGCATTCATACCCCTGAACTATACCTCCTCAGGACCTGACCAGACTTCCCTCACCCCACCTTCCTGGACCAAACTTCCCAGCTGTCACCAGAACCAACACCCACACCCCTCCCCTCCCCTCCCCTCCCCAACACCAACACCAACACCCTCCCTCTGTGACCCAACAGCCCCTCTTCCCCACTGTTGGAAAAATACCCCCTTCTTTCAGGGGATCCAACAGACTTCCATAATCTGACATTTCCTTTCCCTTCACTTTGCGACCCAAGATCCTTGCTCCTATACAGAATTCAACCATGGGCACACTGCCAGATCCAACACATGCACCTCACACCACGTGCAATTCAACATGTCTCTCTCCACATTGCATGTGATTGTCCCCACCCACATGACCTATCCTGAACTCAATCACTTAACTGGTATCCTGCTCAACATATGCCGTAGCACCTTGTTACCCTATCCACCTAGCAGTCTAACAACCTGGTACGCTAATCTCACACTTACGTAACATAAAAACCGAAAGACCTGCTGATGATGGAAATCAGAAACAAAAACAGAAATTGCTGGAAAAGCTCAGCAGATCTAGCAGCATCTGTGGAGAGAAATCCATGTACCTAACATACTTACCCTTTCACAGGTGATGTCAAATTGCCAGCTGGATGCTTTAATCATGGAACATAGCAACCACTTCTGTGAAAAAGGTATGGTTTGCCTTCCCTTGACTATTGTGCACTATAAGGACACAGTTATATTTCTCCAGGATCCGTGTTCAGGATTTTCTGCCAGAAATAGGGCAGCACGGTGGCTCAGTGGTTAGCACTGCTGCCTCACAGCGCCAGGGACCCAGGTTCGATTCCATCCTTGGTAATTCTCTGTGTGAAGTTTGCACATTCTCTGTGTTTGCGTGGGTTTCCTCCGGGTGCTCCAGTTTCCACCCACAGTCCAGAAATGTGCAGGCTAGGTAGATTGGTCATGCTAAATTGCCTGTAGTGTTCAGGGATGTGTAGATTCGGTGGGTGAAAGGGAGATCGGTCTGGGTGGGATGTTCTGAGGGTCAGTGTGGACTTGTTAGGCCGAAGGGCCTGTTTCCACACTGTAGGGATTCTATGAAATCTACAAAATGTGGAGCTCTTTCATGACATAAAAATAACGGAGTCGAGAAGCATTTTGGTATGACAACCTCTCCTCAGAAAATCCAGCTCCGTATTCAAGCACTTGAGATTGAGAATGGTGTCTGTTGACTATGTAGCTCAGTAACAACTAAAACTTGTTTCTGATCACTATCTATACCTATGAATATTGGGTGAAGACAAAACTTAGTTTACCTGTAGTGCCTCCAATAGTGAAACAGTCTGTCAACATCCAATATCTATGTTTTCAAAAAAATTCTAATTGAATCGCACCCATGGAACAATACCAGATCCAGTGACTGTCATTATCTTTCAGTGAAAAAACATTAGCTGAAAACATTTTGAAAATTTGGGAGATATAGCATGGCTTTTTATCATAAAAAATGAAGAAAGTAGAAGTTAGAAGTAAGTTTGGTACCAATCAGTTATCAAACTGAATAGCTAAATCTTGTACACTTCTGTATTTTTAAGGATGAAAAATTGTCCAATTCTATTTAATAAATGTGGTCTATGTACCAGAATCTGCAGCACTGGATGTAGCTGCCAGCAAACTGTAAGCATCCTTACATAACATATAATAAAGTATAAAAGCCAAGTGGCTCACTTCAAAGAAATACCAATAGCTCATGCATCACCTGTTACATGATTTCCCAAGAACTCTTTTACCCTTACTTTGCCAGAGTCTTTCTTATTCAATTTTGCAAGTCTCCATCTTATTTTTCTCACTCAGCAAATGATTAAAAGAAACATGAATGACAAGTTTCCTCTCCTGCATTCAAAATGTAATTCTGGAGCCTAGACAATATAATGTTCTATTCCTATAGAATAATAAATATTATCATGAAGTCAAAGCCAATTTGATGGGAAACAATGAAACACAGAGATAACAATGCCAAGTCATCCATTTAGGGCGGCATGGTGGCTCAGTGGTCAACACTACTGCCTCACAGAGCCAGGTACCCGGATTCAATTTCACCTTTGGGCAACTGTCTATGTGGAGTTTCCACATTCTCCCCATGAGGGGTGGGGGTTGGGGGGAAGAGGTTTCTTTCAGGTGCTCCGGTTTCCTCCCATAGTACAAAGATATGCAGGTTAGGTGGATTGGCCATTCTGAATAGCCCATACTGTCCAGGGGTGCGCAGGCTTGGTGGATTAAATTGGGAATTATGCAAAGTTACAGGAATAGTTTAGGGAGGTGCGTCTGGGTTGGGATGCTCTTCGTAGGGTTGGTGTGGACTCGATGTGCTGAATAGCCTGTTTCCACACTGTAGGGATTCTATGATTAACTACCATTTTGCACCATTTAGAATCTTTCGAATCAACATGTTGGCTTTGAGTTCATAGAATGCCTACAGTGTGGAAACAGGCCATTTGGCCCAACAAGTCCATACCACCCCTCTGAAGAGCATCCCACCCAGACTCATCCCGCTTACCCTTTCCCTGTAACCCTTCATTTCCCATGTCTAATCCACCTAACATACACACCTCTGGATACTATGGGCAATTTAGTATGTTCAATCCACCTAACCTGCATATCTTTGGACTGTGGGAGGAAACCAACTCAGACAGTTGCCTGAATGTGGAATCAAACCCGGGTCCCTGGCACTGTGAGGTAGTAATGCTAATCACTGAGATGCCATGCCGCTCCCAATATGCATTGCCTGGGAATCGAACCCAGGCCTCCTGCGTGACAGGCGAGAATTCTACCACTGACCACCAATGCATGCAGCAAGTTACAAGTATATAATTCTGGATTTCAAAACAAATGAACATAGAATGGATGGAAATTAAATTTCTACTGATGGCTGAGTTGGAAAGACAATGTTTAGCTGAGATATATGCACTGCAAAATTTTCTGTTTGACTTCCAATCCGCTGTGAGGTTGAGGTTAACAGGGTTCATCATAAGAAAAGGACTTGAAGTGAGAGGCTGTAAACCCAGAGAGGACTCATAATCAGAGATCAAGCTCCTTCTCACTGATGAGCTATAGCTCATCTGGTATTGGAAGGGCATAAGTATCTTTCATTGATTTACATATTATAGGGACGAATTTTCAAAGGAACTCTTCCAATTGCGTATCTTAACCTTGACAGAAGATTCAGCAATGTCCTTGAGAAGGCAGAAATATTTAAGCAGTTATTTCAAGGTTACTACAGATATACTGCCAAAATTAGGATAAATAATTAGAAGATAACTTGCAGAAGATCACTCCAATGCATGAAATCACATTGAATCAGTAAGTCAACGCTGTGTCATACACTGAACTTGATCAGTCACTATCAGCAAAGAGATAACATAAGAGTTAACAAATACAACGATTTAAAAGCATTTTTAAAGATATAGGTATGAATGGTTGTTATGTTTGATCCCTTGTATTTATCTGGTTAGCTGAGACAATGGCATTAGACATTTGTGGAATATCTCTGGATTGATGTTAGTGAATTTTAAATCCTAGACATTAAAATTTCAGGATTAAACATGTTATTAAGTACTGCCATTTATCAACACTAACTATCCCAGTTCACAAATGCAGGATGGGTACTTTGGCAGATTGCTTGAGTGCTGGCTGTGCTTGTGGAAACTCTGTCCCATAATAATTCACCATATTCAGGAAAGGAAAGGTAAAGGAAGGGATATAGAAGAAAAACACAGAAATAAAAATAAATCTCATTTCATTCAAACTTATAACAAGAAAAACAACATGAATTTGAACAGCATTTTTAATGTCATAAAATGTCCCAAATTGTTTCACAGGAGCATTATCAAATTAAATTTGACATTAAGCCATGACAATGATATAAGGCAGCTGGCGAAATATTTGGCTAAAGAGGTCGGTTTATCTAAATGTTTTAAAAGAGGAAAGAGAGGTATCAAGGCAAGAAATTCAGGAAATTCCAGAGACAATTTCTTTTGGGAATTCAACAGATATCGGCTTTGTTAATTGAGTCACAGCTTATTGCCCATTCCTAATTGCCCTTGAATTACTGCAGTCCGTGTGGTGTAAGAATGAATGAATGAATGAATGAAGAATTTATTGTCACATATATCTTGAAGATACAGTGAAAATTGTTTTATCACCACAATCTGGCACAAATTTAAATCACAATCCACGCTCTTAAAATGGTGTCACGCACACCTAACTGCATATGTAATACTAGGGACCTACCATTCATTCTGAATATCCTTCCCAAATTAGACCTGTCAAAATTAATCATCTCACACTTACTAAATATCATCTGCCATTGTTCTGCCCAATTTATTAGCTGATCAATATCAGACAGTAGTCTGAGATCCTCCTCCCCAATATCAACCACACCACTAATTTTCAAGTTATACCTTATACCTTCTATGTTCACAACTAAGTCATTAATGTATATAACAAACACCGATCTCTATGATATACGCCTGATCAGTCTCAAAAACATAAAACAACACTCCACATCACCCTTTGCCTTCTATTTTCAAGCCAAATTTAAATCCAGTTTGCTAACTTGGCTTGGATCCCATGGGCTTTTCCCTTTTGGGTCAGCCTTCAATGTGGGAAATTATGCATCTGTATGCTTGCTCAAATATCTATACATCCTCCTCACAAATCTTAACATTATCTAAAATTTCACCATCCAAATTGAAATCGTTGGCCACAGTGCCTTTCTTCTTTGTGAATGCAGATGAGAAATATTCATCTAAGACCGCACCAACGTCCTCTGGCTTCATGCAAGGATTACCCCTTTGGTATCTAATAGGCCCCACTCTTTCTCTGGTAATTCTTTTACCCTTAATATACTTATAAAATGCCTTGGGGTTTTCCTTAATCCCATCCGCCACAGCTATTTCATGGCCTCTCTTTGCCCTCCTAATTTCTTTTTAAGCACTCTTCCTACACTCTTTATACACCTGAAGGCTCCCTCTTTTTTGATGGTCTGTACCCGACACATGATTTCTTTTTTTTTTCTTTATTTAACTCTCAAGATCCCTGGACATCCAGAGTTCTCTGGACTTGTAGCCCTTGCCCTTCAATTTTATATGACTATGCTGGCCTTGAATTCTCAGGGATAGATAGACTGAAGCAGTCCCGAAATCAATGGATCAAATCTAAATTCTGAAATCCTCTCACATCCAGTTGTGACTGATGGTGAATGATTAAGCAACTAATAGGATGGAGCAGTTTAACATTATCCTTATCTGTGATGATGGCGGAGCATAGCACATCAGTACGAAAGTCAAGACTAAAGCGTTTGCAACCATCTGTAGCCAGAAGTGCCAAATGGATGATGCATCTCAGCCTCCTCCACAGGTCGCCACCATCGCAAATACCCATCTTCAGCAAATCGATTCATTCCATGTTATATTAAGAAGTAGCTAAATGTACTGGATACAGCAAAGGCTAGAGTACTGAAAACGTGTGGTCCAGAACTACCTGCATCTTGAACCAATCCGCTCCAGTACAGCTGCAACACTGGCATCTACTCACGATGTGAAAATTGCCCAGCTATATTCTGCCCACAAAAAAAAGTCTATTAGCATGAGATTAATGAACCTTTAATCATTGGCATAGTGATTGAAGGAGTTGTTGACACTGCCATTAAACAGCATCTGTTCAGTAACAACTTGCTTACAGACATTCAGTTTGGGTTCATAGAATCCCTACAATGTCGAAAGAGGCCACTTGGCCCATCGAGTCTGCACCCATCCTCTAACACCATCCCACTCTCTCACCTTATCCGCATAACCCTGCATTTATCATGGCTAACCCATCTAGCCTACACATCCCTGGACATTATGGGGCAAATTAGCATGGCCAATCCACTATCTTTGGACTCTGGGAGGAAACCCACGCAGACATGGGGAGAATGTACAAACGCCATATGGGCAGTCACCTAAGGCTGGAATTAAATCTTGGTCCCTGACGCTGTGAGGCAGCAGTGCTAACCACTGAGCCACCATGCTGCCCTTATGGTTTCTGTAAGGATCGCACAGATCCAGACATTAACATAACATTGGTTCAACAAGGACAAATAAGCTGAATTCTAAGGATAAGGTGAGAATGACTGACCAGTAGCTGACCTGCATTAGCAATATAAATACTGGCAAAGGGCAAGAATTCTGAGATGAGCAATTTGTGTCCTGATACTGTAAGATGGGGTAAAAATCCCCATCAGTTTCTGGACATACCCTGGATGTAAAACCCCTCTGAAGGCATAAGTTGTGGAAATTACAGTGGATTAAATTCACTGAACTTTTGGGACTTCAGAAAACTTGGGCTGCAACTGAGCCAGGAGAAGGCTGGCTGGGACAGACTGGGAAATATACAAGCCCGGGGACAGATGTCTGGAACAGGGGTTAGCTTGCAGAAACTAAAAGGAAGACCCCCATTCATGCCCCAGCTTAAACAATGGAAACCAGGCAGGAAACAAACAACTTCAACAACTTCAGACTCTCTGGAGCCTGCAGAGGTCCAAAGCCATACAATTTTCCAACCAGTGCTCAGGCACAAAACACTGAACATTCCACACCACTGTGCTACATGCAAATCTGTTCCACCTATGAATGTAAAGACATTCACAACACTATTCAAACCTGAATGAATACCCATCCAAGAGAAATACTGGACATTCCAAAACCATCAAAACCATTCACCTCAATCAAAAACTATTCACCCCTTCTCCAGTGAACAGGAAGCCCATTCAGCCCCAAGAGGAATGATAGCTCAACAGATTTGGCAGGAGATAAGGCGGCCTGCAGTTGGGTACAACTGGAGACCCCAAGCCCAGCACTGCAGAGAGAAGGAGAAGGAAGAGAAGGAGAAAGAGAGTGAGAAAGTGTGAGTAATACCAGCCTTGTGATACAAGCATTGCGATACTAGCAACATGCCCCGATTCCAACACAGTGTGTGCTCTGAGGTGGGCTCTGTGATGAGAGTTTGAGACTCTGAGCGAGAAGCAGGCCCCGCTCACAAAGGAAAGCACCCTTGCAACCACTGAACACTAGCAACTAACTATGAACCTCTACTCGACGTCCAGAAGCAACCAAAGGCATCCAAAGACACAAAACACTGACCGGGGCAACACCAGTAACACCCACCACCATCCAAGACAACGCCCGCTCGCAAGGACCACCAGAAAAGAAAGAAAATCCAAGGTACTCACCGGTCTGGTCCCACGCGCCTAATCGCATCAGCGGACACCACTAGACTCACTGTTACTGGTACTTGCAGCCCTTCGTGGAGTCCCAGCTACAGTAAGAAACTATGGACAAGAACCGGTCAAAATCGAATTTTCACACCAGGGGTGAGCCTGAGCTCATCGAGACCCTCTAACCCAGTTTGGCTAGTCTTAGATAGGGGAAGGTGGGATTCGGGAGGGCTAACGGTGTACGGCACCCCTCAGAAAGGGAAGTGGAATAGGACTCCGGGTCAGCAGGCACTCTCTCTCTCTCTCCCTTGTTAGCATAAGAAACAGCCACCCACTGTATCTGTTTACCCATTGTATTAAGTCTTGGGGGTCAAGTTAACTGGGAGACAGATCTCAGTCACTGGCAGTTTTTTATGATATTCACTTTCTTGTTTTCTGTAAATATATTAAATTTTCCTTGTTTGTTCAATAAAATCAGAGTTTTCTTTGCTTCTGAAACATCTGCCTCCTTTGTTTTCCACAGCACCATATTCCACTTCATAAGCCCAGTGTCAGAATCAGGGAGCTAGTGAATAATAAACTAGGTGCACTCCCTACAATACATAAGGTAGGTGATAATAATAGTATTATCACTAGACTGTTAATCCAGAAACTCAGATAATGTTCTGAGGACCTGGATTCGAGTCCTGCGACTTCAGATGGTGGAATTTGAATTCATTACAAAAGAAGCGAAATCTGGAATTAAGAATCTACCGAGCACTATGAAATCATTGTCAATTACAGGAAAAATTCATCTGGTTCACGACTGCTATCCTCACCTGGTGTGTCCTACATGTGACTCCAGACCCACAGCAATGTGGTTGATTTTCAATTGCCCTCTGAAATGGCCTAGCAAGCAATTCAGTTATACCAATCACTACAAAGTCCCAAAGAAATGAAGCCAGACAGATCATCTGGCATCAACCTAGGCACCTGAAAAGACAATGGCAGAAACAGCCCTGTCAACCCTGCAAAGTCCTCCTCACTAACATCTGGGGGCTAGTGCCAAAATTGGGAGAGCTGTCTCATAGACTAGTCAAGCAACACCCTGGCATAGTCATACTCACGGAATCATGCCTTACAGACAATGTCTCAGACACCACCATCACCATTCTTGGATATGTCCTATCTCACCAGCAGGACAGAACCAGCAGAAGTGGCGGCACGGTGGTATACAGTTGGGAGAGAGTTGCTTTGGGAGTCCTCAACATTGACTCTGGAGCACATTAAGTCTCATGGCTTCAGGTTAAACATGGGCAAGGAAACCTCCTGCTGATTACCACATACTGTCCTCCCTCAGTTGATGAATCTATACTCCTCCATGTTGAATAACACTTGGAGGATGCACTGAGATGGCAAGGGCACAAAATGTACTCTGGGTTGGGGATTTCAATTTCCACCAAGAATGGTTCAGAAGCTGTACTACTGATTGAGCTGGTTGGGTCCTAAAGAACATAGCTGCTAGACTGGGTCTGCGGCAGGTGGTCAGGAACCCAACAGGAGGGCAAAACATACTTGACCTCATCCTTACCAATGTGCCAGCTGCAGTTGCATCTGTCCATGACAGTATCGCTAAAAGTGACCAACAGACAGTCCTTGAGGAGATGAAGTCCCGCCTTCACGTTGAGAATAACTTCCATCGTGTTGTGTGGCACTATCACCGTGCTAAATGGGACAGACTTCGCAAAGATCTAGCAACTCAAGACTGGGCATCCATGTGGCTCTGTGGGCCACCAACAGGAGCAGAATCGTACTTCAACACAATCTGTAACCTCATTGCCTGGCATATCCCCGACTAAACCATTACCATCAAGCCAGGGGATCAATTCTGGTTCATGGTGAGTGCAGGAGAGCATGCCAGGAATAGCACCAGGCATTCCTGAAGATGAGGTGTCAACCTGGTGAAGCCACCAAACAGGACTACTTTCATGCCAAACAGCATAAGCAGCAAGTAGTAGACAGCGCTAAGCGATCTCACAACTAACGGATCAGATCTAAGATCTGAGTCCTGTCACATCCAGTTGTGAATGGTATTGGACAATTAAATGGCTCACTGGAGGAAGAGGCTCCACAAATATTCCCATCCTCAATGATGGAAGAGCACAGCACATCAGTGCAAATGATAAGGCCGAAACTTTCGCAGCCATCTTCAGCCAGAAGTGCTGACTGGATGATCCATCTCCGCCTCCTCCAGTGGTCCCCAGCATTATAGATACTAGTCTTCAGCTAATTTGATTCATTCAATGTGATATCAAGAAATGGTTGGAGACACTAGATGCTGCAAAGTCTACAGGCCCTGACAACATTCCGGCAATAGTACTGAAGACTTGTGCTCCAGAACTTGCTGCTTCTCTCGCCAAGCTGTTCCAGTACAGTTATAACACTGATATCTACCTGACAATGTAGAAAATTGTCCTGTGCATAAAAAGCAGGACAAATCCAACACAGCTAATTACCGTCCCATCAGTCTACTCTTGATCATCAGTAAAGTGATGGAAGGTGTCATCAACAGTGCTATCGTAAGATATGAAGTGGGGATGTTCACCAATGATTGCACACAATGTTCAGCACCATTTGCGACTCATCAGATACTGAAGCAGTCCATGTTCAAATGCAAGATCTGGACAACATCCAGGCTTGGGCTGACAAGTGGTAAGTAACATTCACACCACACAAATGTCAGACTATGACCATCATGAATAAGAGACAATCTAACCACCACCTCTTGGCATTTAACGGTGTTACCACCATGAATCCCCCACTATCAACATCCTGGGGGTTACCATTGACCAGAAATTCAACTGGACTCACCACATAAACACAGTGGTTACAAGAGCAGTTGGAAGCTAGGAATACTGCAGCAAGTAACTCACTTCTTGACTCCTCAAAGCCTGTCCACCATCTACAAGGCACAAGTCAGGAGTGATAGAATACTCTGCACTTGCCTGGATGAGCGCAGCCCCAACAACACTCAAGAAGTTTGACACCGTCCAGAACAAAGAAGTCTACTTGATTGGCACTATATCCACAAGCATCCACTCACTCCACCACTGATGCTCAGTAGCAGCAGTGTATACTATCTACAAGATGCACTGCAGAAATTCACTAAAGATCCTCAGACAGCACCTTCCAAACCCACAACCACTTCCATCTAGAGGGATAAGGGCAGAAGATATATGGGAACCTTCAAGTTGCCCTCCAAGCTACTCACTATCCTAACTTGGAAATATATCACCGTTCCTTCACTGTCGCTGGTCAAAATCCTGGAATTCCCTCCCTACTGGCATTGTTGGTGAACTCACAGCAGTTGACTGCAGCAGTTTAACAAAGCAGTTCACCACAACCTTCTCAAGGTCAATTAGTGACAGGCAATAAAAGCTGGCCAGCTAGCAATGCCCACATCCCACAAATGAACAAAAAAAACTGCCCAGAGCACGTCCACCATCTCCAAGGTATACATCAGGAATGTGAAGGAATACTTTCCACTTGTCTGGATCAGTGCAGTTCCAACAACACTGTAGAAATTCAGTCCCATCCAGGGCAGAACCAGTTTGATTGCCACCCATCAGAATTCACTCTAACCACGACAGAAGCACATTGGAAGCTGTACTTACAATCTACAAGATATACCATATCACTTACCAACTCTTTCAACAGGATCTTCCAAACTTTTACCACTTAGAAGGACAAGCACAGATGCGTTGGAACTTAAGGCCTTGTAACCACTCTGGCTTAGAACGATATTGCTGTTCCTTCACTGTCACTGGGTCAAATTGCTAGAAATTCCTTGTTAACAGCATTGTGGGTGTATCTACTCAATATAATTTGCAGCGGTTAAGGAAGGCATCTCACCACCCCCTTCTCAAAGTCAATTAAAGATGGACAATAAATGGTGGCCCAGCCAGCAAAGCAAATTTCCTGTGAAAATTAAGATTTAAAAATAAAACCCTGGAAAGCACAAAGAAACCCCATTGCCTTACTATTTAGAGCATGCGAATAATTTTCAATTATTTCTGAGATGAGCCATCCAAATGCAATTACCTGTTCTGAAACAACAATTGCAGCAATTGTGAATTAAACAATCCACTGTGAAATGTATAAGCAGGGAACCCGAATTAAGCAGAAGCAACAAAAAAAATGAAAAGACAATGGCTGTTCTGAAACAAACTACTGAGACTAGTACAAGACAACAAGGTGCAGGGCTGGATGAACACAGCAGGCCAAGCAGCATCATAGGAGCAGAGAGGTTGACGTTTCGGGCCTAGACCCTTCATCAGAAAAGGGGGAGGGGAAGGGGGTTCTGAAATAAATAGGGAGAGAGTGGGAGGTGGATAGAAGAGGGATAGAGGAGAGGATAGGTGGAGAGGAAACAAACA
>NC_063337.1:64209292-64252139 GCF_021869965.1 Rhincodon typus | reverse complement strand
GTTGCTGTTCCTGCAATCTTCGGGTGGCATCGTTGTGGCACTGCAGGAGGCCCAGGATGGACATGTCATCTGAGGAATGGGAGGGTGAGTTGAAATGGTTCGCGACTGGGAGGTGCAGTTGTTTATTGCGAACCGAGCGTAGGTGTTCTGCGAAGTGGTCCCCACGCCTCCGCTTGGTTTCCCCGATGTAGAGGAGGCCACAACAGGTACAGCGGATGCAGTATACCACATTAGCAGATGTGCAGGTGAACATCTGCTTGATGTGGAAAGTCTTCTTGGGGCCTGGGATGGGGGTGAGGGAGGAGGTATGGGGGCAGGTGAAGCACTTCCTGCGGTTGCAGGGAAAAGTGCCGGGTGTGGTGGAGCTGGAGGGGAGTGTGGAGCGGACAAGGGAGTCATGGAGAGAGTTGTCCCTCCGGAAAGCAGATAAGGGTGGGGAGGGAAAGATGTCTTTGGTGGTGGGGTCGGATTGCAGATGGCGGAAGTGTCGGAGGATGATGCGTTGGATCCGGAGGTTGGTGGGGTGGTACGTGAGGACGAGGGGGATTCTTTTTTGGTTCTTATTGCATGGACGGGGTGTGAGGGATGAGGTGCGGGAGATGTGGGAGACACGGTTGAGGGCATCCTCGACCACCGAGGCGGGGAAGTTACGGTCCTTGAAAAACGAGGACAACTGAGATGTACGGGAGTGGAATGCCTCATCCTGGGAGCAGATGCGGCGGAGGCGAAGGAATTGGGAATAGGGGATAGCATTTTTGCAGGAAGGTGGGTGAGACTAGTACCTTCTCTTTCTCTGCAAGTGCTGTGTGAAGTTTGTTTAACCACCCTGAAATAAAAAGTACTTTGAAGCAAAATCTTTTAAAACATTGAAATTTTGCTCCATCAGGATTGCATCCAGGAGAATGGTTAAACTAAACGACTGCAAGTTTGAATCAGCACATCAAGACCATTGAATGGCAGAACAATGGTGTGGTCTAATTGCCAGACTTGAAAGAGCAAACAGTCCCAGTGGGGTGGGGGGAGTGGAGAGAGGACATGGTGACAGAAAATGTAACAAGTAAAGATAAAAGAAAAGGAAAAATTGAGAGAATGTAACAAGTAAAGCTAAACGAAAGGGAAGAAGTGGAAGTTGGTTCACAATTTGAAGGTGTTGAACTCATTTTTAAGTCCAGAAGGCTGTAAGGTGCCGAGGCTGAAAATGAAATATTTGCACTGTGATTCACTGGTGCACTGCAGCATGCCAAGGACAGACAAGTGGGCATGCAAGCAGGATGTTTTGTTAAAATGACTGGCTACGGGAAGTTCGGGGTCATGCTTGCACACAGACCATAGGTGTTCTGCAAAGTGGTCACCCTGTCTGTGTTTGGTTTCTCCAATGGGTGACTACTTTACCGAACACCTCCGATCCATGCACAAGCATGACCATAAACTTCCCGTAGCCAGTCATTTTAACACAGCGTCCTGCTCGCATGCCCACTTGTCTGTCCTCGGCATGTTTAATCACAGCACAAACTGGAGGAACAACATCTCATCTTCAGAGTAGGCACCTTACGGCCTTCTGGACTTAGCATTGAGTTCAACTCCTTCAAATTCTGAACCAACTCCCATTTCTTCCCTTTCTTTTAGACTTACTTGTTACATTCTCTGTCTTCATGGCCTCTCTCTCATCCCCTAACGCCAATGGGATTACCTGCTCTTTGAAGTCTGACAGTGAGACACACCATTGTTCTGCCATTCTCACACTCCAATTACTTAATCTGAATTAACAACATCTTTTCTCCACCAGCATGCTGCACCCACCGCTCCCACACCAAACCCTCTCCTCCACCAACTGTTGCATGACTGCTGCTCCCTCCACACTTCACTTCAGCTCTCATAGAATGGAATCATAGAATCCCTACAGTGCAGAAACAGGCCGTTTGGCCCAACAAGCCCACACTGATCCTCAGAGCATCCCACCCAGACCCATCCCCCTATAACCCACCTAATCTATACATCCCTGAAGACAACAGGTAATTTAGCATGGCTAATCCACCTAGCCTGCATATCTTTGGACTGTGGGAGGAAACGAAAGCACCTGGAGGAAACCCACACAGACACAGGGGAAATGTGCAAACTCCACACAGACAGTCACCCGAGGGTGGAATCGAACCCTGGTACCTGGCACTGTGAGGCAACAGTGCTAACTACTGAGCCACCGTGCCGTCCTGCTCTGATGAAATGTTATTAATGCAATGTTATTTATTTTGAGAGAACTTGAATATAAAAGCAGGGATGTACTAATGAGGCTTTATAAGGCTCTGGTCAGGCCACATTTGGAGTATTGCAAGCAGTTTTGGGCCCCATATCTCAGTAAAGATGTACTGGCCCTGTAGCACGTTCAGAGGAAGTTCACGAGAATGGTCCCAGGAATGGAAAGCTAACATATGAGGAACGTTTGAGGACTCTGGGACTATACTTATTAGAGTTTAGATGGATGAGGAGGGATCTAATTGAAACTTTCAGAACACTGAATGGCCTGGACAAAGTGGATGTTGGGAAGATGCTTCCATTGGTAGGAGAGTCTAGGACCCGAGGGCACAGCCTTAGAGTAAAGGGAAGACATTTTAGAACGGAGATAAGGAGGAACTACTTCAACCAGAGAGTGGTGAATCTATGGAATTCACTGCCACAGAAGGCTGTGGAGGCCAGGTCATTGAGTACATTTAAGACTGAGATAGATAGGTTCTTGATTAATCCGGGGATCAAGGGTTACGGGGAGAAAGCAGGAGAATGGGCTTGAGGAACTTATCAGCCATGATTGAATGGTGGAGCAGACTCAGTGGCCCGAATGGCCTAATTTCTGCTCCCAAGTCTTATGGTCTTATGGTCTTATGGTCTTATGAAATGTTAGCTTGCTCTCTGCCCATGGATGCTGTCTGACCTGCATTTGTTGTTTTCAGTACAGATTCCAACATCTGTAGTAATTTGTTCCTAACCTGTCCTACCTTCTTCCCCGAACCCAATTCCCTTCAGACAAGTGATAGACATGACATACTCAGAACTGCAACTGTCACTCCAACTGTTCTGAAGGAGATTGGGTAGTGTTGGCTGTATTCAGTAAGGTGTAGAGCCTCAGTTTTTTTTTAAACATCCACTGAGTGAATGTACATTTCAATTTCATTATAAGTGAATGATTAATAAATTCTGGTCAGTAAGTAATATACCTTTACTATCAGTGCACCTGGATAATTAGGCTTAATAATAAACACAATTGTTAAATTCATGTTGTTTTGTCCAGAGGCTGATACTCTGCTGCCGGGAAGTATCTGACTTAATTTACTCATTGGTCTAGTGAGTAACTTCTGATCATGCTTTGGTACAGCAGGAGCTTTGTGCTAATGTATTCTGTATATGCCATTCAAACCCATATATAACCCGTAAATAATGCCATTGTGAGTGTGTTTTACTTCAAAGCCCGGCGTAGATTTGTATTTGTATGGTGATTCTTTTGCTTAAGAACTGATGAAATATGATAAATACCACAAATTTATTCATCAAACACTGCCAGCTGAATCATATTGTGCTGAAGATTGCCACGTAGCTGCTTCACAATTGTATTTCTAGCCTTTTCACTCTCCTTAGGTATTTTTAGGGCTACTGGCATTTAAAAAATTTACAGGATATGATATTACAAATTTTATGGATAAAGTATTTTTTGGGAAAATATATTCACTCAAATATTGAAAACATGGCAATCAAATGAGTCAATTTTGCAGGTAACTATATTTTATCAGTGTTTTCATTCTCTACGAAGGTTAAAGAACAAGAAAAAAGAACAAAGAAAATTACAGCACAGGAACAGGCCCTTCGGCCCTCCAAGCTTGCGCCGATCCAGATCCTCTATCTAAACCTGTCACCTATTTTCCAAGGATCTGTATCCCTCTGCTCCCTGCCCATTCATGTATCTGTCTAGATACATCTTAAATGACGCTATCGTGCCTGCCTCTACCACTTCTGCTGGCAACGCGTTCCAGGCACCCACCACCTTCTGCGTAAAGAACTTTCCACACATATCTCCCTTAAACTTTTCCCCTCTCACCTTGAAATCGTGACCCCTAGTAATTGAGTCCCCCACTCTGGGAAAAAGCTTCTTGCTATCCACCCTGTCTATACCTCTCATGATTTTGTAGACCTCAATCAGGTCCCCCTTCAACCTCCGTCTTTCTAATGTAAACAATCCTAATCTACTCAACCTCTCTTCATAGGAAGCCCCCTCCATACCAGGCAACATCCTGGTGAACGTCCTCTGCACCCTCTCCAAAGCATCCACATCCTTTTGATAATGTGGCGACCAGACTGTATGCAGTATTCCAAATGTGGTCAAACCAAAGTCCTATACAACTGTAACATGACCTGCCAACTCTTGTACTCAATACCCCATCCGAAGAATGAAAGCATGCCGTATGCCTTCTTGACCACTCTTTCGACCTACGTTGCCACCTTCAGGGTACAATGGACCTGAACAGCCAGATCTCTCTGTGCATCAATTTTGCCCAGGGCTTTTCCATTTACCGTACAGTTCGCTCTTGAATTGGATCTTCCAAAATGCATCACCTTGTATTTGCCTGGATTGAACGCCATCTGCCATTTCTCCGCCCAACTCTCCAATCTATCTATATTCTGCTGCATTCTCTGACAGTCCCCTTCACTATCTGCTACTCCACCAATCTTAGTGTCATCTGCAAACTTGCTAATCAGACCATCTATACCTTCCTCCTGATCACTTATGCACATCACAAAGAACAGTGATCCCAACACGGATCCCTGTGGAACACCACTGGTCACAGTTCTCCACTTTGAGAAATTCCCTGCCACTGCAACCCTCTGTCTCCTGTTGCCCAGCCAGTTCTCTGTCCATCTAGCTAGTACACCCTGGACCCCATGCGACTTCACTTTCTCCATCAGCCTACCATGGGGAACCTTATCAAATGCCTTACTGAAGTCCATGTATATGTCATCTACAGCCCTTCCCTCATCTATCAACTTTGTCACTTCCTCAAAGAATTCTATCAAGTTGGTAAGACATGACGTTCCCTGCACAAAACCATGCTGCCTATCACTAATAAGCCCATTTTCTTCCAAATGTAAATAGATCCTATCCAGTATCTTCTCCAGCAGCTTCCCCACCACTGACGTCAGGCTCACCGGTCTATAATTACCTGGATTATCCTTGCTACCCTTCTTAAACAAGGGGACAACATTAGCAATTCTCCAGTCCTCCGGAACCTCACCTGTGCTCGAGGATGCTGCAAAGATATCTGTTAAGGCCACAGCTATTTCCTCTCTCGCTTCCCTCAGGAACCTGGGATAGATCCCATCCAGACCTGGGGACTTGTCCACCTTAATGCCTTTTAGAATACCCAACACGTCCCCCCTCCTTATGCCAACTTGACCTGGAGTAATCAAACATCTATCCCTAACCTCAACATCCATCATGTCCCTCTCCTTGGTGAATACCGACGCAAAGTACTCATTAAGAATCTCACTCATTCTCTCTGACTCCTCGCATAACTTCCCTCCTTTGTCCTTGAGTGGGCCAACCCTTTCTCTAGTTACCCTCTTGCTCCTTATGTACGAATAAAAGGCTTTGGGATTTTCCATAACCCTGTTTGCTAAAGATATTTCATGACCCCTTTTAGCCCTCTTAATTCCTCGTTTCAGATTGGTCCTACTTTCCCGATATTCTTCCAAAGCTTCTTCTGTTTTCAATCGCCTGGACCTTATGTATGCTTCCTTTTTCCTCTTTGCTAGTCTCACAATTTCACCTGTCATCCATGGTTCCCTAATCTTGCCCTTTCTATCCCTCATTTTCACAGGGACATGTCTGTCCTGCACTCTAATCAACCTCTCTTTAAAAGCCTCCCACATATCAAATGTGGATTTACCCTCAAACAGCTGCTCCCAATCTACATTTCCCAGCTCCTGCTGAATTTTGCTATAGTTGGCCTTTCCTTAGCACTCTTCCTTTTGGACCACTCTCGTCTTTGTCCATGAGTACTATAAAACTTACGGAATTGTGATCACTATTCCCAAAGTAATCCCCTACTGAAACTTCAACCACCTGGCCGGGCTCATTCCCCAACACCAGGTCCAGTATGACCCCTTCCCGAGTTGGACTATTTACACACTGCTCTATAAAACCCTCCTGGATGCTCCTTACAAATTCTGCTCCATCTAAACCCCTAACACTAAGTGAATCCCAGTCAATGCTGGAAAAATTAAAATCTCCCATCACCACCACCTTGTTGCTCCGACATCTTTCCATAATCTGTCTACATATCTGTACCTCTCACGCTCGCTGGTGGGAGGCCTGTAGTACAGCCCCAACATTGTTACCGCAACCTTCCTATTACTGAGCTCTGCCCACATTGCCTCACTCCTCGAGTCCTCCACAGTGCTCTCCTTCAGCACAGCTGTGATATCCTCTTTGACCAGTAATGCAACTCCTCCACCCCTTTTACCTCCCTCTCTATCCTGCCTGAAGCATCTATATCCTGGGATATTTAGTTACCAATCTTGCCCTTCCCTCAACCAAGTCTCAGTAATAGCAATAACATCATACTCCCAGGTACTAATCCAAACCCTAAATTCATCTGCCTTACCCACAACAGTTCTCACATTAAAACAAATGCACCTCAGACCACCTGTCCCTTTGCATTCATCATCTGCTCTCTGCCTACTCGTCCCCTTAGTCACACTGACTTCATTATCTAGTTCCTTACAGGCTTTAGTTACTACCTCCTTACTGTCCACTAATCTCCTCATTTGGTTCCCATCCCCCTGCCAGAGAGTTTGTTAACTCTTAACCAAAAGAGTTTGTTAACTCTTCACAAAACTCACCAAACCCCTATCATAATTGAAATAGATTGTGGGATGGCATTGAGTTACACAGAGGTTTCATGTTTTGACTCTTGTTCTGTACAATTTCCACTTAGGGTCAATGTCAATGACCTTAGCCATTGCTAAGATTTTAGAGTCCATAATTAAGGACAGGATTGCAGGGTACTTGGAAGTGCATCGTAAATTAGGGTGGAGTCAGCACAGCTTCATTAGGGGGAGGTCATGCCTGACAAATCTGTTGGAATTCTTTGAGGGGGCAATGAGCATATTGGACAAAGGAGAGCCAGTGAACATGATCTATTTGGATTTCCAAATGCCTCTGACAAGGTGCTGCACAGGTGGCTGCTGAATAATATATAACCCATGGTGTTGGGGGCAAGGTGCTGGCTTGGATGGAGGATTCACTGACTGGCAGAAGGTAGAGAGAGTAGGGATAAAGCAGTCTTTTCAGGATGGCAGCTGATGGCAGCAGCTTAAAAATATAGTAAGAACAAGATGAGCGTTAGGAGTTATGTTAATTTCACAAATTGCAGATGACACATAACTTGTGAGAAATGTGAACCTTGAGGAGGATCATGTTGACTTTTAAGAGGACATAGACAGGTTGGCAAAATGACGATGATGGATAAAAATTAATGAAGATATCAGTGATTCATTTATGTAGAGTGAACAAGGATGGGCAATGTAAAACAATGAGTATAAATATGCAGGAATAGAGGACCTAGACAAATCATTGAAGAGAGAAGGGCATGTTGAAAAAGTAGTTAATAAAACATATGAGATCAAGTGCTTTATAAATCTGGGCATAAAGTACATAACGAAGGAGCTTGTATACCCGTTCAGCCTCAACATAAATTTTGTGTCCAGGTCTGGCTACGCCTTTTATGGAAGATATGAAGGCATGAGAGAAGATTTGCAAAAGATTCATAACAATTGTTTCAGAGATAAGGAATTTGAGTTATGTAGATATATATTAGAAGCTGGAACTGTTTCTCGATGGAGAAGAGAAGAGATGGAGAAGAGATGGTAGAGAGGAGATTTAAGAGAGCTGTTCAAAATTATGAACAGTCGAGAGAAAGTAGACACAGGAGAAACTGTTCCCATTTGGAAGAAGGATTGAGAACTAAAGGCTATTGATTTAAATTGATTGGTAACCAAAGCAATGCAGGCATTGGGATAAACTTTGTTTATTAGTAAGTGTTTAGCATCTGGAATCACTGCCTTAGTGTGTCGTGGAGGCAGATTCAATCAAAGTTTTCAAAACAAAACAGATCACTATCTAAACAGAAATAATTTCCAGGACTCTGGGGTAAAGCTGGAAGAGGGGTATTATATGAGTTTCTGTTTCACAGAGGCAGCCTGGCAACATTGGGCCATTTGGTCTCCTCCTGTGGTGTAACCAAGTCTGATTCTATGATTCTACACATCCCCCCACCCCAAAAATCCCCTAACAACCAAATTGTCTGCTGGTACTCACTGTACAGGCTCATGAAGGAAGATGGCAATTTTGGGAAAAAAATATCTGAAAGGCTGCAACTGCATGTGAAACTACATCTCATAGAATTCCTACAGTGTGGAAACAGGCCCTTCAGCCCAACAAGTCCAAGCTGACCCTCAGAGGATCCCAACCAGACCCATCCCTGAACACTACGGGCAATTTAGCATGACAAATCCACCTAGCCTGCACATCTTTGGACTGTGGGAGGAAATCAGAGCACCCGGAGGAGAGTCCACACAGACACAGGGAGAACATGCAAACTCCACACAGACAGTCACCTGAGGGTGGAATCAAACTGGGGTCCCTGGTCCTATGAGGCAGCAGTGCTAACAACTGAGCAACCGTGCCGCCATGGAAGAAAGTCCTTGAAACCAGAATAGCAGAAGAAGAGAAATAAAAAAGACTTTGAGGAGCTAAAGAGTCCAGTATTGATATTTTCATGGCTAGTAACCTCACAAGCTGTGCATATGATTATAAGAATGGTGTGAACTAAAGATTATTACTATCTGACTAAATTTTCTGACTTGACATTGAAATTACTACTGAGATCCAATTAACAGTGTAGGTATCAGTCTAAGATTAATAGTTGCACCTTGGGTCATAGCCAGGAAAGGCCCTGTTTACATTGCTTTGTTCATGTCAAGCTGTATCATTTAACAGTTCTGTTTCAGAGAAAGCTTGGGATATCCCTGCATACCCAGATCTTGAGACAATATAACTGTTTCCAAGGAGTTAAACATGTTTAGAAAGAGGTGATGAGAATCTTTGTTCTTTAATTGTTTACGTTCAGACTGAGTTGGTTTACAATTGTCTGTAAGTTCAGTGATCACATCACAAACCCACTATAAATGCATTGCATACACTCTCAAAAGCCCATTCTGCACATGGGTCTAAAGGCAGCCTTCCTGGAGTCACTGCATGGTCCTATTCTGTTTGATTAGAAGGGCTTTGGTAGTTCAGCTCACTTCAGTAGGGTCTTGACACAGGTTCTTCATGTGCAGGAAATATTCTTCTGGAAGTTGGAGTCAGAAGTTCAGTAGCTGTTAAAGGGCTACAGCATTTTTTCTAGAGTATTTTATAAGAGACAATTTGCCTATAGGAAATACCAGAACAGTACCTTTCAGTAAAGAGCCTAGAAACTTTATTAAATGTTATAGACCTTAGAAAGACAGCAATGTCAGGATAGATGAAAATCCTTCACACCATGTAAACATTATGGAAGCTGGTCAATCCTTTAAATGCTGTGCTTTGGGCATATGATTTTTGTTGAAGATAAGAGTCATCAAGTCAAACAACATGGAAACAGACCTTTGGTCCAACTCATCCATGTTGACTAGGCTTCCCAAACTAAACTAGTCCCATTTGCCTGTAATGGCTCATATCCCTCCAAACCTTTCTTATTCATGTGCCTGTCTTTCAAATGCTGTAACTCCAGCTACATTAACCACTTCCTCTGGTAGTTCATTCCAGATATGTACCACCCTCTGTGTGAAAAGGTTGTCCCTCATGTCCCTTTTAAATCGTTCCCCTCTCACCATAAACATAGGTCCTCTAGTTTTTAACTCTCCTACCTTAGGGAAAAGACCTTTTCTATTCACCATAACTATTGCCTGTCATGATTTTATAAACCTCTATAAGGTCGCCCATTAACCTCCTACGCTCCAGGAAAAGAAAAGTCGCACCCTATCCAACCTCTCCTTATAATTCAAACCCTCCAATCCTGGTAACATCCTGCCAAATCTTTTCTGCACCCTTTCTAATTTGATAATATCCTTCCTATAGCAGGGTGACCAGAACTGAACACAGTACTCCAAAAGTGGCCTCACCAATGTCCTGTACAGCCACAACATGATGACCCAATGTCTGTACTCAATGCTCTGACCAATGAAGGCAAGCATCTACTTCACCACCCTGTCTACCCATTACACCACTGTCAAAGAACAATGTACCTGAACTGCCAGGTATCTCTCTGTTCGACAGCACTCCTGAGGGCACCGCCATTACCTTTATAAGTTCCTGTCCTGGTTTGTCTTACCAAATACAATACCTTGGAAATATCTAAATTAAACTCAATCTGCCACTCCTTGGTCCATTGGCCCAGATGATCAAGATCCCGTTGTACTCCTAGATAACCTTCTTCACAGTCTACTGTACCACCAATTTTGGTGTCATCTGCAAACTTACTAAGCATGCTTCCTTAACTCTCATCCAAACTTGTTTATATAGATGACAAACATCTGGACCTAGCACGAATCCCTGTGGAACACCACTGATCACAAGCCTCCAGTCTGAAAAACAAACCCACCCCCACCCTCTGTGTCCTACCATCAAGCCAATTTTGTATCCAATTGGCTAGTTTTCCCTGGATCCCATGTGATCCCAGCTATCTATACCTGACATATCTGAAAACAACAAATGCTGGAGATCATAGCAGGTCAGACAGAATCCATGGAGAGAGAGTAAGCTAATATTTCAAGTCTAGATGACTTCAGACCTGAAATGAAGTGTGGAGGGGACAGCATTTATGCTATAGTTTAGGGGGGTTGTGGTGGGGGTAGTCGGTGTAGGGTGCTGGTCGAGAAAAGATGTGGATAGTTCAAATTAAGTGATTGGAATGGGAGAATGGCAGAACAATGTCATATCTCCTGCCAGACTTGAAAGGACAGTAACTGGGATGGTGTATGTGTGTGAGTGGGGGGTAGGACATGATAACAAGCTAAAAGAAAGGGAAGAAATGGTTCACAATTTGAAGGTGTTGAACTCAGTATTAAGTCCAGAACACTGTAAAGTGCCTAGTCTGAAGAGGAGATGTTGTTCCTCCAGTTTGCGAATTGATTCACTGGAATACTGCAGTCTGCCGAGGACAGACGTGTGGGCATACAAGCAGGACGCTGTGTTAAAATGACTGGCTACGAGAAGGTCAGGGTGCTGCTTGCGCAGAGACTGGAGGTGTTCCGCAAAGCAGTCACCCAGTCTGCGTTTGGTTTCTCCAATATAGAGTAGGCCACATTGGGTGCAGTGAATACAATACACAAGATTGGAGGAGATACAGGAGAAATGCTGCTTCACCTGGAAAAAGTGTTTAGGCCCTTAGCAAGGAGGAGACGAATGAGCAGGTGTTGCCCCTTCTGCAGTTACATGGGAAGGTGTCATGGAGAGGGGGTGTGGTGTTGGCAGTTGTGGAATGGACTAGTGTGTCCTGGAGGGAACGATCCCTGCGAAATGCAAACAGGGGAAGATGTGTTTGGTGGTGGCATTCTACTGGAGTTGGCTGAAGTGGCAGAGAATGATCCTTTGAATGCAGAGGCTGGTGGGATGAAAGTGAGGGCAAGGGGAACCTGATCACGTTGCTGTGAGTGATGGAAAGTGCCAAGGGCAGAAGCATGGGTGATAGGTCGGATGCAGTTGATGGCCCTGTCAACCGCAGTGTGTGGGAAACCACGGTCATGAAAGAAGCAAGCCATGTCAACAGCATAGTTTTGGAAGGTGGCATCATCCAAACAGATGCAATGTAGGTGAAGGAACTGGGAGAACGGGATGGAGTCCTTGCAAGACATGGGGTGTGACAAGCTGTAGTAAAGGTAGCTATGGGAGTCAGTGGCTTTGCAGTGGATGGCAGTGAACAGTTTATTCCCTGAAATGGAGACAGAGGTCAAGGAAAGGAAGGGAAGTGTCAGAAATGGACAATGTGAAAGTTCCAAAGAGGTTTGGAAACTATAAGCAAAGTGTAAAAATTTTTCAAGGTCCTGATAGAAGCATGAAGTGGAAACGAAGCAGTCATCTGTGTACCAAGAAAACAGTTGTAGGAGGGGTCTAGTGTAAGACTGGAACAAGGATCGTTCCACATACTGCATAAAGAGGCCCTAACTGGGACCCATGCAGGTGCCCACAGCCACTCCTTTGACTTGGCAGAAGTGAGATGATTTAAAGGAGAAATTGTTCAGGGAGAGAACAAGTTCAACCAGGCAGAGAAGAGTGGTGCTGGATGGGGACTGTTCAGGCCTCTGATTGTGGAAGAAGCCGAGAGCCCTCAGACCATCCTGGTGGGGAATAGAGATATAGAGGGATTAGACATCCATGGTGAATGAGTGGCAGTTAGGGCCAGGGAACTGGAAATTGTTATTCATTCAAAACAATAGAATACATGTTAGCATTGCCATATTGCACATAGCTATTAGCTATCTTGCTTTTTCTGCAAACTGCTACCTTCCATTTAAGAAATTAGAAAAACAAAACTAGGGAGGAAAGAAAACTATCCATCACATCAACATTCACCAAGCATTATGTGAAATATTAAGGACCAGTGGGGAAAAGCAAGTCATATGGCAGCTGGCAACAACAGAAAATAGGAGAAAAAAAAAGAAAAAATTGTGGATGATGTAAATCAGATCTTGCTGGAAACAAAACAGCAGGTCTGGCAGCATCTGTGGAGAGGAAGTAGAGTTAATGTTTCAGATTCAGTGACCCTTCTTCAGAACTGCTGCCAGATGCTGTCAGACCTGTTGAGTTTTTCCCGCAATTTCTGTTCTTGTTTGTGAACACAGATTATGAATGTGAACAGGAAACTGCCTTGAGAGCCATCAGCTCGTATCTTACAGGATGTACTTAACAAAATATATTCATAAGGAACGGACATTACTCCCGTGCTCTTGCAGATAATGACTTTTCTCTGACTTCTGCACAGAATTGTAACAGGATTTCAGGAACTTACTGAATACTATGGAATAAGCAACAACTGTGGAGAATCCTACATAGAACTACCAAAGGTTTCAGAACCTAAACAAAAATGCAGTGTTTGCTCATCAACCCTGTCTGTATCAATATGCGATAGAATCCCTACAGTGCAGAAAGAGGCCTTTCGGCCCATCAAGTCTGCACCAACCCTTCAAACAGCATCGCACCAAGACCCACCACCACACGAGTTTTACCGTGGCCATCCCACCTAACCTGCACATCCCTGGACACTACAGTGCAACCTTTAGCATGACCAATCCACCTAAACCTGCACATCTTTGGACTGTGGGAGGAAACTGGAGCACCCGGTAGACACGAGTAAAAGGTGCAAACTTCACACAGACAATCACCCAAGGCTGGAATTTTCCTAGGTCTCTGATGCTGTGAGGCAACAATGCTGACCGCTGTGCTGCCACGCTGCCCATGGACTCCTGAGATTAGGGGCTTCAAATTGCAGAACGCTATTGCTCCTGTGTATAGAGTTTAGGGAACCGACTTGAAAGCACCTTGATAGCAGGCTTCATACTTTTTTAAACAACTTGCATTTATATATGAATTTGCTTTAGAAAACCCTTGTAAAGGGCTTCTGAGAAATATAACTTGAAAATAAAGGACATCAAGCCAAGAATTAGGATGGCCAGTCGATGCATTAGTCAAAGAAGTGAGCATTAATGGAGAAATTGAAATAGAGCAATGTGGACAGACTCTAAGAGCACAGTGTCTTGATGAGAGGAATCAAAGCTGGTCATGGGGCAAAGCAAGTGGAGTACATACAAGTCACAATCGAAGGAATGTAGGCTTTCAGGGGTCACCAGCAGAGGGACGGTTTAAATGGCTGGAAGAGGTCAGAGTTAGGGAGGGGAAAGATCATTAAGAATTTTAAACTTTTGGATGTGAGTTTTGAATTGCAGCTATTGAGAGAAGTGAAAGCTAATTTGGTGCAAAATTGCAGAAGGTTAAAGAAACTATAGGATAGATTTAATGGAAAATTTAACTGTTCTGATGTAGAGTCATAGAGGTGTACAGTATGTTGACCAGATATCCTAAATCAATCTAGTCCCATTTTCAGCATTTGCCCCATATCCCACTAAAGTCTTCCTATTCATATGCCAATCCAGATGCTTTTTAAATGTTGTAATTGTACCAGCCACCACCATGTGCTCTGACAGCTCATTCCATACACGTGTGACAAAGTTGTCCCTTAGGTCCTTCTTAAATCTTTTCCCTCTCACCTTAAACCTATGCCCTCTAGTTTTGGACTCTCTAATCCCGGGAAAAAGACCTTGTGTATTCACCCTATCTATGCCCCTCATGATTTTATAAACCTCTATAAAGGTAACCCTTCAGCCTCCGACGCTCCAGGGAAAATAGCCCAAGCCTATACAGCTCGCCCTGTAAATCAAATCCTCCAAATCTGGCAACATCTTTGTAAATCTTTTCTGAACCCTTTCGAGTTTCACAACATCCTTCCTATGGTAGGGAGACAAGAACTGCATGCAATGTTCCAAAAGTGGTCTAGCCAATGTCCTGTATGGCCGCAACATAACCTCCCAACTCCTATACTTCATTGCGAAAGGTTTTGAGCGCAGGAGCAGGGATGTGTTATTGCAGTTGCACAGGGCCTTGCTGAGACCTGGAATATTATGTGCTGGTTTGGGCTCCTATTCTGAGGAAGGATGCTCTTGCTCTCGCTCTCGTGGGAGTGTAGCGAAAGTTTCCCAGGCTGATTCCAGGGATGGCAGGTCTGACATATGAGGAGAAATTGACTAAGTTGGAGTTGTTTTCACTGGAGTTCAGACAAGGGGAGGGGGCATCTCATAGAGACTTATAAAATTCTAACAGGACTGGACAGGGTAGGTGCAGGGAAGATGTTCCCGATGGTGGCTGTGTCCAGAACCAGGGGTCCCAGTATGAAGATTCGGGGTAGACGATTTAGGATGGAGATGAGGAGACACTTCTTCACCCAAAGAGTGGTGAGCCTGTGGAATTCAATACCACAGGAAGTAGTTGATGCCAAAACATTGAATGTATTCAAGAGGTGACTTCTTCAAACACTTTCTTCACTATTCTGTCTACCTGTGATTCGAGTTTCAAGGAACTATTAAACTGCATTCCAAGGTCTCTTTGCTCAGCAATATACTCCAGGACATTACCATCATGTAAACTGGTGCAGTGATGTTAGAAAGGGCAAAGAGTGAAAACAGGAAGAATTTCTTGATTAATATAGTTCCCATCAACAGCAGATGCTGCACCCTTGAAATCAAGATAGAGTCCATATTCTCAGCTTTTGCTCAGGATACAGCGGACTAGCTACCAAGCAGACAAGGCAACGGAACTACACCACCTACATGCACACTAAAAACAAGAAACTGGAGAAAATTTGCATCAGTGCCAGCAGTAGCCAAGCATCCCTGGTACAATGGTTGAAACCACTACAGGGAAATCCATCATCAACTTGTCTGACCACACCCTTCAACCAAACAAAATCAAATTCTCTGCCCCACTCCTAAAATGGACCCCACTTGTCTTGCAGCAGGCACAGAGGAATTCATCAGGTGAATGAGACTCCAGGAATTCTTCCACAAACCCCAAGATGTCAACAGTGAGTCCAATGAGACAACCAATGAACTGAAACAGTTGACAGAGAGATCCATGGTGCAGCGACTGAAGGAGCAAGAGTTGAATTGGACCCCTCCAGAAGGCTGCTGCCCTAGGCTTGACATGTATACTCAAGCCATCAGGAGATGTGTTAACACCAGATTCATCAGCTGCGCTCACAAGATAGTGCAGAATGTCACCCAAGCACAACACAATGCCATCCATGCTCCCAAGACCAATCGCAATATTATAATCAAACCAGCAGACAAAGCAGGAGCCACTGTCAAACAGAATGGAACGGACTACTGCAAAGAAGCATACCAACAACTGAACACCTAGGAACACTATAGACAACTACCTGCTGATCCGACCAAACTACATACCGGTCAACTCAACAGACTGATCAAGACTTTCAATCCGGACCTTCAGAGTATCCTATGCACTCTCATACTGCATACCTCTTACATAGGAGACTTCTACTGCCTTCTAAAAATACACAAAGTCAACACACCTGGACATCCCGTCATATCAGGCAATTGGATCCTGTGTGATAACATCTCTGGCTATGTTGAGGGCATCTGGAAACCCATTGTACAAGGAACCGCCAGCTTCTGTCACATCACTACTAATTTCTTACAGAAATTCAGCACCCACGGACCAGTCGAACCAGGAACATTCCTCATCACAATGGATGTTTTGGCACTCTACACCAGCATCTCACATGACAATGGCATCGCTGCAACAGCCTCAGTACTCAATACCAACAACTGCCAATTTCCAGGTGCCATCCTACAACTCATCTGCTTCATCCTCGATTATGTCTTCACCTTCGAAAATCAGTTCCTTATCCAGATACACGGAACAGCCATGGGGACCAAATTTGCACCCCAATATGCCAACATTTTCATGCACATAATGGAGCAAGATTTCTTTGCTGCGCACGACCTCTGACCAATGCTAGACACCAGATACGTCAATGACATTTTCTTCCTTTGAACTCACAGTGAGGAATCACTGAAACAATCACACAGCGATATCAACAAGTCTCATACCACCATTAGACTTACGATGGACTACTCTTCAAAATCAATTTCATTCTTGGACACACACATCTCCATCAAGGACGTACACCTCATTACCTCACTCTACTGCAAGCCCACAATGCTGCTCCTCTTTAGGCTCCACCCTAAACATGTTAAAGAAGCCATCCCCTATGGACAAGCCCTGCGCATACACAGGATCTCTAAGGTTTTGGAGTAGATTTGTAGCTCAGGTTGTGGGTGTTGTGGTTGGTTGGCTCACCGAGCTGGTTTGTTCTTCCACAGACATTTCATTATCCGGCTGGGTAACATCATCAACACTGACAATTGGCATCTTGACAAGATCATCCCCACGCGTCTACTTCTCGCCTTCAAACAACCGCTAAACCTTAAACAGACCATCATTGGCAGGAAACTACCCAACCTTCAGGACAACATCGACCACAACACCACACAACCCTGCCACACAATAGCAACCACTGCAAGACAATGTCAGATCTTCAACATGGATACTATCATCACACATGAGAACACCACCTACCATGTACACAGCAGATACTCATGTGACGTGGCCAAGTCGTCTATCTCAGATGCTTCAGGCAAGGATGCCCCAAGGCATGGTGTATTGGCGAGACCATGCAGTTGCTATGACAACGGATGAATGGACACTGTGCAACAATCGCCAGACAGGAATGTTCCCTCCCTGTCAGGGAACACTTCAGCAGTCAAGGACATTCAGCCTCCGATCTTCAGGTAAGCATCTTCCAAGGCAGCCTTCAAAATACACTACAATGCAGAATGACTGAGCAGAAACTGACAGTCAAGTTCTGTACCCATGAAGACAGCATCAATCGTGATCTTGGGTTCATGTCGCGCTACATGTGACCCCACCACTGTATTTGTAAAATCTTCCATACTGTCCTTTTTTGACACCATCAGCTTGACACATTATTATGTTTGCTCTACTTTAATTAGTTTGTAGACTTTTGGTTACTTATTACTTTGGTTAGACCCTTGGCATGCGACTCTTATACCTACCATGTTATTCCAGTCATTTGGTTTCTCTCTAACACCACTTTATTTTTTTTTAATTATCTCTCTGCTCTTTTGAATCGGATAATAGGTGCTCCCTTCCCTTATTATTCGGCTGTTGACACTTTAATCACACCGTCTAACTCTTTTTATTCACACCATTTGTATGTTCTTTTGATCTCTCTGCTCTTGATCTCTGCCTCTAAATTCTCTGTGTGCTGTTCTCTCTCACTTCACCTAATGAAGGGGCCACGCTCTGAAAGCTTGTGATTTCAAATAAACCTATTGAACTTTAAGCTGGTGTCTTCTGATTTCTGACCTTGTCCACCCCAGTCCAACACCAGCACTTCCACATCACGCTCACTAAATGAGAAAGAGATATTGCTAGAACGGATTGTGGGAAGTCAGGTAGATCAAGTGAATCACATATGAGCAGGGGAATCATTTGTGTGATAATAAACATAGTTTCATAAGGTTAGGGATGAAATTCAGTGACCTCTGAGACATAAATGTAAGACCATCTGATATAGTCTTTAATTCTGGGGTATTATCAAAGAGGGGCCATAAGGAATGGAAAGATCCTGATCAAACTAATAGCAATCAAACTATTAAGATTCATTTTTCATGGTTAATTGATATCGATTACAAATTCTCAGAATCTAAACCATAATAAAATGCAATGAAGCACCCTATATCTCACATACTCCTTTGTTTTATGATGACAGTCCCGATAATGAGTCAGGCAATTAATAGTGGTAAGCTACATATAATACAGGAGTAATACATCCAATTGTCTAAAATGGTTACTTGGATGACATTTGTTTTAGAAGGGTACAATGATCAGAAGAATGCAACTATTGGCGGACATGCAGAAAAAATTACTGGCATGTTTGAATATTCATGAAATATTCAAGATGATGATCGACAATTGAGGTCCATGAACTGATAGAATGTGATAAAAGAATGGAAAGTAAGAAAAAAAAAGCACTGCAAGTTCTAATTGTGTGTTGGGATTGAATCTTGTTGGGACTGAATCCAGCGAGAGACCTCGCTGTCATGTGAAATACATCGAAGCACAAATAGAAGCCACTGCTTGAATGGTTTGCACAAAGAAGGAGGCCTACAGAACAGTCTCAGATAGAAAAGAAGTATAAGTCCTCCAGGTCTGAAAGCTGTCAATAAATTAAAGCATAAACTAAGAGTTAAAACAACAAAATAATTGGAAAGATTTTGGAATTTCCTGGAGTCTGAGATAGGAATACTCAGCCTCATTGCATGGTTGAATTCGTACAGAACGATGCTTGCAAATGGGATATGTAGGTCTAAAGCAAGGCTGACTGGTGCTTTGGAGAGAATCTGGGTGATACGGACAATGAATGGTAGGTCCTTAGGGAGAACTGAGGGACAAAGGGACCTTGGTCTACAAGTTCGTAGATCCCTGAAGGTGACAGCACAGGTAGGCAGGGTGGTGAAGAAAGTATGGGGGTTGCTTGCCTTCATTAGCTGGGGCACAGAATATAGGAGAAAGGAAGTCTTGTTACAACTTTATAAAACATTGGTTAGGCCACAGATGGACTACAGTGTGCAGTTCTGGTCACCAAACTATTGAAGGATATAATTGCATTGAAAAGGCTGCAGAGTAAATTCACCAGGGTGTTGCCTGGATGAAAAGTCTCATTTATGAGGAGCGACTGAATAGGCTGGGATTGTTTTCCTTAGACCAGAGAAGACTGAAGTGGGTATCTGATTGAGGTATATAAAATTATGAGAAGTGTAAACAGAGTAGATCTGAGAATTTCTTCCTTGTGGCAGATATGATTAAGAACAGAGGGCATAAGTTTAAGGTAAGGAGTTACTGTTTACAGGAGATATGAGAAAGAATCTTTTCACCAAGAGTGTAATAGATAAATGGAACATGCTGTCTGAGAGGTGGAAGCAGATGGTCTCTCAACACTTAAGAGGCATCTAGATGAGTATTAAAAATGTCAGGGTCAGGTAGGCTATGGACCAAGTACAAGTAAATAGGATTAGTGAAGTTTGGTGTTTGTTAGTCGGCATAGACATAGTGAGCCAAAGGGCTTGTTTCCATCCTGTATGACTCTCTGTGTGAGAGATGTCAGAGTGTACTTTTCCACAATAGACCAGTAATGCAGAAAGTCCTTTGAGTTCTTTGGCCACTGTGATGATCCAGTTAGGAAAGATAAATGGATTCTTTTCCCTGTCCCACACCTCCACATGTCACGAAAAAGGTTAAATTTTTAAAAAAAGTGATATTGCCAATTACATTAGTAAGATTCCAATTAACTCAGGATCAGATATCAACCTAACAGATTCCTTGAGCAATATATAAAAATTTAATTTACCACAAACAAAACTTATCAAGCAAAGATGTAATGGTGACTAATAAAAGGTATAAACATTACAAATATATACAACGTTCTCGAAAAATAATTACACATAATGCTCTTCACTTGGGAAGAAAAATGTACAAAACTGCAGTGTCACCTTAAAAATATTTCTGCCAAGTAATGGCTAAATTTGCAAAATTTCTGATTCACTGAATATTCTAATGCATGACAGTAGCAGAAGCCACTTTCCACATAAACTGTTGGCACTGAAATTTCTTCCAGGGTCAGTTATGCCTGATTTAGTTTACTTTTCTGAAGACAGTGTTAGTGAATTCTGTTTCAAATAGCCCTTCACTTGTGATGATGAGATCTTCCAATGGATTTTAAACTCACAAACTCTGATAAGAGCCTTTTAGAGAAAGAAAGAGGATAGAGGGTAACACAGTGTGGAGGAACACAGCAGGCCAGGTAGCATCAGAGGAGCAGGAAAGCTGACATTTCGCATCGAGTCCCTTCTTCAGAAATGGGGGAGGGGAAGGGGGCTCTGAAGTAAATAGAGAGGGGGTTGGGGTTGGGCTGGGGAAGGTAGGTGCAATGGTGATAGCAGGTAGGTGGTGGTGGGGATTGGTCAGTGAGGTGGGAGGAGCGGATAGGTGGGAGAGAAGATGGATAGGTCAAGGAGGCGGGGATGAGAAGGAGGGTTGGTCTTGGGATGAGGCCAGGGGTGGAGAGATTTTGAAGCTAGTAAAGTCCACATTGAGACCATTGGGTTGTAGACTTCCAAGGCAGAATATGAGGTGCTGCTCCTTCAGTTTCCAGGTGGCATCGTTGAGACACTCGAGGAGGCCCAGGATGGACGTGTTGTCCAGGGAGTGAGAGGGGGAGTTGAAGTGGTTGGCGACTGGGAGGTGTTGTCGTTTGTTGCAAACTGGGCGTAGGTGCTCTACAAAATGATCTCTGAGCCTACGCTTGGTCTCACCGGTGTAGAGGAGGCTACATCGGGAACAGCGGATACAATAGAACACATTAGTGGATGTGTAGGTGAACATCTGTCTGATGTGGAAGGTTTTTTTGGGGCCTGGGATGGAGGTGAGGGGGCAGGTGTAGCACCTCCTGTGGTTGCAGGGAAAGGTGCCGGGGTTGGTGGGGCTAGTGGGAGTGTGGAGCGGACGAGGGAGTCACAGAGAGAGTGGTCCCTCCCGAAGGCAGATAAGGGTGGGGAGGGAAATATAGCCTTTGTAGTGGGGTCAGATTGCAGGTGGCGGAAGTGGCAGAGAATGATGCGTTGAATCTGGAGGTTAATGGGGTGATATGTTAGGACAAGGGGAATTCTGTCTTGGTTTTTATTGCGGGGAGGTGGTGTGAGGGCAGAGGTGTGGGAAACACAAGAGATGCGGTTGAGGGCATTTTCGACCACTGAAGGGGGGATGTTGCGGTCCTTGAAGTATGAGGACATCTGGGATTTTTGGGAGTGGAATGCATCATCTTGGGAGCAGATGCGGTGGAGGCAGAGGAATTGGGAGTAGGGGATCGCATTCTTGAAGGATGGTGGGTGAGAGGAGGTGTAGTCTAGGTAACTGTGGGAGTTGGTGGGCTTGAAATAGATATCAGTTTCGAGGTGGTCATCAGAGATGGAGACAGAGAGATCCAGGAAGGAGAGAGAGGCATCAGAGATAGTCCAGGTGATCTTGAGGTTGGAGTGGAAGGTGCTGGTAAAGTTGATGAACTGTTCGAGCTCCTCATGGGAGCATGAGGCGGCGCTGATACAGTCATCGATGTAGCGGAGGAAAAGATGGGGGATAGTGCCAGTGTAGCCTACCTGCACTCACCTATCGCCATCCCAACTTTACTAGCTTCAAAATCTCCCCACCCTTGGCCTCATCCCAAGACCTCTCATCCCTGCCTCCTTGACCTGTCCATCTTCTATCCCACCTATCCGCTCCTCCCACCTCACTGACCAATCCCCACCTCTACCTACATGCTATCACCACCCCACCTACCTTCCCCAGCCCAATGCCCCCCTCTCTATTTATTTCAGAGCCCCCTTCCCCTCCCCCATTTCTGAAGAAATGTCTCGACCTGAAACGTTTTCTTGCTCCTCTGATGCTGCCTGGCCTGCTGTGTTCCTCCAGTTCCACACTGTGTTATCTCAGACTCCAGCATCAGCAGTTCTTACTATCTCAGAGGACAGAGGGTATTGCTCCTGAGTTGAATTATTTCTGTATTCAAATCCAGCATCATTTCTTCACCTGCAAACTGAATAATTTGACTTCTCCCTGAACATGTTGCAGACTTAGTGTTTCCACCCAGGCTGTCTTTTTCCTGGCAAATGCAATATTTTTGCTGCTGTGCAGTGTCGTTTGCTTTGCAAAGTGTTCTTCCTGAAAAGTTCAAGATATGCATGAATTTAATTATATTGCCCAGTTAATAATATTCAATATTATTTTTGATAACACATCTTTATAACAGTCACATATTTATGTGGGTCAGATCAATTGATTTAAAAGTTTCAGCAGAGTAAAATATTTCAGAAAATGGTGTTTCTGAAAGTTCCTAAGGAGTTAAATGGTGCAGAAGGAAAACTTTGAAAGGAAAACAGATTCATTTGCAGCCTGAATGATGCCTCAAGATTGTGATATCTTTCATTGAGATCTACTTTGGTGAAAGTAGACTGTGTCAACTAAAAGCAGACCCTGTGATGATTTAGTGACATCAAAAGGAAAACTTTAGGCATTATCATGATGCATGGTAATAATTTCTCTTGGGCTGATTCTGTGAAATTTGTGAAGTGTGATGTTAATAAGGTTGAAGTGGAATTTATGAAATCAGATTTAAGGATTTTGTAAATAAATTGATTTAGACATTGAGGAGAATAAATCTGGTGAAACATTTTACTTTTATCCTGTCCCCAGTGAATTGTGTGGTCATCATAGAAATATGATATCATATCCAAATTTATCAGTAATTTGAAATGGTTATGAACTCAGATAAGGCAAGACTAGATAGAATCCAACCCCCTAAATTCATTACTTTAGAATATATATCCTGCTCTCTTTTGAAACATCCTATGGTATCGGCCTCCATCACTCTCCCAGGCAGTGTATTCCAAATCCTAACAACTCTCTGAGTAAAAAAAAAAGTTTCCCCGCATCTCAATGCTAGCTTTCTTGCTGACAGTCTTCAAATTGTGACTGCTAGTAACTGATATGCAAACTAATGGAAACAGAATAACCTTCTTTACTCTGTCCAAATTGTTGATAATTTTAAATACCTCAATAAGGACACCTCTTGATCTTCTCTGCTCCAAGGAGAATAAGACTAATTTCTTTAATCTTTCCTTGTTCTAAAATCCCTCATTCTTTGTGTTGTTGAACTCTCCACAGGACTTTAACATCCTAACTTAAATAAGGTGCCTAGAACTGAACACAAGACTCCAAATATGATCTGGCCAATGATTTTTTGAGGTGTAGCATCATTTCCTTGCTTTTATACTCTGCCTCCATTTATAAACTCAAGGATGCTGTGAGCCTTCTTAACAACTGTTTCAACTTGCCAAGCCACATTCAGAGAATTATGCACTTGAACCCTGAGGTCACTCTGCTCCTGCATTCCTCTCAATATTGTACCATTGTGCCTGTATTGACTCTCCATTTTTTTTCTCACGTTATCTGACATTTCTCTGCATTGAAATTCATCTGCCAGGTATCTGCCCATTTAGCTAACTTGTCAATGTCCCTCTGAAGTCACTTAGCATCATCCTCGCCATTCACTATTCTCCCGACATATACAACATCAATAGCACTACTTTCATCTACTGCCTGTGTCACCTCATCAAAGAACTCATTTAAATTTGTCAGATGCGACCTAGCTTTCATAAAGTCATCTTGACCATCTATTTTTTTATTTACTTTTCTCTCAGTGTATGCTATATAAGGGCATAGTTTTCCCACTATTGATGCTGACAGGTCTGTAGTTTCCTGGGTTATCCTTTGCCTTTTTTCTTAAACAACAGTGTCACTTATCCAATCCTCCACTCTCCTGTGACTCATCCTGTCTTCAGAGCGATCTGTAAAATTTCTGTCAACGGTTCTGTGATTTGCTCCCCTACCTCTCTCAGCAAGCTAGGATACATTCCATTTGGCTTTGTGAACTGGAGTGCTGCCAGCCTTTTTAGCACTTCTTTATCTATCACTATACTTCTCAGTTGCCCAACATCCACATTTTCAACAGGACCATTGTTACCATTTTGTAATTTGGTAAAGACAGAAGCAAAGTATTCATTTAGTACCTCTGTCATACCCTTTGCTTCAGTGAGCAGTTTACCCTGTTTGTTCCTTATGGGCTCTAGTCTATTCTTTTGATAATATTTTACTATTTGCTGCATCAATAGGAATCAGATTTTGTTTTGATGCATTGGAATGAAGAACACTAAAGGTGAGGATGTTTTAAGGGCGAATGAAACATAAAATAGTTCAAAGAGATAGCAAGAACTGCAGATGCTGGAGTCAGAGACAACACAGTATGGAGCCGGAGGAACACAGCAGGCCAGGCAGCATCAGAGAAGCAGGAAAGTTGATGTTTCGGCTTAGGACCCTTCTTCAGTGCTCCACACTGTGTTGTCTCATAAAACAGTTCAATGTGATGAAGTGTGTATTTAGATTTCCATCCTTAGATGACACAAATAAATATTAGGTTTGTTATTTTTACTGATTTTTTTAGTGATGTTTTAGTAATGTTTCTTATTATAATCACCAACGGGAAATTTAGTATGCTGGTTTCATAATACATTCAGTGGGTGAACATGGAAAATGTTACTTTTTACTCTGGGAAGCTAAGAAAATAAAGGGTTAGAAGCTGAAACACTTCTTCTGGGAGCAGTGGATGTGAAATTAAATAGTTAAACATTTTAGAGAAATTCTATATAAAGCTTGCTCAATGAATGTTACACAGACAATCTTTCCTTCTGGGCTATTGTACACTCTACAAAAGTGCAAGTAAAAATGAGGTTAAGGATTGATCTTGCTAACATAAAACTAACATTACAAAACAGATAATCTCCAAGATCAAAGGGGATAGATGTAAGTGATCAATTATTTTATGGTTTAATGAAAAGGAATGCTTGTATCAAATGACTATTGGGGGTTCTACAAGATGAGCATCTTGTAATAGAGTGCTTAGAATATGGAAAATGATTCTTTCCTTCAACACGCTTTTGAAATATTGTTTGTGAATATTATTTGTTAAGTTTTATTTTGAAAAAGACTAAAAGGAATCTCTTAATTATATAAAGGAATGTTAAATGTATGTGGGTAATGAGCATTCACTGGAGCTCATTCAAAGACACACTTATTGACATTGATTATAGGTTGCAGATTTAGGAACGATACATTTGTAATTTCTTGCTGTATGATTGAATCTAAAAACAAAATAAAGATTGACTTCCTTCACGAACTGGCTGTAAAAGTTTTACCAGGAAATGAGGTAGGAATTTGCAAGAAACATTAACCATAATCTTTTGATTCTTGCTAGCTATACGGGTGGTACCAAAGAACTGGACAATTGCAAGTGTTACATCTTTGTTCAACAAAAGGATGCAATAAATGCTGCAACTACAGACATCCTCAGTGGTGGGAAATCTCATAGAAATGATATTCTTATACAAACTTAATTAGATGAGTGTGGATGAATAAAGAAAAGACAGCTTGGATTTATTAAATATAGATTGTGTTAAACTAACTAGTTTGAATTTTTGCCAACGACTGTGTTGCTGAAAGTAATATGACTGATGTGGTATACATTGACTTTCAAAATACATTAGATAAAGCAGCATATAATATATTTTTCCAGCAAAATTAAAGGTCATAGAATAAAAGCAATAGTGGCAGCATGGATACAAATTAGGCTGAGTGGCAGGAAACAATTCTTTTTCAAACAGGAAGTGGGTGTACAATGGAACTTCCCATTTATCAATACTAAGATTCTTGTTTTTCATGACATGCATTAATAATTGAGACATAGATGTAAAGGGCACACTTTAAATTTGCTAATGACACAAAACTTGGAAGTACTGTGAGGACACTAATGATAGATTTCAGAAATGTATAACAGGATTTTGTTATGATCAACATGTGGATCTGTAAACCAAAGATCCAAATTGATTACAAACTCCAAATTAGGGAGCTGATGGTGAAGTCTAAGATTTTATGACTATGAGTTAAAAAAATACCCAGGGTAAATGTAAATTAAATGGAAATTAACAGTCAAGTCACTGATAGTATGAACTAAAAATTACCAGAGGAACAGCAGATACAGTAAAGATATCTCACAGAGTTGCTGAGCAGTATACTCCACCCATCTGGAGACAGTTAAGGACAGATGCTGGAGCTTAGAGTCAATAAACGTGGAGCTGGAAAAGCACAGCTGGTCAGACAGCATCTGAGGAGCGGGAAAGTCAACGTTTGGGGCCAAAACACTTCATCAGGACTGGGGAGGGGGAGGGGAACCCAGGCATCAGGACTGGGGAGGGGGAGGGGAACCCAGGCAGCACAGTGACTCAATGGTTAACACTGCTGCCTCTCACACCAGAGACCTGGGTTTGATTCCAGCCTCGGGCAACTGTCTGTTTGGAGTTTGTACACTCTTCCCCTGTCTGTGTGGATTTCCTTCGGGTGCTCTGGTTTCCTCTCACAGTCCAAAGATGTGCACGGATTGGCTATGCTAAATTGCCCATAGTGTCCAGGGATGTGTAGGTTCAGTGGTTTAGCACGAGAAATGTAGGGTTACAGGGTAGGGGTGGGTGTGAGTTGGTGTGGACTTGTTTGGCTGAATGGCCCACTGTAAGGATTCTATGAATCTAAACAAATAGGGGGCAGGGATGGCTGGGCTGGTGGCGGTGGTGGGGGGAGGGTGGTAGAAGCACAGGTGGCTGCAGGTATGGGGTTATTTTGTTGGTGAGTGTGAAGGGTGAAGTGGATAGGTGAGATAAAAGGAGGACAGATTTTGAAGCTGGTGATGTCAATATTTAGGTCATTGGACTATGAGCTCTCAAGGCGATATATGAGGTGTTGTTCCTCCAATTTATGTCACTGTCACCCTGACAGTGGAGGAGGCCAGGGGAGTTGGGATGGGGAGTTAAAGTGGATGGCAACCAGAAGGTTGGGTTGGTTGCTGTGTACAGAGCACAGATGCTCCGCAAAACGGTCCCCAACTCTGTATCTGGTCTCCCTATTATACAGGAAGCCACATTGGGAGCAACGGATACAGTAGATGAGGTTAGATGAAGTGCAGGTGAATCTCTGCCAGATTTGGAAAGAAGGTCTTCCCTCTTCACCGGCACCATCCCCACCTCTTTCTCTGCTATATTGATGACTGTATTGGTGCTGCCTTGTGCTCCCTCGAGGAGCTCGAACAGTTCATCAACTTCACCAACACTTTCCACTGCATCCTCAAATTCACCTGGACCATTTCTGACATGTCCCTCCTCTTCCTGGACCTCCCTGTCTCCATCTCCAGTAACTTACCACTGATATCCATTTCAAATCCACTGACTCCCACAATTACCTCGATTACACCTCCTCTCAACCACCCTCCTGCAAAAATTCTATCCCATACTCACAATTCTTTCACCTCCACTGCATCTACTCCCAGGATCAGGCATTAAGGATGCCCTGAACTGCAAATCCCCCAGACCCCTTGCTTCTGCCCTCAAACTCTCTCCCTCCAACAACGATAAGGATAGAATCCCCTTGGTTCTCACATACCACCCTACCAACCTCCCAATACAACACTTTATCCTTTGACATTTCTGCCAGCTACAACCAGACCCACCACCAAAAAAATATTTCCCTCCCAACCCCTCTCCACTTTCTGCATGGATCATTCACTCCGTGACTTCCTCGTCAGCTCCATACTCTCCACCAACCCCTCCACCACACCCAGTATCTTTTCCTGCAACCGGAGGAGGTGCTACATCTGCTATCTCAGTAAGTTACTGGAGATGGAGACAGCAAGGGGGGGGGAGGTGTCAGAAATGGTCCAGGTGAATTTGAGGATGCGGTGGAAGGTGTTGGTGAAGTTGACTAACAGTTCGAGCTCCTCGAGGGAGCACAAGGCAGCACCAGTACAATCATCAATATAGCAAAGAAAGAGGTGGGGATGGTGCCGATGAAGAGGGAAGACCTTCCTTCCAAATCTGGCAGAGATTAACCTGCACTTCATCTAACCTCATCTTCTGTATCCGTTGCTCCCAGTGTGGCTTCCTGTATATTCTTCCAAATCACCTGTGCTTCATCTAACCTCATCTACCGTATCCGTTGCTCCCGATATGGTCTCCTCTGTATTGGGGAGGTCAAATGCAGACTTGGGGACCATGTTGTGGAGCTTCTGCGCTCTGCACGCACCAACCAACCTGACTTGATCCTTTTATAAGTGATACAAACCATTTTTAAAAATGCCAAATTCCTCAAATATCTCAGAATAATCACATTTCTTTTTGTGCATTATTGCCTCTGGATAAAAGAACATACAATTTCAATTGGTTTTTATTTGAGTTTCTCTCCCCATATCAATCAGATAACAGGAACATGTCTTAAGCTGTGGTGTTTACCTGGATGTTTCCATTTTATGAGTTAAAGGTGCATTTTAAAGCATGTTTGTCATGAAAAAGATCAGTATTCAAGACAACAACAACAGTATTCAAGACAATATTGACAGGCTTGTGAAATGGGCAGACATATGACAGGTGAAATAAGAAAATGATATATTTGATAAGAAGAATGAAGAAACAATACAAAATAAAGGGTGTAATCCTAATATGAGTGCAGGAACAGAGGGACCTGGGGACACATGTACAAATATTGTGGACAGTGGCAGGACAGTTTGTGAAACTGATTAAAAAGGCCTAGGGGTTGTTGGGTTTTGTTAATAGAGGCTCTGATACAAAAACAATGAAGTTATGATCAAGCTTTAAAAAACACTATTTCAGTGTCAACTGCAGAACTTTGTTCAATTCTGGGCACCAGACTTTAGGAGGGAGGATAAGGGAGGGTTCGTAAAAGATTTGCAGGAACAGTTGTGTTTGGGACTTCAGTTGCATGTGTTCTCCTTAAAGAAGAAAATATTAAGAAAAGATTTGATTGAAATGTTAAAAAATACAAGGATTTAAACAGAGTTGATAAAAGAAACTGTTCCCATTGGTGGAAGCATTGAGAACCACAGGAAATCAATGTGAAATGAGAGCCAAAAGAACTGATGGTAACAAAAGGAACATCTTTTAATGCAGCAATGGTTATGATCTGGAATATACTGGCTGAGTGTGTACATTCAGTGGAGGTAGATTCAGTTACAGCTTCAAAAGGGAATATTTGGGCCAGCTGTGGATGGGTAACAATTGGCTACTTTACGCTCAAATCTCCTTCCTCCTCAGAAATTCCTTATACTCCTGCAAATCCATTAACTGGCGTAATGGAATGTCCATGGTCAACACTGTTTGGAATGTAGTAGTATGTGCCAATGAATTGAAGTAGTGAACACGGCTCATAACAGGTCGAATAAAACAAAGAACTGCAGGTGCTGAGTCCGAAGCGGAATCAGAAGCTGCTGGAGAAACTCAGCAGGTCTGACAGCATCTGTGGAGAGAAAGCAGAGTCAATGTTTCGGGTGTGGTGACCCTTCTTTAGAACTCATAGTAACTAGGAAAAGGTAGCATGTGTGCTGATGGTGGGGAGGGTGGATGTAAAAGAATAATCAATAGGTGAAGCTGGAGCAGAGGACAGAAAGACAGTTAGGCAGACAGAGGTATGGATATTTGTAAACCAGGAAGAAAGAAAAGCTACAAATAGGCAGTAAGTGAGTTGGCTGTGCTGAAAGCATCTCATGTGATAACAGGGCCTGGAGTGTGGTGATGGATAACAAAAATATCAAAGGAGTTCAGGTGCTTAAACTATTGAATTCAATATTGTGTTCTTAAGGCTGCATTCTGTGTTTTGTCTTCCCAAAGTAGAGGTTATATGTGCTATTATCAAGTGGTGTTTCCCTAAGCATAGTTCCCAAAATTGACTCTTCCTTGTACTGTCGAAACAAAGCAGTACAACTCTACCATTTCAAGGAACTTCACTCTGATTTACAGCAGTCAGGTCATAGAAACCACTCACCATTTTGACTTGAAAATTTACCACCATTCCTTCAATAGTCAGGTTCTGGAACACTGTCATGAACAGCATTGTGGGTGTACATGAAATAGTTTAAGAAGGCAGCTCACCACCTCAAGGGTAACGAGAGATACACAATAAACACTAGCCCAGTGAGTGATGCCCATATCTCTGGATGAATAAAAACAATCTCAAGCTTGTTAATAGACTGAAGTCCCATCCACTTTCCATCTGGCTGTCCTTGCCTCTTCTTTATACTGATAAAACTTTTAGTTCTCTCAGGGACCATGACTTGAAAGGAACTTGGGGATTTACCTGGGGGATTTGAGGTGGCATGGTGGCTCAGTGGTTAGCACTGCTGCCTCACAGCACCAGATGCCTGGGTTCAATTCCCCCTCAGGCAACTGTGTGGAGTTTGCACATTCTCCCCGTGTCTGCGTGGGTTTCCTCTGGGTGCTCTGGTTTCCTCCCGCAGGCTAGGTGGTTTGGCCATGCTAAATGCCCATAGTGTTCAGGGATGTGTAGATGAGGCAAGTTTGGGGAATAGGTCTGGGTGGGATTCCTTGAGGGTTGGTGTGGACTTGTTGGGCCAAAGGGCCTGTTTCCACACTATAGGGGTTCTATGGAACATATACATATTAATCAATTAAAACCTCCTAACTGATTAAAGATTTAACAGCATTTTCACTTTGTTTAGTACATCCTCATCAATGAGGTGAGCCTTTGATCTTTTATTTATAAATCCTGTGTCTGATTCTATCTCTCTCACTAACACCTGAATAAAGACTGAGACTCCGAAAGCTTGCATTTTGAAATAAACCTGTTGGACAACAAACTGGTGTTGTGTAATTTCTGACCTTGTCATTATATCCACTGTTCAAATTTGCCTTAAAGAGATGTAGATGATGTTACTGTACAATATTTTAATAAGCCAATACAAAATTAATCCTCTCAGAGATAGTAAGAACTGCAGATGCTGGAGTCAGAGATAACACAACCTGGAGCTGGAGGAACACAGCAGGCCAGGCAGCAATCAGAGGAGCAGTGAAGTTGATGTTTCTGATCTGAAACATCAACTTTCCTGCTCTTCCGATGCTGCCTGGCCTGCTGTGTTCCTCCAGCTCCACATTGTGTTATCACAAAATCAATCCTCATTTTGTTAAAAAATTTTGTTCAACTCAGAATCTAATACCAGGTTTTCATTGCCAGTTGAGTGCTTCATGCTTCATGCTCATGTTAATTTGCAGTACAGTTGTACCCCAGGTTATCTTTGAACCGTTGCAATACGTGGTGTATAATATCATTTTTAAAATTTGAAGAGCAGTAGATGTGGCACAATATATTGGTTTACCAATGCATACACTGGAGAGGCCACAGGTGTTTGCCTATCGTTCTCCACTTCGTGAATTGGCTGTTGTGGTTAAGAAGGGAAGCAGCTGCCTCACGCGGGTGGCTGGTCATCCATCACACCGAGTTGTTGATACACATCTTTCATTGGCTGTCTCAGTATGGATAGACAGTGATTTTCTCGGAAAAAAAATATGGAGACGCGTAGCCATTAAAAAAGACGCCAAAGCTGCGGATTGAAGAAAAAAGAAAATTAGTTCATACTTGATTTCAATTAAAATAAGAACTGAATTTACAGACGAAATTAAATCAGTGAAATCTTAATGTTAAGTAGAGGTATAAACGTGATTACACTAGCTTTTCGAAACATCTTCACTCATTTCTCCAATTATATAAAATCTCAATATTGAACTGAGAGAAAACAATAATAACTTGCAAAGAATAGGGTTTAAAATAGATTGCCTCGAGAGAAAACAAGGCATTTTACAAAAGTTTCCCTGTTTATAAATTGACGTAAAATTCTCAAGAAACTTAATCGTGAAAGGAAGCTGGCTGAAGCCCGAATCAAACTCTTCAGAGGCTTCAGTCGAAGCTTTCACTCGTCTTGAGGTTTTACTTTTCTTAAATTATTCTGAATCAGTTGCCTTATTTTCCTATAAATCTTTTTTAAATGCCTGTTCGACCATTTTGTTTGCTGTGGGGAGTCTGTGGTTTTGTTTTCCTTTCCATTCCCTTGTTTACTCAGGCAGTAGCGGTATCATTCCGCGAGTGTGGGGAGAGAGCCTCCCTCGAAAACACACACACAGACGGCGTGAGTGCCAGCTTCGTGCAATGAGCGAGCAAACAGACGGAGCGTAGTGTCCCGCTGCCGTCCGCAAAGTTGCTGCAGATCCCCGGCCTGGCAGTGCTAACAAAGCTTCCGCATCTGGATGGGTAGCAGTGACCTCCCTACTCCGGTTCCGCCTGCGGTCAGGAACAACTTCCCAAGTTTCAGCGGGATCTGCTTTTTCTGAAGACTTTTCTGTATGTTGTCTTTTCTTTTCTTCTTCCCCCCCCTCATTTTCCTCTCCCTCTGTTTGGTCGGGACGGGAGAAAAGGATCGTGTGAACAGCGAACAGATCCAAACAGATTGTGTGTACAGAAAAAGTATTTATGGGAGCATTAAATGGGTCGGTGTCCCCATCTTTGTTTGTCAGAAGGAAATCACAGTAACACAAGAGAGAAGTTGGGTTCTATCATCGGGATGTAAAGTGTTTGGTTAAGATTTTGATTTAGCTCAAACAAAAGGAACCAAGTTTTTTTCATTGCAGTCCATCTTGGAGAGGGTGGCGAGAGGTTAAAGAAGCGAAATTGGCGGACGAAAGTTTGTCAATATTGTATGCCGGGAGGGAAGGATGGGGGATTACAATATGCCCCCAAACCCGAAGCACAGCGCGATCGTGGAGAGGTTGAGACAACGGATCGAGCTATGTTGCCAGCACCATGCAGTCTGCCAGGTCCGCTACGAGCAGAACCAGCCGCAGCGCATCGAGCAGGAGCGAAGGGATAAACTCGTCCTGCACCAGAAATACCTGGAAACACGCAGTAAGAAGACCCCGAAAGCTAAACAGCAGCAGCAGCAACATGAAAGCAACCGGGCTCCCAAAAACTGCGACAACGAACAGCCTACAGGACCTAACGCAACCAGTGAACACGGGAATCTCACCCTCATTGCTGTAAGTTCGCTTCCTTCACTCGCTCACTTTCTGTATCTTCAAAACCAAAGATTCGTCTGTTGATCTTTTGGAATTTTCTTTGTTTTGATTTGTTTTGTTTCAAAGAATTAGACTTGCATAAGCAACTTATTTTTGAAAACAGCTAAAGTTTAGAAGGCATGTTGTAAAGTTCTACTTTTCATTACCCCGCCCCCGCTTGTTGATAGACTTCACCTAACAGGGTTTGAGTGAAATTGTGAAGAACAAAAAGTCGGTTTGATTTAATCTTAAGAGATAAAAACTGCAATGCAACGGCGGTCCCAACTAAACATTGCCCTGTGCCATGTAACCATATGTCTTCAATTTATTGAAAGTTCCATAAGTGTTATCAAACAGGCCCAGTTTTCTAGTTCCCTTATCTATTTGTAAGTCAATAAACAGCAAGTAGTGTGGATGGTTTACCTTAGTATATCATTTTTAAAAGCCTGTTTTGAATTGAATGACTCTCGCATCCCAATGGAAGAAACAGTTGATCACACGTGTAATCCATAAGTTGAATTTGCTCACTCGAAACTTGTGAATTGGCCAATAAATTGCACCCGCTTATAATAATGGTGCATATTAGGATATGAACTGCTTTGATTGAAGCAATTTTGATGTTGTTTTCAATGACAATTTTGAATAAGTCATAATTAGTTAACCAAATGTATTTGCATAAATATCAGACTTTAAGTTGATGTACTTTACCTGTATTATGCTAGAGTTTTTGAACTCTACTCATCTAGGTGGTTTCCTCTATACGTTTCCCAAGTATGTACTTATTTATGTAGTTTTGATGATGAGTGTCAGCAGGTTATCGAGCTGGGAGGAGCATTTAATTGTGTCTTCGATCTGTTCTCTTCTGATGCCCAGGAATTTTCAACAGGAATTTGACTGATTTTCATGCATATTTGAAGTGTTGTTCTCCTTTTGTACTTTGGATGAAACCAGCTTGGTGAATCATTTCAGGGACCCCTCTGTATAACCCAGTTACTCATTGGATAAACCTGAGACATTGAGTGTTGTGTTTGTACATGACATGTTACGATATTTGTATAAATAGCTACAAACTGTAATTCAGTCAACCAATTGTAATGATATCTCAAACTTCAGGAGAACATTGAATTTGAGTTACAGCAGCCTTGCACTCAATGCTAGGTTCTTTGTTTTTATATCATTGAAAGTGATTTTAACCAGTAGCAAAAAACTGCTTATTGATACCATTTTTCATAAAGTTTGACAGGATTTTACAGTCATAAAACAGGAAAACATTATTTTTTCCCCAGGGCAGAAATGACTATTACAAGGGGACATAATTTTAAGGCGATTGGAGGAGGGTATAGGGGAGATGTCAGAGGTAGGTTCTTTACGCAGAGAGTGGTGGGTGTGTGGAATGCGCCGCCGGCAGTGGTTGTGGAGTCAGATACTTTAGAGACTTCTAAGCAATTCTTGGATAGGTATATGGAGGATAGTAAAATCTAGGGTATGTAGGATAGATTGATGTTAGTAGGATAATAGGTCAGCACAACGTTGTGGGCCGAAGGGCCTGTACTGTTCTATGTTCCATTAAAACAAACATAAGCAAATGAAAACAAAGGAACTATGTATTTCTACTGGCTTATATTTTTTTGACAGATGGCTTTTTGATGGCATGAGATCAGTATTCTGTCAGAAAAATTATACTGAAGTGAGCATTCTTTAGTGTTGTAACAATACACCAGTGTGATATCTTAACCGATCATTTCAAATTTCTGTCACCTGTGGTAGAACTGCAGCATTTTAGTCAAGCATTACATTGCTTAAAACACGATCTTTCCAAACACCCATTGGAAAACAAAACTGAGCAATTTTACTTCAGGAAAGTTTTCATTGTTTGGGTAATTAGTGTGAAAATGACCATTCACTATTAAACTTTATTGAAATCCTGATGACACAAAGTACGGTTTATTAAAGGGTCCAGTGACCATACTCTCTTATTTTTAACATTTTATGGAAAAAGATAGGACAGGTCCTTAGGGTTAAGGTGCTGAACTGAAGCAGGACCAATTTTGGGGCCATTAGGCATGAACTAGCAGAAGTCGATTAGAAGGAAAAGGAAGGAATGGTAAATGGGAGGCAGTTAGTGTGATATCGAGAGTCAAAGGGCAGTATGTCCCTGTTAGGTTGAAGGGAGAAGGTGGCAGATTTAGGGATCCCTGGCTGACAAGGGATATCGAGGCTCTGGTCAGGGGTGAAAAAGAAGGCGTATATTGGGTTTAAGCTATTGGGCTCAAGTGAATCCCTAGATGATTATAAAAAGGGTAGGAGCACACTTAAGTGGGAAATGAGAAGAGCAAAAAGAAGGTATGAGATGGATGTGGAAGGTAAGGTTAAAAATAATCCCAAGAGGTTTTATAGCTATATTAAGAGTAAAAGGGTGGCTAGGGAGAGAATAGGTCCCCTTAAAAATCAGCATGGCTATCTATGTGTGGAACCACAGGAGATGGGAGATTTTTAATGAATATTTCTCCTCAGTGTTTTCTGAAAAGAGAATCCTGGATAGTAAGGAAATAAAGGAAACCAGTGGGGATGTTTTGGATTGCATAAATATTACCAGAGAGGAGGTGTTTGTAGCTTCAAAGTTTTAAGATTTGTAATTTTGCGAGTCATTTAAGTTTATTTAACAAAATGGCAACCATTTGCATACTGCAAACGTGAAATTGGAAACTGGAAATATAAGCAAGTGTAGGCCATTGGGTTCCTTGAGCCTGCTTTGCCAAATTATGGTTAATAACTACCGCAACATGATTTTCCCATATTATCTCCATATCCATTGACACTTTTAATAACTATAAGTCAGTTGATCTATGTCTTGACTCTACTGATTTTATAGCCTTCAAGGGTAAAAAAATTCCAAAGATTTGCAATCCTCAGTGAAGAAATTCCTCCTCATCTTAATTCTAAAAGGCATACTTCTTGTTCTGAAGACTCTGTCATGGCTCTAGACCCTGCACTAGCTAACATGAATATCTTTCTTTCATCTACCCTGTTGAGCCCTGTAAGAATGAAGAATACAACAATGTGGCCACCTCTCATTCTTCTAAACACTGAATACAGGACCAATCTCTTGGATCGCTCCTGATGGAACAATCCCTCCATCTCAGGGATCAGTCTCGTGAATCTTATTTGCACCCCGTTGATGGCAATCATATTCCAGGTGCAGTTTTACTAGAACTCCATAAAATTTCATGCAAGACTTCTGTACTCAGTTCAAATCCTCTTGTAGTAAATCTGTCAAACTGTTTTTGGCATTTGAGAAGTATTTGTCAGGAGAGCTCTGTTTGTCAAACAATAGCATGAGATTTTTAAGTTTATCTCAATAGGACAGGCAACCACTGTTCAATGTTTCTTTGGAAAGACAACACCAAGAGAAGCGTAGCATCTTTTTTTTGTGGGATGTGGGCATCATTAGCTGGACCAGCATTTATTGCCCAGAGGGCAGTTAAGAGTCACCCACATTGCTGTGGGTCTGGAGTCACCAGGTAATGAAAGCAGATTTTCTTCCCTAAAGGACATTAAACCAGATGGGATTTTCCTGACAATCGGCAATAGTTTCATGGTCATCATTAGATTCTTAATTCCAGATTACCATTGAATTCAAATTCCATCATCTGCCATAAACCCAAGTCCCCAGACATTATCTGGGTCTTTGGATTAATAGCCTAGCGATAATATGACTAGACTGTTGCCGACCCTAGGACATCACCAAATATTCTTGATATTTACATATATACTGAAAGAACAAGGCTTGGGCTCATAAACGTCTAACTCTGAGCATGCCACTAACTGAGCCAACTTGACTCCATTGGAGATATTGGCATGAGGCTGACTTTCCACCTCTGCTTCTGTTGCATACATTAAATCATTACTCTCTTGCTCCTGGACCACATTCAGAGGAGAGAAAAGTAATACAAGAGTGCCATAAATGAACAAAAATCAAGAAATAGCCTTTTACTGAAACCCCATAAGATTTAAAATTGCATGACCACCAGCATCTGTGAAGCGAAAATGAATTCTCTCTTACTCAGCTTTAACATTTAATTCTCCAATTGGTATATTGTGGGGAGCATATGTTTTAATGCCAAAACAGTTTTAAAGCCTGTTTCTAATTTTTATCAAAATAATTTGATTTTTTTTTTCAGATTTGATACTTTGTATAAAATAAGCTCTATTGAATCTGGTTTAAAACAATTTTACTGAACTTTAAAACACTTTGATATTTAAACAACATTCTTTGTTGATTCAATTAGCTCTTCATCCTAACATTGTGATGGTTTGAATCAGACTACAAATATCCAATTCTGTTAGAATTCTATAATATGTCCAGCAAGACATGTTCAGATCTTCCTGTATCCCAAATCAATCATTTAAGAAAGTATTTTTTGGGCTTTAGTGAGCTCACTTGGTTGGATAGTTGGTTAAGTGATACCAACAGCATGGGTTCAATTCCGGCACTGACTGAAGTTACCATGAAGGACTTTTTTTTCCATCTCTTCCCCTCACCTGAGGCACGGTGACTCTCGGGTTAAAATACCAGTTGCCTCTCTATTGAGAGGCAGGATTATGGCAACTTTACCTTTTCTAATCTGTGGCATGCAAATTTTTCTGCAACTCTTAAGGGATTCAGTGCGGATACCTGTTATATATTCAAGAGAAATTTGTTTTTGTCATGTGAATTATTTTGTATAATGTATAAGACTTTGTTTAAATAAAATGCTTACCTAGATGCTGTGGTAAAAATAATGGAAAGCCTCAATGAGTAAAGTTGCTGGACAGCAATTTACTGTGAACCTATATGTGCAGTTAACTGTGCAAAGCAGGAATCCGAATTCCCTGCTGCGCTAGAAACTTTGCTGTAATGTACTTCGCTAATAGAGTTGACACTGAAATACAGGCACCTACAACAGTGTGAAGGCATAGTACTTAGAATGTAGATACTCACTTTGTCTATTTCACTCAATTTTTTTAAAAACTGGTTTGGTAAGTCTTAATTATTTCAAATAATCTATCCAATATTGAAAATTAGCTTTTTTTTTCCTGAGTATAACAATTATTTCTCCTGATTTTTCATCATTATTGTAGATATTTTTATAAAATAAATGTTTTTTATGTCTCAGCCACGTTTTTCTTTACCTCTATTTATTTTCCTGTCCGTGATTTAACATTAAACTCACCATTCCAACTCGCTCTTCTTGGTTCCGTCTCTGTGGCAGGGATTTTCAAAGGGCCATGGGTTTAGGATATGGTATGGATGGGCTTTGAATTCGCAGATCCAGATGCCATCTTGGGAACCTGCTGTTTCTAGGATAGTTTAAAATTTTCAAAGGGCCAATCGAGCGAAGGCAGAAGTGAATATGCTCATAGTAAACTAATAGTCCCTTAAGTAGCTTGTTAAGGACTGTGTCCAAAACACATTGCAAGTTTTAAAATCTGTTCTAATGATCCCAACTTTGTGGATATTCGTGCACAGCTGTTGTGGGGATCAAATAAAATTTTTTGTAAGTTTTTTTTTTGAGACACATCTGTTACGCAGACTAATGCCTGCATGAATCCTGATCCTTACCTTATTGTTCAAGGCTGCTCTCTTTTTTTTTTATTCTACCCCCATATCCTTCAGGGAATTTGCTTGCTCAAATCAGTAAGTCAGTGACAGTCCCCAACATGGCGACTGTCTGTCTTTTGTTACAAGTACCAGACTGTTACTTTCTGCCTCCTGGAGGTGCTCAGCACCTCTAGTTCAGCTTTGATGTCATGTCACAAGCAGTTTACATTTAAATTTACATTTAAAAATACAGTTGTGGAAATGTTGCAGCTTGGGACTGATGTTGGGACAAGGAATTTATTTGAGTACTGGGTTCCAGATCCCACATTGAATATCTGGTCCTGTGTCTCAGTGAGGATTTTTCATAATGAACACATATTTCTTCACTGTTTTGTAAACGCTCAGATCCCCTGAATAGAGCAATGTGCAGCTTTGGCTTGCTAATCACAGCAAATTCCAGCATGGAAAAAGGCAAGTCCAACAGGTGCTATTCCTTCACAGTGACTGCAAAATCCAGGTCAATATATTTAAATGTAATTTTCCATGTTCTTGTGTGTGCTTTGATGCCTAATTTCTAAAGCTTTACTCATTGGCATAAAATATCAATGAAATATGTATAGAAACACGTTACAATTATGTTGAAGCGAAATAATTGTGAACCGTCTAACAATTAATATTCCAAAAAAACCCATCTTTTTCAAAGCCTAAAACAAATTCCTTTTCATAAAAATTGCAATGAAAGTTTAGCTCAGTCTTCACAGCGCTATGGCACTAATGTATTTAGCTTGGTGCCTACCACAGACACCTAAGACGGAAGTAAATGAAGTTTGTTTTAAAGCTTGAAAGTTTTCCAAATAAAGGTGATTATAAAACCAACCAATCTGCACTGTAATTAAATAAACTTTTATCTTTAGTATGTATAAAGGTAATGTTGCCAAGTCCTGGTGGATGATAAGATGGCTGTCTCAGAGGGAGTGAGGACTAGCATTGGTTTAAACTGAGGGTCACCATACCCCAGGTGAGGGGAGAGTTTGACAAGGAAAGTCCTTCATGGTAACCTTAGCTGGTGTGTGGGAATTGAAACCATACTGTTGGCATAATTCTGCATCACAAACCAGCTGTCCAATCAATTGAGCTAACTCTTCCCCCACCTCCGCCATTATTTGGTACACATATCCAGGCGATAAAAGATACCAATCCTGAGGAGATACAGGTGATAATGATCACTGGTTTTTTTTCTGGGTTAGTTGGAAAACGACTGAGTTGGGAGTGGGTTTGTGGTGTTGTTTTTCCAGTAATCTGAAGATTTCCACTGGGACCTAATTTGCATTCTATGAATTGTCATTAACTCTGGATCTTGTGGGAGAAGTTCTGTTCAACCCAACTTGATTACATTTAAAATGCTTTGGCATTGATGTGATTTATAATTGACTAATATAGCAGTCTGTTGCACCCATTATGACTCATAGATTGTAATTTATTAAACAAAAAAGACTAAAGTGCAGATGCTGGAAATCAGAAACACAGACTGAGATTGCTGGAAAAACTCAGCGATATTGAGGCTTTGCCCAGAAAAAGGGAGGCATGGCTCCGGTACAGGCAGCTGATATGGATGGAATCCCTGGGCATATACAGGATTTTACTGAAGAAGGGAATCAGGAAGGTGAAAAGGAGGCACGAGATGGCTTTGGCTGAGAAGTTAGGGTGAATCCAAAGAGATTTTTTTTTAAGTTTTAAAGGAAAGAGAATAATTAGAAAGAGAAAGGACCCCTCAAGGACCAAAATGGACATTTATGTGTGGAAACGCAGGAGATGGACGAGGTCCTCCAATGAATATTTCTGTTCTGTGTTTCCCGTGGAGAAAGACCTGAAGACTTTAGGAACTTGGGGAAATTAGTGGCGATATCTTGGGGACAGTTCATATCAGAGTAGAGGTGGTGTTGGACACATTTGAATGTATGAAGGTGGGTAAATCTCCTGGTCCTGACCAGATATATCCAAGAATCCTGCAAGAGGCTAAGAAAAAATTGCAGGGACCGTGGCTGATATATTTGCATCATAATTAGTCATGGGTAAGGTCCCAGAAGACTGGAGAGTAGCAAATGTTGTGCCCTTATTCAGGAAGGGCTGCAAAGAAAAACCTGGGAACTATAGACCAATAATCAGTGGTAGGTAAGTTACTTGAGAAGATTCTGAGAGAGAAGATATACATGCATTTGGAAAGACCGGGTTTAATTAAGAGTAGTCAGCATGGCTTTGTGCGTGGGAGATCATGCTTCACAAATTTGTTAGAGTTCTTTGATGAAGTGACCAGGAAGGTTGATGAGGGCAGGTTGGTTGATGTAGTCTGTATGGATTTCAGTAAGGCCTTTGATAAGGTTCCACGTTGTAGGCTGCTCTAGAAGGTTAGGTTTCGTGGAATTGAGGGAAAGCTGACAAATTGAATACACAATTGGCTTGATGGTGGGAAGCAGAGGGTAATAGTGGAAGGATACTTGTCGGACTGGAGGCCTGTGACTAGTGATGTGCCTCGGGTTGGTGCTGGGCCCGTTGCTGTTTGTTATCTATATCGATGATTTGGATGAGAGTGTACAAGGAATGATTTGTATGTTTGCAGATGACACTAAAATTTGTGGGCAGTGAGGAAGGTTATCAGAAACTGCAGCAGGATCTTGATCAGCTGGGGAAGCGGGCTGAGAAATGGCAAATGGAATTTAATATAGATAAGTCCAAGGTGTTGCGTTTTGGAAAGTCCAATCAAGGCAGGAGTTTCATGGTGAATGGTAGGGCCTTAAGAAGTGTAGTGGAACAGAGGGACCTTGGAGTTCGTGTGCACGATTGTCTGAAAGTGAAGTCACAAGTAGTCGTGACAGCGAAGAAGCTTTTGGCACACTAAACTTCCCAACTTCTAAACTCAATACCCTGACTGATGAAGGCATGTTGCAGTTGTACAGGACGTTGGTGAGGCCGCACTTGGAGTATTGTGTTCAGTTTTGGTCACCTTGCTGTAGGAAGGATGTTATTAAACTGGAAAAAGTGCAGAAGAAATTTACAAGGACTCGAGACTCCAAGGACTGAGTTATAGGGAGTGGTTGGACAAGCTAGAACTTTTTTCTATCCAGCATGGGAGACTGAGGGGGGAATCTTATAGAAGTGTGTATAAGATCCTGAAAGGCATGGATAGGGTGAATGCAGTCAGTCTTTTTCCCAGTGTTGGGGAATCAAGGACTGGAGAGCATCAATTTAAGGTAAGAGGGGAAGGAATATATGGGAAACTGAGGGGCAACTTTTTTACACAGAGTGGTATGCATATGGAATGAGCTGCCAGAGGAGGTGGTTGAGGCGGGTACATTAACAACATTTCAAAGGCATTTGGACAAATACATGCATAGGAAAGGTTTAGAAGGATATGGGCCAAGTGCAGGGAAATGGGGTTAACGTGAATGGACATTTTGGTCGGCATGGACCAGTTTGTGCCGTGGGCCCCTGTCTTCGTGCTGTAGGACTCGATGACTCTGAGGTCTGGCAGAATCTGTAGAGAAAAAGTAGAGTTAACGTTTTGGGTACGGTGACCCTTCTGTCTGACGAATGGGCGCTGGACTTGAAACTTTAACTCTGCTTTCTCTGCAAAGGTGCTGCCAGATCTGAGTTTGAAGTGAGCTCCATTCTCTCATCTTTTGAGGCTGATTTTATTCAACTTTTGATATTTGTAGTTACTTCAGTTCAAATTTTCATTTCTAGGACCTAGCTTTGACACCAGCCCAAGTTTCCTCTTTCTGCAGGTCCCAACTTTAAATTTGTTTGGACAGTCTCAGACTAATTTGTGGTGGGCATGAGCCCAGACTGCAAAGCTGGAGATCATCTTAAGTAATGTTAAATTGACAGTTGCACTAAGGATGAAAGTGT